>NW_020954808.1:770120-950591 GCF_900497805.2 Vombatus ursinus
CTTTCTTTCTTTCTTTCTTTCTTTCTTTCTTTCTTTCTTTCTTTCTTGTTCTTTCTTTTTTCTTCCTTCTTTCCTTCTTTCCTATCTTTCTCCCTCTCTCTTTCCCTCTTTCTTATTCTCTTCCTTCCTTTCTCTTTCTTTCTTCCTCCCTCCCTTCCTCTCTCTCTCTCTCTCTCTCTCTCTCACACCTATATATATCCTATATCAGATTGCTTACCATCTCAGAGAGTAGGGAGGGAGAGAGGGAGGGATAGAATTTAAAACTCAAAACTTTAAAAAACCAAATATTAAAAATTGTTTTTACATGTGATGAGGAAAAATAAAATGTTATTTAAAAATTGTTTAAAGGTAACAGCAAAAAAAAAAATTGTATCCACCATCTTTATAATTACCTAGGTTCCCAACTTTGGTATAATCTTCAACTCCTTGGGCCTCACTAGCTGCCCCCACCCCAATCTGCAATCTCTTGCTAAGTCTTTTCCGTTCTACCTCTTCAACATTTCTCCCCTTAATACACTATCTTCTCATATCACAAACAACCAATTCAGGCTCTCCTTAGATCTCACCTCCTAATGGGAATTCCTGCAACCAAGTTCTCTCCTCTCAAATTTATTTTCCATATTGTCTCCAAATTGATATTTCTAAAACCCAGTTCTGACCATATGACTCTGTTGCTTAAGCATCCAGTGGAAAGGGAATAAACATTTATGTAACACCTACTATGTGCAAAGCAATGTCCTTTTTTATTTTAAACAAATATTATCTCACTTGATCCTTACAACAATCCTGTAAAGTAAGTGCTATTATTATTATTATCTCCATCTTACAGTAGAGAGAACCGAGGAAAACTGAGGTTAAGTGACTTTTCAGGGTCACTCAGCTAGTTATTGTTGTTGTTTTTACAGTTAGGTACTACTCTTCTTGACCCCATTTGGGAATTTCTTGGCAGAGATACCAGAGTGGTTTGCCATTTCCTTCTCCAGCTCATTTTGCAGATGAGGAAACTGAGGCAAACAGGGTTAAGTGACTTGCCCAGAGTCACACCAGATTTAAACTCAGGAAGATGAGTCTTCCTGACTCCAGACCTCTTTAAGTCCTGCCACCAGTGCACTAAGACACTCTTAAGCATGAAAATCCAGCACATTCTTGCTCCTTCCTGTATTTCCAGGCCAATTTCACATTATTCCCCCTGACATAATCTATATTCAAAGCCAAAATAAGCTATTAGAAGTTCTCCATTCTTTGCCACTATGTCTTTGTACATAATTCCTGTCCCCCAGGCTCTCCTTCCTAAAGTGACAAATCCTAGAAATCTTAGAAACCTCAGCAACTTCCCTTTTCTGAACCTTAGTGTCCTCATCTATAAAATGGAAATAAGTCTCCCCTTCAGAATGTTAGCACTACATCATCATAAAGCCCCTTCCAAGCATACAAATAGTTTACCTGTCTAGGATTTTCTTGACTTATATGTTTGACTTTCAGAGTTCCTACTCTTATCTGGTCTTTAACATTTGTACTGATTTTACCAAGTTTCTT
The DNA here is from genome assembly GCF_900497805.2 of Vombatus ursinus. Classification (NCBI taxonomy): domain Eukaryota; kingdom Metazoa; phylum Chordata; class Mammalia; order Diprotodontia; family Vombatidae; genus Vombatus; species Vombatus ursinus. The sequence continues at coordinate 771,657 of NW_020954808.1, forward strand.
CCTTTCTGACAATCAAAGATCATCAAGGTGTATTTGATAATGTAAGTGTTATGACACGGGTCTCTCTGCTGGTAGGAAGATGATAGGAGTAATGTGAAAATGGTCTCTTTATTGAGGTCTCTGATTTAGAATTTTGTAAAAAAAAAATAGGGCAGGATACTTGAAAGTAATATGTTTTTATATTCTTTGAGGAAGATGATTAACTAGTCAATCCTTTTACCATTTCTCACAACATTGTAAAGGATCACTGTCTTTGGGAGAGCTCAACTAATAAAGATGAAAAGTACAATGAGGGAAAAAAATGCTTGGAATGCTTGGAAGGATTCCACCCACGGTTCATTTTCCTAGCAGTCAGGCTATTCTTCTGTTTAATCATCTTTCCAGTCGGTTTCTAAATTGGGGCTTATCTTTGTCCCTGTGTGGGCTTTTTAAAAGCATTGTTAGCTGTGTATCCTCTCAGCCCGGGTCACTGGGTTCCTATGCTGACCTTCACCTCCTGAGGTTTGTACCCAGAGCCCTGGATCTTCAGGGCCCTCCATATCATCTTAGGACAAAATACTGAGGATCTCAAAATACCTAGGCCTGCTCCCAGGCCCCTCCAAGGTGCCCAGGATGGGTTTCTGAGCCCATCGGAGTTTTCTTGGGAAAGCCCTCTGCCTTTGTTGCCTCCAGACACAGCTTTGCAGGCTACAGATGCCTCCGGTTTCTCCATAGCCACAATTGTGGGATTTGGGGGGTATTGTTCTCTTGTACTGGTGCTGGTTTTTCTGGTGACCCTTTCCTTTACCTTTAGGCGCTAATGGACATTTTTGGTATAGTTCTAGGGTTGAAGAAGTCACATATTGTAGTTTCTCATTGACTTTTTGATCATTAGTTGGTCTTGTGTGATTTCTAGGTTTTTACTAGAATAGGTATGTGGGAGCTATGTGGTCTGCCTCCATCCAGGTAGCCATCATGGCCAGAAGTACTTTAAAGAGGTGGGTTGTGATGGGCTGCAAATGCAAAACATAAATATTTCTATCTACCTGGAAGGGAGTTGGAGTCAGTGAAGCTTCTTGAGATAGGGAATGATATGGTCAGACTTATACTTTAGGAAAATCACTTTGGCAGCGGAGTGGAGGATGGGTTCCAGAAGGGCATGAGACCAATTAGAATGTTTATTGTAAGATGCCAACTGAAAATCAGATGGGGCTTGAACTAGGATATTGCCTGTGTGAATGAGGAAATGGGATTTTCTCAACAGATGTTGGAGAGGTAGAAGCAACAAAGGTCGGAAACTGCTTGGATAAGAGGGTGATGGGTGGAGTGAGAAGTCAAGGATAGTACCAGTGCTATGGACTAAAGATCAGGAGAGATAACAACAACAAGAAGGGAACACGTATTTATTAAGCTCCTACTATGTGCCAGATATTATGCTAAATGCTTTATAAACAGTATCTCATTTGATATGATAATCACAACCATAATAACAATAACAACAATAGGAAGGAGAAGGGAATAAGGAAGCTCCTACTATGTGCTAGGCTTTATACTAAATGTTTTACAAATGGTATTTCACTTAATATAATAATAATGATAATTATAATAGTGATGATGATGACAACAACAATGACAAGAAGGAGATTCGTTGTCGTTCAGTCATTCAGTTGCGTCCGGCTCCATGACCCCATGGACCATAGTGCACCAGGCCCTTCTATTCTAGAAGTCTAAGTTCATGTACGTTGTTTCCATGACACAATTTATCCATCTCATCCTCTGCCATCCCTCTTTCCTTTTGCCTTCAATCTTTCCCAACATCAGGGTCTTTTCCAATGAGTCCTATCTTCCCATTATGTAGTCAAAGTATTTACATTTCAGTTTCAGTATTTGACCTTCCAGTGAATAGCCTGAATTAATTTCTTTAAGTATGGACCGCTTTGATCTCCTTGCTGTCCGTGGGACTCTCCAAAGTCTTCTCCAGCACCAGAATTGAAAAGTACCGATTCTGTGGTGCTACAGTTTGCTTACAGTCCAACTCTTAACAGCCTTACACTACTGAAAAAACCATAGCTTTGACTATATGGACCCTGGTTGGCTAGGTGATATCTCTGCTTTTTAACATGCTGTCCAGATCTGCCATAACTTTCCTTCCAAGAAACAAACATTTTTAAATTTTCACGGCTGCAGTCATCATCTGCAGTGATCTTTGAACCCAGGAATATAAAATCTGACACTGCTTCCATTTCTTCTTCCTCTGTTGCCAGGAAGTGATGGGACCAGTTGCCAAGATCTTAGATTTTTTTTAAGTTAAGCATCAAGACAGCTTGTCCATTCTCCTCTTCCGCCCACATCATGAGACTTCTTAATTCCTCTTCATTTTCTGCCATCAGAGCGATATTGTCTCCACATCTAAGATTGTTGATATTTCTCCTGGCAACCTTAATTCCAGCTTTTGATCATCCAGCCTGGCATTTTGCGTGATGTACTCTGTATATAAGTTAAATAAGTAAGGTGACAACATACAGCCTTATTGTACTCCTTTTTCAATCTTAAACCAATTAGTTGTTCCATGTTCGTGTTCCGACTGTTACTTCTTGGCCTGCAGACAGGTTCCTCAGGAGACAAGTAAGATGATCTGGTACTCCCATCTCTTTGAGGACTTGCCACATTTTTCTTTGATCCACACAGTCAAAGGCTTTAGTGAAATCAATGAAGCAGAAGTAGATGTTTTTTTCTGGAACTCCCTTGTTTTCTCCATAATTCAGCAAGTATTGGTAGTTTGGTTTCTAGTTCCTCTGCCTCTTTGGAAACTAGTCTGCTCTTCTGGTAATTCTCAGTTCACATACTGCTGAAGCTTAGCTTGCAGAATCTTAAGCATAACCCTGCTGGCATGTGAAATGAGCCCAATTGTTCTGTAATTTGAGCATTCTTTGGCATTGCCCTTCTTTAAGATTGGGACATAAATGAATCTTTTTTTAATCTAGTGGTCACTGTTGTGTTTTCCAAATTGGCTAGCATATTGAGTATAGCACTTTAACAGCATCATTTTTCAAGATTTTGAATAGCTTAGTGGGAATTCTATCACCTCCACTTACCCTTATTGTTAGCAATGCTTCCCCAAGCACACTTGACTTCATTCTCTAAGATGTCTGGCACTCTATCCATAGCCACACCATTCTGGTTATTGGTGGTGTTAAGAGCTTTCTTGTATAGTTCTTTTATGTATTCTTGCCACCTCTTAACTACTTCTGCTTTTGTCAAATCCTTGCCATTTTTGTCTTTTATCATGTCCATTTTTGCATCAAACTTCCCCTTGATAGCTCTAATTTTCTTGAAGACATCTCTTGTCTTTCCCATTCCATTTCTCCTTTCTATTCTTTCTTCTCCACTGGAGAAGGAAATGGCAAACTGTTCCAGTGTCTTTGCCAAGAAACCCCCATGGACATTACTGAAATGATAAAAGAGGTGACATCAGAAGATGAACTTCTCAAGTCAGAAGGTGTATGATACACTACTGGGGAAGAGCAGAGGACAACTATAAGCAGCTCTAGTACTAATGAAGTGGCTGGGTCAAAGCCAAAAAGAAGCTCAGTCACAGATATATCTGGTGACAAAAGGAAAATCCAATGCTATAATGATCAGTATCGTATAGGAATCTAGAATATAATATCTCTGACCCAAGGTAAGCTGGATGTGGTCAAACAGGAGATGAAAATATCAAACTTCAACATCTTGAGTGTCAGTGAACTCAAATGGATGGGAATGGGTGAATTTAATTCAAATGACCACTACCTACTCTACTGTGGGCACGAATCCCTTAGAAGAAATGGAGTAGCTCTCCTAGTCGATGAAAGGGTGAGAAAAGCAGTACTAGGGTACAATCTCAAAAATGACCAAATTAGAATCCAAGGCAAACCATTCAAAGCATCACAGTAATACAAGTCTGTGCTCTAACCACTGATGCTGAAGAGGCCAAAATTGATCAGTTCTATGAAGACCTACAACAGCTTCTAGAAATAACACCAAAAAAAGATGTCACAATCATCATAGGGGATTGGAATGTTAAAGTGGAAATCAAAAGATAATTGGAATAACAGGCAAGTTTGGCCCTGGAATAGAAAATGAAGCAGAGCAGAGACTAGTAGGGTTTTGTCAAGCTAACTCATGGGTCATAACAAACATTTTTTTTCTCAACAACCCAAAAGGTGACTCTACATGTGAACATCACCAGATGGTCAACATGGAAATCAGATTGATTAAATACTTTGAGCCAAACGTGGAGAAGTTCTATACAGTCAGTTCAAACAAGACCTAAAGTTGATTGTGGCTCAGATCATGAGTTCCTTATTGCAAAATTCAGATTTAATTTGGAGAAAGTAGGGAAAACCATCAGACCATGTAGGTACAATCTTAACAACATCCCTTATGAATATGAAGTGGAGATGATGAACAGATTAAGGGATTGGCTTGGGTAGATAGAGTGCCCCAAGAACTATAGACAGAGGTTTGCAATATTGTACCAGAGGCAGCAAAAAAAAAAACAAAACATTCCAAAGAAAAAGAGCAAGAAAACAAAATGTCTATTTGATGAGGCTTTGCAAATAGCTGAGAAAAGAAGGAAAGGGAAAGGGAAAAGAGAAAGGGAAAGATATACCCAGATGAATGCAGCAACTAAAGAATAGTGAGGAGAAAGGGATGGATAGTTTAATCCAAAGGAGTGCAGCCAGACGGGAAATTAACTAGGTGAGCTGGCCAGGGTGCCTTCCCAAAATGGATGTTTTTTGCTCCTTTCCAGTCTGTACAAATGACAGCTTCTTTGGTTTCTCCCAGCTCTAGCTCTGTGGTCAAATAAAATCAGAAATACCAAGCTCCTTGTGAACTTTAAAGCCCTGTTTAAATAGTAGTTTTTGTTATTAATTATGATTTCCTATGACTGCAGGAGCTGTCGGGATTGCTCCTCCCCTCTGGGCCCACAAGAGGGAGCTCTGTGCTCACTCTATCCCAGCCCTCCAAATAGGATCTCTGCTCGGGTTAGGGTGATTAGGGCCACAGGGAAACATTCCAGTAGAGAGAGGAACCTCAGGGTGCTTCCCCTCAACCAACCTAAGGGCTCCGGTTCCTTCTCAGCCCAGGCAATAGGGTTAAAAAAAGAAGTCCGAATCTGAAAACCCAGAGCAGGAGCTTTATTCTTACATCTTCCCACCCCACTCCCAATAACAGGACTGACTATGTGACAGGTTCTTAACCAGGGTCAGGGAGGGAGGATCTCTGAGTGAGAGTATGTGTGTGTGGTTCCATATCTGTACGTGTGGGTATATGTGGCTTTGCATAAAGAGACCTGGGTTCCAGTCTCAGTCTTTACCCCCTGTGTGACCTTGGAGAAGTCCTAATCCCTTTCTGGGTCTCAGTTTCTCCATCTATAAAAAGTGGGAAAGAGCTGCCAGTTGACACCATTTTTGCATCCTACACAAGGTCAGGGTCCTCCTGTAGGACCTCCCTCCAGAGGTCTGGGACCTCTCCTTGCCCCGGTACAGTCTCAATCTTCTTTAAGTTCTTATGTGTTGGCATCCAGAAAAAGAACTATGGAGTCTGAGTGCACATTGAAGCATACTATTTTCACTTTTTTGTTGTTTGGGGGTTTTTTTGTTTTTTTATCTTGTGGTTTTTCCCTTTTGTTCTGATTCTTCTTTCGCAACATGACTAATGTGGAAATACATTTCACAAAATCGTACATGTATAACCTATATCAGATTGTTTGTTGTCTTGGGGAGGAGAGAGGGGAAGGAGGGAGGGAAAAAAATTAGAACTCAAAATCTCACAAGAGTGAATGTTGAAAATTATCTTTATGTGTAATTGGAATATAAAATAAAATAAAATACTATCAAGAAAAAAAAGTTACTGTGTGTTAGAATCCTCTGAGGTACATCCCTGGCTAGATGCCATCCCCAGTGTCTTGTCTATTTCCCTATACTGACATGGGCTGAAAATATAATCCACTGTGATTTTTTCCTTACTTGATCTGGTGCGTTGTCTAGATCATTCTGGAGGCAGTATATTGAGGAGTTCTGCTGTGTTTCTTCTTGGTACTTGTCCATCTTGGCTCTTCCTACTAATCCAGAGCACCCCATTCAATCTTGCTTGCCTCTCCTAGGCAGTAAGGACTTCTCCAACCCAACCAGGATGTGTCAATCAGACAGCTATGCTCTTAGAGCACTAAGAGTCTTGGAAAACAACAGATTGTTAAAGAATGCCTAAGCATCGCATTTACAAATATCCACCTTCTTTCCCAGTTTTGCATTCTGAAATTAGAATGCAGTATGCTCTTAGCCCACTCAGATCATCAGTACCCAGAACCATGGCTACATCTATTCCTTTACAAAATGCAGCAAGTGATATGACTGTAAAGAATAGTGGAGTTATACTCAGTAATAATTTACATGCCAATCCTTACAGACATTCTGTAGGTCAGCATGAAAGCTTGATGAAATACCATCTTCAAAGATTCAAGTTGTATCCTTGTGCCTACCACAGAATACAGGATACAGTTGTATCCTTGTGGAATCAGTAACTGATTCCAGTACAGTCTACTGGGAATTCCAACCAGGGCAACCCACAGGAATATTTCATAGACCAAACCTACAACTAAGTTGTGTCACCAACTAAGGTAAGGAGTAACAGATGAAGGAACATGAAAGTAAGGGCAACTGTCTGTTCCAAGGCATGGCTAACAATAGATCTCACATTCCTGGCTAAGCTTTTCCCAGTTTACCAGTTTTTCCAGAAAAGCACTCATCAGGAATTAATGGATTATCCTATTTTTTTTTGTCCTGGAGGAGCTATAAACATGACCAAAAGGCACAGTCTTTTTGCTCTGGAATGTCACATCTTCTTTTAGACAGGGGAAAGGATTCCAGCACAATCACCTTGTCCTTTTTGCTCCAAACTCCTTAGGAACATTCCTCTTCAGTGGGACACATGAAATCATGACTGAAGACCTTGGCTTTGAGCAGCAGTTTTAATGAATTGTGTAAGAGTATCTGGTTACAAGAGTCTTTTTAGGTAACTCGAGTTCTCATCAGCAGCTCTACTTGGTTCAGAATCCATACAAGTGATCTTCCCCACACTCCCAGCGCCCACCTCCACTTTTCATTTTTCTTTTGTGTATTATCTGTAAGCTCCTGAGGACAAGGACTGTCTTTCTTTTTCTTATTTGTATCTCTAGCACTCAGCTAACAGAGTACCTGCCACCTAGTAGGCACTTAATAAAGGTTAATTGAATTGAATTGAATGTGACTACTTTGGAGTCTGCTTTAGCTAAAGTGTGGTAATTATAAACTCTTTCCAAAAACAGACACTGAAGCAAAATCATATTCATCATTATAACACTTAGCTATTTGAATGAAATCAACCTGAATGTTAACAACAAACAAAGAACTGCCATGGATGCTGGTCTCCATCTTGATTAGTTTCCCAGTGTCCTGTGTCTGGCAGATGAGGCTGATACAGCAATGTTGTTGGGCCATTAAAAGAAAATGTCGAGCTTGCCAGTGAACTTTTGGAATTTGGCAACCCCAACTCCCCTCCTTGCTCATGTGTGTTACACTAGGCCCAGGTGCAAGGTTAGGAAGGGTCTCCTTTGGCACCAATGGGTTGGTCTTGTAGAAGAGTCCGTCATTAGAAGATGAGGAAAAAATGAGGTTAGGTAAGAATTGTTCTGCCTAAGGGAGTAAAATAGAGAAAGATGTCAGCCCTGGATATGGAGTCAGCCTAGGCTTTCTGTTTCTAAATTGCCTAGACATTTCCAGGATGGTCTTGGATCTTACTTCTGAGGGGGTGAAAACCTCTTTTGCACGGTCTACATACAGTCTACACAGGCAAAGATGACATAGTTAATCCTAGGCTGACTTTCTGATTTAACTCTGTTTACCCTCCTAAACACATCTCTCGGAGTGGTAAAGCTGTTCACATTCACTCGTGACATTTTCAGTATCAGTTTATATGGGGGCCATCTCCAGTCATCCTGATCTGTATCTTATCACTGGACCCAGATGGCTCTGGAGGAGAAAGTGAGGCTTTCCCTGCCTCACTTAAATCCAATTCACTTGTCAGTCATGACATCATCTTCCTGATGTCAGGGTCTTCTTCCAGAATGAAGGACAAACAACACCAATCAGTTCATATGCTGATATGTCCCATATCCAGGTGAAAGGCCTATAGCCAATTGCCTTGGACAGCCTTACAACAATAATAAAAATTAATATTTGTATAGCACCATGAGGTTTGCAAAAAGTTTTTATCAACATTGTCATATTGTACAAGCATTATCATATCTTTGAAACAGACTTGGGAGCTTAAATGTTATTGTTATCTGTATTTTACATATGAGGAAGCTAAGGTTGAAAGGTTGTAGCTGGCTCAAAGTCATGCAACCAGTAAGTGTCTAAGCAAGGATTCAAACTCAGGTCTTCCTGACTTCTAAGTCTAATGCTCTATGCATTGCTCCATAAAACTGCCTCAATTAAAATCAGCTGATACAATGAAGCACACTCAAATAGAAATAGGGAAATGGCCATGAGTAAGTCTTGTCCTCAGAGCCTATTGATCTGCTTGCTGCCAACCTTCATGGAAAAGACCGACTGGTTTGGGGGTGGAGCCAAGATGGCAGAGTAAAAGCAGTGACTTGCTTGAGCTCTCCCCCAAACCCCTCTGTAAAAATGGCTCTAAACAAATTCTAGAGCAGCAGAACCCACAAAAAGGCAGAGTGAAACAAATTTCCAGCCCAAGACAACCTGGATGGTTGATTGGAAAGGTCTGTTGTGATGGGCTGGTAGAGGAGTGCAGTTTAGTATGGGTCTCTCAAGCAAAGAGCAGGCTTCAGCAAACCTGGAGCAGACCTCAGAGGACTGAATCATGGGCAGCTGTGGTGGTTTCCAGACTTCTCAACCCACAAACGCCAAAGACAACTTAGAAGGTCAATAGGAAAGGTCTGTCGGACAGTGATAAGAGAGGAGCTCAGTTGGGCCCCAGTCTCAGCACAGCCCTGGGGTGGTGGCTGCTTCTGGATCTCTCAGCTCCCAGACAGGAGGGGGATCCAGCAGCTGATCAGAGGGGTATTGGAGGGATCTCTTTGCTGGTGCTAAGGCGGAATTCCCTTGCTTTGCTCATGCTTGGATCTGGGTCACAGTTCTGGGTGGTGGTCCTGGGGCAAGGAGGAATGCTGGTGTGGTAGAGCTTGTGGTGGCAGTGGAGAGTGAATTCTCCTCACAGTTCCAGGGCAGAAAAGAGTGCTTGTGGTCACTTATAGACCAGAGCACAGGCCAGGAAAGGAGTAAACACCTCGCTCTTGATCATACCACATTGGAAGAACTGAAAACTTACAGGTCTCTTGAAGTATCTCTGAAAACAGCTGCACAAAACTCCCGAAGTTTGGGACAGTACATTCTCCACACTGGAAGCAGACCCCTACCTTAACAAAGAGTTTAAAAGTCAAATAATTGGCTGGAAACATGAGCAAGCAGCACAAAAAAAATCAGACATAGAATCTTACTTTGGTGACAAAGAAGATCAAAACATACAACCAGAAGAAGACAACAAAGTCAAAGCTCCTACATCCAAAGCCTCCAAGAAAAATATGAATCAATCCTAGGCCATGGAAGAGGTCAAAAAAGGATTTGAGAAGCAAGTAAGAGAAGTAGAGGAAAAACTGGGAAGAGAAATGAGAGTGATGCAAGAAAAAGACCGGAAAGCCTGCTTCTGGAAAGGCATGATGAAGTATAAGAGGCTAGTAAAGACTCCAATGTGCATAACTCAATTTTCTCTCCTGGATGATTTGAGTGAGAAAGATACACTGTCAGCATTGGGGCAGGGTCTTGGACCTTACAATCTACACCCAGACTGAGATATAGCCTGTGGATATGGGTCTCTGTTTTGGTTTGTTCCCTACTACTACTCAGTGAAGGAGGATCAGAGTAGGCTGTGACTTTGTGGGCTTTGAAAGCTTGTAAATGCTACATAAAGACAATGTAGGAAAGTCACTTGGCTAGGGGACAGAAGGCTCAGATTTCTAGGAATCACCAAATTTAACCATTTAAATACGGCAGAGACAGCCTATTCCACATTTTGCTACATTCTGCACATTCCTTGTCTTTGGGAACATTTTTGTTGCTGCTGTTCAGTCATGTTAGACTCTCTGTGACTCCATTTGGGGTTTTCTTGGCACACTGAGGCAAACAGAGTCAAGTGATTTGCCCAGGGTCACACAGCTAGTAAGTATCGGAGGCCAGATTTGAACTCAGGGAGAGGAGTCTTCTTGACTCCAGGCCCAGCACTCTACCCACTGTGCCACCTAGCTGCCCCTGAGCTACCTGGCTGGAAACATTACTATTTTCAAACTCTGCTTAGTAATAGGATTTCTAACTCGCCAATGTTTGTTGTGCCATTTATAAACCTTTGACAAATTCTTGACATACTGAAATATATACAGTGCCATACTTAATACAATCATTAACCAGAGGAAAAGCACTATGCTTCCCAGACAAATGTGCGTATTTTGTGATAGCACTAATTTATCAATCAATCACAACATTCAGATCAGAAAGAATTGAAGGTCTTGATGTTATAAATGCACCACACTGGAGTGTTATTCCCAAAGAATAATAGCACTGCTATATGCCTATAAGATTTTCTAAAATCATAATGCAAACAACTTACAAGCATAGTACTAATGTAAAATACAATCTTATGAACTTAAAATATAAAACATGAAACAAAACTCTAATTGTTGATCTAATAACAAAGATTCCCTTGAATGGATCTCAAAGTCATCCACACAGAGAGTGAAAACATTCTAGGCAAGCTCTTACACTAGATGAATTCGAAATGAGAAAAGAGTCGATGCCACTTTTAATTTCACAGCTACCAGGGTGGCGTATGCAGAGCACAGATCAACTATGCCATAAAGAATAATTGTCCCCCAATGAATTTATCAAACCTCTAATAAATCCAGAATTGGGATTGTTCAAATCTCTAGGTTGACACCAGCTAAGTTTCTAAATCCACCAGGATACCAGTATCTGGAGCAAAGCTTGAAAACCTTTAGCAATCTCAAATCAAAGCCCAAGTCTGGGGAGGAATTATGTCCTCAGAGATAGCATCTAAAAGGTAGTCAGGCACTATGGGGGCAGAATATTTCATGGATTGTCAGACTCATTCGCTTTCCCTATTGGGTTTTGCTTAAGTGTTTTGTCTTTGTACCAGATAACATTTAATTCAGTGTCTGGGGCTGCTCCCAGATGTAAGGAGGCCATCTCATAGGGCAATGATTCTCAAAGTGTGGTCCAGGGACCCCTAGGGCTCCCCAATACCCTCTCAGGGACTCCACAACATCAGAATGATTTTCATAATAAGACTAAGACATTCTGATTTCTAATGAGGTAAATATCAATGGATATAACCCACATAAACAAACTTTTTGGGGGTCCTCAATAATTTTTAAGTGGGAAGATGTCCTGAAGCCAGTAAGTTTGAGAACTACTGACTTGAAGCATGTTCAGAACTGCCCTTCCCGGTTTCCTCAGATCCATATGGGGCTTTGGGGACAGCTTCTGGCCATCGTCAACCTCCGAGAGTTTGGTCTAAGAAATACAAGTTAATTAGGTTGTGCCTGAGTCTATATTTTATTTCTCTCAAGTTGGCAGCATGCATATATATGTAACTGTAGAGTTGGAGCTGAGCTCTCTTTGGGGTTGGGTTACACAGTTTATAAGTCCTTCGAAGAGTAGGTGTTCCCAAGGGTGCCAATCATCTCTGATTAACACACTGGGAGGTGGGCTATATTAAAATGAAAGTTTTGGAGTATGTGACTTAGGTCACCTAAATCTAGGTCATATAGACATCAATGTCCATATCACCTGCCTTGACAATAGAGAAAATTAACATTTTCCCAGACTTGTCTGAGCAAACCCAATGAGCAGGTATACACCCATTAGCCCAAACTTAAGAGTTTCTTTTACTGTCTGATCAGATCTTGACCTGGTAAGTCTTTAAGAAAGATTTTCCACACTTGTTGGCTTCTGGATAAGGAAGTAGCTTAGGTTGGGTGTTGACCAGGTTAAGGAGACTCAATGCAATCTCTTTATCAGTAAAGTCCTTCTGAAGAAGAAATTGAACTTTGGAGGAAGGGGGCTGGGGGAACTCTGAATCTCATTTTCCACACCACACATGACTCACGGCCTAAGGTCCTGACCTTTGAGATGATCAGGAGTCCCTAGATTGGCTGCTCAGGGCCAAGAGCTCATGACTCAGTGCATTTACCAGATTGAACAACAAGAGCTTCCACTTTCTTCTTTCATTCTGGGTTTGAATCATGCCAGAAAATGGTGAGCTGCCCCTAGACCCCCATGGGAGGATGGGGGATGGGCTTCTGATCACAGGGAGCAAGGACCTAAACAATTAAGCTTGTGTCTGGGCCCCTTGCTGCCTTTTCTGCTAGGTGTTTCCTTGCCTGAGTAGATGACCCAGCATCAAGTAGACTTTGTGACCTTTTGCCTCCCTTACTACTAGAGGGACCCAGGGGATAAAAATGAACTGCCAGGCCTCGACAACCCTCACATTCCTCCTCATCAGTCAATCACCCATCGAAGAAGATTTAGCAGATTATAGAAAGTCTTCAGCTAGGGTTAAAAAAAGATCAACTTCTCAAGTAAAAGGTAGAGGTGTCATGGCGAGACATCAAAGAAGGATCTGGGAGTGTTAGCGGATTGTAAGCTCCAAATAGGTCAACTCTCCAGACCATATGGCAGGTTAAAAAAAAAAAATGTGATCTTAGGCTATATTAGAAAAGGGGTAGAGTCCAGAAGGAATGAAGTTGAGTCCTTTTCAGACCACAACTGAAACATCCTGATCAGTTCTCAACACTCCATTTTAAGAAGGCAATGGGGAAGCTGGAGGTAGGCCAGGGATGGGCAACCAAGATGAAGGAGAGCCTCAGGATCGTGCCATATGAGGGTCAATTGGGGAAACTAGAGGAACCTTGGCCTGTAGAGGAGGGGGTAGAGGTGTGCTGACTGTATTCCAAAGACTGTCATGTGGAAGAGAGAATGGACTTTTTTCTACTTCTCTTTTCCCTCTATAATATTTCCCTTGATGATCTTATCAGTTCATCTCAATGTTGATGATTCTCAAAACTATTTATCCAGCCTTCAACTCTCTGCTGACCCTCAGTCTCATGTCTCCACTATTATTCTTCAAATCATGTCTGACTCTTCATGACTCCATGTGGGGTTTTCTTGGTGAAGATACTGGAGTGATTTGCTATTTTCTTCTCTGGCTCATTTGACAGATGAGGAAACTGAGGCAGATAGGTTTAAGTAACTTGCCCAGGGTCAAACAGCTAGTCTGAGGCCACATTTGAACTCAGGTCCTCCTGATTCCAGGGTGGGCAATCTATGCATTGAGCCACCTAGCTGCTTCCTCATGTCTCCAACTGCCTATTATGTATCTTGAATGTGCCGTAGACATCTTCAACTCAACATTCCTTAAACTGAACTCAGTCTCTTTCCCTGAAAATCTTCTCACCTTCTGAACTTCCTCTGTTACTGCTAAGGGCACCACTATCCTCCCAGTCTCCCAGGCTTACAAGTGTAAGTGTCATCTTCTATCTGTCTCTCTCTCTCTCTCTCTCTGTCTCTCTCTGTCTCTCTCCCTGTCCTCCCCTGCCCCACTCCCCCCATCCGCCCATATCCAATCTATTGTCAAGACCTGTTGATTTCACCTTTGCAGCCCCCTTCTCTCCTCTGACATTGTCCCCACCCTGCTGCAAGCCCTCATCATCTCACATCTAGACTTTTGCTATAGCCTACAGGATGGTCTCCTGCCACAAGTTTCTCCCCAATCCAGTCCATCCTCCATTAGGCCACCAAAGTGATTTTCCTAAAGCATAGATGCGGTCATGTCATCTCCTATTCAATCAACTCCAGTGTCTTCCTATCACCTTCAGGATCAAATATAAACATGTCTGTTGGGCACTGGAAGCTCTTCACAACCTGACCCCTCCCTCCTTTCCAGTCTTCTTATACCTTACATCCCATGGAGGGCTCTGCCATCCAGTAACACTGACTCCCTTGCTGTTCTTCCCACAAAACACTCCATCTCCGGACCTCAGGTATTTTCTCTGGCAGTTCCTCATTCCTGGAGTGCTTTTCCTCCTCATCTCCACCTGCTTCTTTGGTTTCTTTTAAGTTTCCCCTAAAATCCCACCTTCTACAGGAAGCTTTACCCAAACCCTGATAATTTTCATGCCTCTGCTGATTATTTTCAATTTATCCTATTCCTTGCTAACAAGCAATGTCCACAGTTGTTTGCATGCTTTCTCCTCCATTAGATTGTGAACTCCTGGAGATCAGGGACAGCTTTTTTGTTTCTTTGTAGCCCCACGATTTAGCACAGTGCCTGACACATAGTAGACCTTTAAATGTTTATTGACTGACTGACTACTTGGCTTCTGGGGTCAGCACTAGAGAGGAGTGGCTAGTGGTCATAAAGAAGAGCACTTCTCCTTTGTCCATCCACTTCTGTGGCCTGCCTGGGAACCTTACCAGCCCTCCTGGCTTTGTCTTTCCTAGACAGTTTCCTGGCCATGTGTCAGTGATTCAGCAAGTAAGATTGTCTAGTCATACCCAGCAGGAGACCTGCTTCTGCCACTGATGCACTTGGTAGCTTGGGCAAGCCCCTTCCCATTCCTGAGCCTCATTTTCCCTGGAAAGAGGTGATGTGGTATGGTAGAAGTGGAGCTAGCTTTAGAGATCATGGGTTCAAATCCCTCCTCTGCTCTTCCCTACCTCTGAACCTTGGTTTTCTTATCTGTATAGGGCCTGGGCTTCACAACCTCTAAGGTGCTTCCCCGCTCTAGGTCTAGCAGAAAATGAGACGATTTATTATTGAACACACTTGCAAATATGAAAGCTTCTATAAATGTTAGCTCTTCTCGTCAACTCTTATTTCCAATGACTTCATGAATTTCCCAGGTCCCTTTCAACAGCCCTGAGTGAGCAGGGATCGCTGCTTCCCCCCATGTCCACGAGAGGGAGCTGTGTGCTCACTTTACATGGGCTAATGTCGCACCCAGGCACCCAGCCAGAGTGAGGGCTGTTGGATGGGGTTCAGGCAAAGAAGGGGAATCCTTTCCCTCCAGTGGCAAGGCTCCAGCTCCTCCCCGTCCTTGGCAACAAAGGTGACACAAGCAGGCCAAATTTGAAAACCCAAGGCAGTAGTTTTATTTCTGTCTTCCTTCTACCCCTCAATAAGCCCCCTTCCCTTCCTGCCCAGAGTGGAACCCGACTGGGACCTGGGCTCTTCAGGCTCCCTTCTCCTCTGTTCCTTTCTCATTGTGTGTGTCCAGTACTGCCCGGGGTCTCTGTCTTCACAGCTCAACTTGCTATCCCCCTCCCAAATCCAGGACTTGGCATTCACCAAGCTGTGAACCAGGGTCCAAAGAGGGAGAGAAGCTAGGAAGGTCTGCAGGTGAAAGCAGGTGTTTGTGTTTCCATATCTGTGCATTTAGATGGCTAGGCATAAGGAGATCTGTGTTGCAATCCCAGTCTTGACCCACTGTGTGACCTTGGGCAAGTCCTGATCCCATTCTAGGCCTCAGTTTCCCCATCTGTAAAAAGAGGGTCAGCACTGCACTGTCTCCCTCACATGGCTGTTTGTGAGAGCTTCTAATGAAAGGGTAAAAGCAATGGGTGGTATTGGCTTTATATAATGAGGTGATTATTACTACTTATGAATACTCATATAATAAGAAGAAAGAGGGAGCCCCACACCCAGTGGATTGTGCATGACTGATACTGGCCTTCCCAACCCAAACAGGAATGAGATAGAAAGTGAGAATCCCTGAAGACACACTTACCCCACCCCCAAGTCCCTATGCCCATGTTCAGCAAAGGCATATGGATGACCTCCCTATAGGCAGATCCACAATGGAGGAGGAGAACAGTGCAGCCAGGAGTCCCTGTCCAAGAGGCTTCTCCCTCCCCTCTCCCTCCCCTCTCCCTCCCCCTGCCCCCCAAGACCCATCCACTGAAGAAACCCCAAACTTTGGGTCAACATCAAGTCCTTTGATCTTTTGAGATCTGGAAACTGCCTTTGGAGAAAGGAGGAGTCTTCTGGCCAACTTTCACCTGGAGAGAGAAAATAGCGTCATTGAACATAGAATATTAGACTGGAAGAAATCTCAGAACCTAGAACATGGAATGTCAAAGCTGGGAGGCCCCTTAGAGATCACTGGGTTCCATGAAGGGAAAACCTTGTCCAGGATCCCACAGGGAGTCAGTGGGAGAACTGAGTCTAGAACCCAGGTTTCAGGATTCTCTGCCGGCTCGATGTTCTACACAGCCAGGTATGACCCCAAGGGACAGAGTTCAGCGATGTCTCCCTCCCAAACCTCCCAGGCTCCTTAGTGTTCTGGGAGAGCAGATGAGAGACTCAAGGGATGAGAAAGAGAATCCTTACCTGATGTCAGCTCCTAATGGGAGCGCGCCATTTCACAATCACCTCTCTCGGTCCCTGCCCTGGTCTTATTGACCACAACGTACTTCTGCCGGTAAGAGTCGGGGCAGCAATGCTGAAAGCAGGGGTCATAGCTGAATGTAGGACCACAGCTCAGGGGCAAGGGCTGAACACTGCCATCCTCACAGCATTGATTCTCCTGGGGGTTGTAGGCCACGATCCCACACAGGAGCCAGGGCTGGCACACAATCACTTGGGAATCCGTGGGGGTCACTGTGTAAATGATACAGACTATTAGCTCCACAGGCTCAGAAAGAAAGGCTCCCAGAAGTGCCCCAATGCCTGCTGCCCCATCTTTCCCCCCATGGCTCTTTCCCTCTCCTCCACAACCCTCCTCCCTGATTTGTCTTCCCTTCCTTACCTGGAGCACCTGAGCAGGACAGGATAACCATGAAGAAGATGGGGACAATGGCTGCTGAGGAGAAAGAGAAAGAGGTGAAATGAGCCTGGGCCTTTGGATGGTGATGCTTTGGGCCCAGCGTGGAGAGAGGACTTGGGCTGAACTTTGCATTTCTAGTCTGTCTTGGAGGGTTAGGGTTAGAGTTCATTCAGGTTAGGTTTGAGGTCAGGAGGCAGAAGGTCTAGGGCTCTGATTGGCTACATCAGAAGACTGAGAGGAGGTAGTAAGGTAGGTATAGGAGAGACAACCCTAGGCTGGGGAAATGGAGCCAAAGGCTTGGGAGGCTGACTCTCGCCTAGGAAAGTCTTTGTCTCTCTCTCTAAACCTCAGTTACCTCGGCTGTAAAATGACAAAAGGAAGGAAGGTGGCACTTGGTGGCAGTAAGGTCTTTTCATGTCTCTCCAAATGAGAAGGGTCCAACTCCTTCATTTTGCAGAAATGATGAAGCCCAGAGAAGGGATTTTCTGGTAACTGGAAGGACCAGAATTGAACCCCAAGACTTCAACTCCAGGGCATTTGCTGCTCTGCTCTCCTGTCTTCTGGGGTCTGGCAATTAGAAATGTTAGGACTGGCCTGGGCTAGATGCTGGAGGACCTGCCATGTGCTGGGTCCATGATTCTCCCAGGGCTAGCTGTAAACGACACTCTTGGCTTTGTGAGGTGGGGTTGGGTTTGGGACTAAGCAGGTTTGGGGTTGGGGCTCAGGTCAGTTTCATAGCTTACTGTTCACACATGCAGGTGCCTCTCTGTGAGCTCCAAATCTGGAATTTGGGAACCTAGGTTCATAGTCTAGTTCTTAGGACTTTTTTTTTTAAACTTTGGACAAATGACTTAATTGCCCTGGTCCTCAATTTCGTCTCCTGTCAAATGAGTAAGTTAGAATAGATGACCTCCCAGGTTTCTCCCAGCTCTAAATCCATGAGCCTATGAATGCGGAGGGGGTGGGATGGAGATGCTTGGTCCCTGGAATAAGCAGGTCTATGGGATCCCTTCCTCTTTGGTTTCTCAGAAGGATTCTGTGAGGAGCTGGGGGAGAGCTTTTGGGGACACCTGGGGTCAGAGTGAGATCAGAGTCCAAATCAGAAGTAGAGGTGGCAGAAGGTTTTGGATTAGGACCAGAGAAAGATTTAGGCTCCAAGTCAGCATTCTGAGATCAGAATCAGAGTGAGGTTTAGGCTATAGTCAGAATGGAAGATGATAAGGGCTAGAATGACATTTGGGGGATTGTCATAGGATCATGGTTAAAAGACAACATCTAGTCCAACCCTCTGCTTTTACAAGTGAGGAGTGAGTCCCGAAGAGGTCACACAGATAGCGAGCAGGTGTGATGGACAGGGTCCAGGTTTAGGTTGAATTGGGAAGGCAACAAGGTGCTTTTTGGAGTGGGGTTGGAATTGAGATGAGTGTTAGATGTTGTAGGTCAGGGCTGAGGTTAGGGGGCTGATAAAATTGGGATGCCAGCTGGGAAGTAGCAAGGGTAGAATTAATGCTGGTGAGGGCTGGGGAGCTGATGGGGCCATAATGGAGCTGGAGCCCAGGAGGTGGAGGATCCCCTGAGCCCTCTTACCAGTGATATAGTTTCTTGATGCCATGAGTCTTGTCTGAGTTGGGTCCGGAGGACTTGGTGCCAGCAACACAACTGCCAACTGCCTGAGAGTGTGATAGCAGAGGTGCTCTTATCCCTGGGATCCTGGGCTTTTATTAGTGTTGGAGGAAGGTGACGTAAGAGTACTCACTAGTAGAGACTAGTCAGGCCCTGGAGCTAGGCATAGAGTAGTGGAGGTGGGGAGAAGCTAGAAAGAGAGGGAAAGTAGAGAGCAGAGGAGGGGAAGGAAGGGAGGGGAAGCGAAGGGAAGGGAGAAGAAGTGGGGAGGGGAGGAGGAGAGGAAACCTATTCTATGCTAATGTTTCCCTTACCCACCCACAACCATGAGCTAGCTAGCAGCCTCAAGAAAGGGAGAAGAGCCATGACCCTCTCCCTACCCCTCAGCAAGACCTACTACATATGCCCCTTCAATTTCTTTCTTCCATTCTTTTTGACCAGCCTAATCCTCCATGGCCCCTTAAGCCAAAATCTTTCCAAATTCTGTGATTCCAAGCTGAACCCTGCTCTGGGGGATAGGAAGACCACAAGCACGGAATTCAGGGATGACAAGGTCAGTCACTCGAAAGAGAAGAATATGGGGTCCTGGATCAGAAGGGGAAACTGAGGATAGATGCTGGTTGGGGAGATAGTACCTTAGGGCAATGGGTCCTAGCCCAGAAGTGGAATCAGAGCTAGCTGGCAAGACCCATGAGAGAAGCCAATGGGACCAGGGAGCTGCGAGGCCAGCCTGGGGAAGAGGCCCACTTGGTTGGCAGCTTCATGTTTGAACCACTTCCTTTCTTGGTGATTCATTTAAACTCGATGTAAAATTGGGAAATGGGGCTAAGTAGACTGTAATTCAACATTGATCAAATGCCTACTATGTGCAAGACATTGTCCTAGTGACCAGGGATGCAAAGGTAAACATGAACCCCATGGCGGTCAGCAGGGAGGCCCTGTCCTGCTGGGGATGGAGCGGGATGGACTGACCGTGTGCACAGACCAGCGCCACGTAGGGCTGAGCATGGAGGAGCCAAGGGAAAGGAAGACCTTCCCAAGACATTCTGGGAAAACCCAAAAGGGGAAGAGAATGCTTTCAGTTGGGGGAATCCGGGAAGACTTCACGGAGGAGAAATGGTCTAGATGGAGCCAGAAGACAAGGAGGAGGGCACTCATGCCTGACCAGACCTGGGGAATGCCCTCAATGGGGGCCGGTCATCCCATGTGGCTGGAACTCAGAGAGCATGAGGGGCAGCAATTGGAAATAAGTCTGGGAACGCAGACTGAGTCAGCATGGAAGGGCCCAAAATGGCGGAAGAAAGAATTTGTATTTATCCTAGAGGGAATGGGGAACCTCTGAAGATTGTTGAGAAGGGACATTCCCAGCCCTGACGTTCCCTGTTCTAAGGCCCCTCCCAGCCCTGATATTCCCTGTTCTAATGCCCCTCCCAGCTCTGACATTCCCTGTTCTAATGCCCCTCCCAACCCTGACATTCCCTGTTCTAAGACCCTCCCAGCTCTGACATTCCCTGTTCTAAGACCCTCCCAGCTCTGACATTTCCTGTTCAGAAGACTTTCTCGGCTCTCGTATTTTGTGTTCTAAGCCCCCTCGCAGTGTTGGCATTCTATGTGTCTTGAGGCAGCCGGGCCAGGTAACCACTGTAATCAGGTACAATTTCACTAACATAGCAGCAGCTATAAATAGGAATGAGGGTCACTGTTGGGCTAGCTGCCAAGTTTTGCTTGGATGTCTGTTTTTCTTTTTTCTTTTTTAAAATAATTTTTGTGGTTATTCCAAATCCAGCAAACATTAATAAACATGAGCATTTCCATAGACAAAGGAGTACAGAAGAAAGAAGATAATGCCTAAAATGCAGCCACGTCTCCTCTCTATACAGTTTGCATTTCGTTTCACTGTTATATAACAAAACACATTACATATAAAAAGTTATATAATAAAATAAGAAATCAGAAATCCAACATACCAGTCTCAAAGCTGCCCTGCTGCTCTGTGTCTCCTTTCTGCCTCTACTGTCCTTTTTTCTTCTCCTGCTGCACTGATCCTCCCTGTTATTAGTGTCCTTCGCTCTCCTTTCCAAATTCCTACCTCCCAACTTAAAAAGCCAAGGCACATAAGTGCAATCGTCCACACCTTGACAATGTTCTAATGGGTCTGTCTCAGTCTGCCCCTTGAGACTCTCACCTCTTTGTCAGAAGGTAGATGATGCTTTCTCCCCAGACCTCTGGAATCTTGGTGGGGGAGGCGGGGTGGCCACTTCGTTGGTCAGAGTTCCGAAGTTTTTCCAAATTATCTTTCTAGATCATGTTGTCGTCCTTGAACAAATCCTCCCTTGCTTCTACTCGCTTCGGATAAGTTCATAGAAGTCTTCATCAGCTTCCTCGAACTTGGCATGTTAAAAGGCCGTTTGGGGAAAGTCTGGGCCTGAGGCATCGACAGTGGAAGATGCCACCACCTTGATCTAGCTCCACCAAGGAACAGGGGGCTCGGGACACTTTCGTGGTTGCCTGGTGTAGCGCCACGTCCTGTGCTGGGGGTTAGGAGACTGGAGTACTCATTCTAGTTCTTCCCAGCTCCCTCTGTGACCTAAAGAAAGTTATCGCCACATGCCGCCCTCCCACCCCGAGCCTTAATTTTGTTATTGCTCAGTTGTTTCAGTCGTGTCTGACTCTTTGTGACCCCATTTGGGGTTTTCTTGGCAGAGATACTGGAGCGGGTTGCCGTTTCCTTCTCCAGCCCATTTTACAGATGGGGAAACGGAGGCAAACAGAGTTAAGTGACTTGCCCAGGGTCATCCAGCTAGGAAGTGTCTGAGGCTGGATTTGAACCCAGGAAGACGAGTCCTCCTGACTCTAGGCCTGTCACTTTATCTTCAGTTGAGTTACTCATCTGTAAAAGGAGAAGATTAGATTAGGGGAACCACAAGGTCCCTTCCAGCTAGCAATGGAACGCCCAGTCAAAGGGCCTGTTCCCCACATCCCAGTTATCTCCCAGCTTGAGGATCTACCTTTGGATCTCATCTAGAGCTTGGCATCTGGATTAGAGATCTAGAGCAGCTCAGGAAGGATGGAAGGAAAGACTTACAAACATGGGTCCATACTAAACACTTTATAAATGTTATCTCATTTCATCCTCACAACAACCCTGGGAGGGAGGTGCTATGATATTATCCCCATTTTACAGCTGAGGAAACCGAGGCAGCCAGCAGTGAAGTGACTTGCTCAGGGTAACACAGCTTCAACCTCAGAGTTTATCCTAAGAAACACACATCAATAGGTTGTGTCCAGTCATGTTTTTATTTTTCTCAAGCTGTTGACATGTATGCATTGCATGGGGGCTGCAGTCCAGGACTGGGCTTAATTTAGGAATTGGGGTACAGAATCATATGTCCTCCGTAGAGTAGGTGTTCCCAAGGGGTGCCGGTCCACTCTGGTTAACACGCTGGGAGGTGGGCTATATTAAAGTGAGGGTCTTGGAGTATGTGCCTTAGATCACCTAAAACTTGGTCAAAGAGACGTCAATTTCCACATCACTTGTCTTGACAACAGGGAGAATCAATATCTTCCCAGACCTGTCCGAGCTACACGACAAGCAGGAGGAATACACCCATTAGCCCAGGAAAAGGAAAATGCGGAGAAAGGGGTTGGGGGGAGGCTCTGAGTCTCCAAGGTAATGACTACTAAGAAAAATCATTTCTCACAACAGCTAGTAAGAGGTCATATTTGAACTCTTACACGTCGTCTAATCCAGCGTCTTTGTTTTATAGAGGAGAAAACTGAGTCTCAGAGAGAGGAAAGGACTCACCTACAATCACACAGGGTGTTAAGTCCCGAAGTGCCTTTATCTGAAACTCTTATGAGCTTCTCGCCTCTTTTAAATCTTCACAGTAGGAGGAAACCGCAAAAATTGGCAACGGATCCCCAAACACCTCAAGCCCAATCACTGGAGACGGCCTTTGGAGTTTTTAACAACAGAGACCTAGTCGCAGCAGAGGGGAGAGAATACAGGGAAAGGGCCAGAGACCGAGAACACACTCAATTCTCCACTGCTGTTATGGTCGGGAAAAGACCTGAAGGTGCTCCCGGTGACTCGGGCAGTGGGGAAACCTGCTTTTGATGTCGCAAGGAGGGCCGCTGGTCCGAGGAGTACCCCTCCAGGGCGCTCTGCCCGGAGGAAGCTCCCCAGACCAACACCTCTGGGACAGTGTCCAAAATGTGGCCAGGAGGGACATTGGAGGAAGGATTGTCCCGAGGCTGGAAGCGTGGTGGAGTCACTCCCCAGCACCCTGTCCTCCGGTCTTCTCAAGACTTGGAATATCCTGAGGCTTGGCAGTGCTCCCACTTTCTCCATCTCTCTAGCCGATCCCTGGGCAAAAACCAAGATCGAAGGGAAGGCTACCCACTTTACCGTTGGCTACATTCTCTCTTTTAACCAACTACTCTGGCCTTATACCTCAACCCGTTCTGTCATGGGCATCGAAGGAAAAACGACGGGACATTGAGAGACCTATTCCCCTCCCCTGCCTATTTGAGGATCTGTTGTTTGAACACTCCTTCCTTATCTTCTCCTCTTGCCCCACCCCCTCATTGGTAAGGGACCTGATGGGGAAAGTGGGGACCCAATTTTCTCTAGTTAAGCCTCCCATCTCCCTTTTCCCTCTGTGCACCAGACCGCCCTACATTCCCCAGGAAGTGTGGGAGACAATTGAGCCAATTGTTTGGGACCAGGGAATTCCTGGGATGGTTACTCATGCCACCCCAGCCATACCCTAATGCGTTCCGCCATTGATGAGACTATACAATTAAGCTCAAGGCCTGGGAGGGACTGCAACCATTGATTAAAAAATTCCCTAAGTATAAAATCCTTGTCCCTTGCCAATCTCTAATAACACCCCTATCTTTCCTGTAAAAAAGCCTAAATGGCTTTGAGAGGGAATTTAAAGGACCTGTAACTAGCAGATAGTAGCTACATTCTTACTTGCAGCCCCATCTTTGGCTGCTGCCACAGGAGCTCTTAATTTCCTGGGCTCTCAAGGCCATAGGGTCTCTTTGACCAAAGTCCAGGTAGCATGCCAGTCTGTAAAGTGTCTGGGCCACAAACTAACACCCACCTCTCGCTCCTCAACCTCCTAGAGGAAAAGGACAATCCTGTCTATCCCTGTTCCAGCCACTAAGAAACAGCTTCGAACTTTTCTAGGCGTGGCTGGATTTTGTAAACTCTGGATCCCTAATTTTGGTCTTATTCCTAAGCCCCTTTATGACTCCGTTCAAGGCCCTGACTCACTCCCTCTAGTGTGGGGCCCCGACCAGGCTAAAGCTTTTGAGACTCGAAAACTACCACCATACCAGCATTAGCTCTACCCAGTCTAGAAAAACCTTTCACTCTGCATGTTGATGAAAGGAGAGGGCAGGCTTTGGGAGTCCTAAGTCAGTCCTTAGCACCTGACCCCAGGCTGGTTGCCTATTTTTCAAAATAATTAGACTCTGTGACTGCAGGGACTGCTACAGCCACTCTGTTCAAAAGCCGTTGGTCCAACTGGCAGTAAAGTAGGAGAAATCACCTGACGTCTGTCAGGCTTGCCCAACTTGTACCCAGAGACTCTGGAATATATCTGCAAACTCTTGGAGGACCTCAAGCTACTGTTCAGAAAGACTCCAGCCCCCTCCAGCAGGCAGGTGGATAAAAAGAGGTTAAATCATACATGCCCTTTTCCTTCTCTGCTTTGGCCTTGCCGCGGTCATCTTTAATTCCCTCCAGGGAAATTGTCTTTTCTCTTTTCCTTCTGTGCCTGTTTGGTCCTTGTGTGCTTAACCGCCTTTCCTGATGTTGGGAAAGGTTGAAGGCAAAAAGAAAAAAGGATGGCAGAGGATGAGGTGGATGGATGGTGTCATGGGAACAATGAACATGAGCTTGGACAGACTTTGGAAGAGAGTGGAGGACAGAAGGGCCTGGGGCACTGTGCTCAGCAGGGTCATGAAGCCTTGGACAGGACTGAAGAGCAACTCCCTCCTGCAGCATCTTTCCCATCTACCCCTCTGCCCTCTGAGGTCAGCTGCCCTCTAATCTATATATCCTAAATGCACCTATTTGTTTGCATGTTGCCTACCCCATTAGAATGTAAGCTCCTCAAGGGCAGGGACTGTGTTTTTACCTTTCTTTATATCCCCAGAAAAGGACACAGCAAACATTTGACAAATGATTATTGGTCAAATGGCAAGACTGAGGAGTGGGATAACCAGAGTGCTCCTGGTACCCTGGGACCCAGGACCAAAAGCTCTAGGACTATGTTAGGAGTAAGGGAGCAAGGCCTCATGCACACTGGATGGATACCCTGCACCAAGCTTACAACAATAATTAAAAACAACAGCTAGCATCTATGTAATACTTTAAACTTTGCTTACAACAGCCCTGGGACATGTGATATTATTATCCTCATTTTCCAGCTGAGGAAACTGAAGCAGGCAGAATTGAAATGACTTGCCCAGCTGCATATCCAGTAAGTGTCTGAAGCAAGTGGTCTTTCTTGGAAGGACTTTGGGATCTTTCAGCTTCATCATCTCTCTCTGGGAACATAAGGTAAGAGAGAGAGTCTGAGTCATTGCAATCCCAATCCAGAGGTCCTGGTCTCATCTGTGCCCACCTTTTGTCTCCCCAGGTGCCTACAGATCCCTCCCTTCCTGCTCCTGTGAAAGAAAGAAAGAAAGAAAGGAGGGAGGGAAGAAAGGAGGGAGAAAGGTAGGAAATGAAGGAAGGAAGGAAAGAAGGAAGGAAGAAAGAATGAATGAAGGAAAGAAAGAATGAAAGAGAAAGAAAGGAGGGAAGAAGGGAGAGAGGGAGGAAGGAAGGAAGAAAGAAAGAAAGAAAGAAAGAAAGAAAGGAGGGAGGGAGGGAGGGAAGAAAGGAGGGAGAAAGGTAGGAAATGAAGGAAGGAAAGAAGGAAGGAAGAAAGAATGAATGAAGGAAAGAAAGAATGAAAGAGAAAGAAAGGAGGGAAGAAGGGAGAGAGGGAGGAAGGAAGGAAGAAAGAAAGAAAGAAAGAAAGAAAGAAAGAAAGAAAGAAAGAAAGAAAGAAAGAAAGAAAGAAAGAAAGAAAGAAAGAAAGAAAGAAGAAAGAAAGGAGGGAAGAAAGGAGGGAGGAAGGTAGGAAGTGAAGGAAGGAAAAAAGAAAGAAAGAATGAAGGAAGGAAGGAAAGCAAGAATTAAAGAGAAAGAAAGGAGGGAAGAAGGGAGGGAGGAAGGAAGGAAATGAAGGAAGGAAGGAAGAAAGAAAAGTTGAGAGAGAGAGGTGGAGCAGGGTGTGAAATGGGTGATGTTTCTCAGAAGTTGAATCTGGGTCTTGGTGAGGGTTGGAGGGGAGAGAGGCATTTCAAATGCCAGGGAGCTAGTAAATCCTTGGCCTGTATTTCCTCAGGTGAGGTGATTTGGCCATAGGTGACGTGATCCAGGAACAGGAGTCAATGAAACTCAGGGAGAAAGAACAGATATCAGGATGATTCAACAAGAGTGGGGATTGGCCCAGAACAGGAGAGGCCATGGCATTTGACGGCTGTTTGAAGTTACAAGAGGAAACAGGTTTCTTCCTCGCGTTAAAATTGAGCCAGGCCTTGCCCTGGCCTAGGAGAAATAGAAGGTACTGGAATGGTAGAATTAGAAGACTATGTCTACCATAGAACAGGAAATGTCAAAGTTGGGGGTGACTTTGGAACACAGAATACAAAATGTAGGAGTTTCAGGGAGTCTTGGAACTTAGAATATCAGAGCTGGGAAGGCCCTTAGAATATGGAATGACAGAGCTGGGAGGGTGCTCAGAACAGAGGATATCCGAGTTGGGAGGGAGACTTAGAACAGGGAATGTCCTAGGTAGGATGTAAGCTCCAGAAAGAACCTTGTAACGTAAAAGAGAGTTAGAACCAGACCAGACCTCATACCCCGAAGGACCTAAGGGCACAGAATGTTAGAGGCAGAAGGAGCATTAGAACATAGAGCATAGGATGGGAGAGCTAAGGGAATTCAGAGGATAGAACATAAAATCTAGAACGTACCTTAGAACCTTCAGCAGATCCAGAAGGTGACTTGAAGGAGATCACTGATGGAAGGAATTGTTAGAAATCAACTAAGTAGAAGGGCAGTGAGCTGGGCAGTGGATTGAGCACCAGCCCTGGAATCAGGAGGACCTGAGTTCAAATTGCTAGCTGTGTGACCCTGGGCAAGTCATTTAACCCCATTGCCTCTAAAAAACAAACAAACCAAAAGACCCTAACCTGCTTCTTTTACCTATGGGAACAGGTAATATGGTGGTGTGGAGAATAATAGAGAACAGGCTAAAATGGGTTCTCAGACTCCAAGCCAGCCCCCCTTCCCATTGTACCCCCTGCTTTTCAACCCATGCCAAAAAAAAAAAAAGAACCAAGTGGTAAGTCCCCCCAGGCTTGATGGGGGTGGTGCCTAGAGCAGGAAGACCTACATTTGAATCTCTCCTCTGACACTTTTTGGCTGGGAGACCTCAGGTTAGATGGAACTCCTTAGAGCTTCAGTTTTCTCATCTGAAAAATGGGCATAGTAACAACCATCTACCTCACAGGGTTGTGGTAGAGGTGTAAATGAAATAATGCATATGGAGCTCTTTGCAAGCCTCAAAGCTATATAGCAAGTGTCCCAAAAATCTTAGTGCAGCTTAGAGGCTCCAGGGCCACCCTGTGTACATAAATGTAGCCTTCATAAATATAGATTCCTACTACTCCTGCGGGAGGCAGCTAGGTGGTGCCACTGCACCAGTGGATGGAACACTGGGCCTAGAGTCAGGAAGACCTGAGTTCAAATCTAGCCTCAAACACTTCCTAGCTGTGTGACCCTGGGCAAGTTACTTCGCCTCTGTCTGCCTCCATTTCCTCATCTGTAAAATGAGCAGGAGAAGGAAATGGCAAACTGCTTCTGCATTTTTGCCAAGAAAACTTTCTCCAATGGGGTCATGAAGAGTTGGACACAACTGAAAAGCCCAAACAAACAAACAAAAGCCACTGTCACGACCATGATGATCTTCCAGGCTGTAAGAGGTGAGCATCCCTGACTCTCTCCTACCTCCTTGCTCCTTGCTCCGGAGCCAGGTGCCTGAGGCAGTAGGGGAAGGATGCCGTGTCTCCCAGGTAAGAACCAAGGAGCGGGTCAAGTCCATTCTTGCTCTGACTTTCATTTTCCTCTGCTTCTCCTGCCCTATCCCTGTCCAAGCCCTGGGGCACCAGCGTCACCCAGCTTGGGCAACCAGAGGCTCCAGGAGAAAGCTGAGACTGCACGTCATCCTGCACTATTTTTACCCTGGGTGTCTGTCTGTGCCTGCCCTCCCTCACCCTGGCACACGCCAGGATAGCCGGGGGCAGGCTCTGTTCCTCTTCAGAGAATTAATACGGTTTGGGATGGGATGAGGGGTATATTTCCTTTCCTTGGAGGAGGCTGGCCCATGACCCTAGAAGGGCCAACCACCCGTCACTCCCAGCGCCTCCAAACGAACGCAGGACAGGGGAGAAATCAGGAGATGAGCCTGACAGGCGTGGGGGGAGAGGACAACAAACCAGACGTGATAGAGGATGTGTGGGAATGGGAGAGGGAGCATTGGATTAGGAGTCAGGAACTCACCTGGCCCAAGCCCCCCATTTTGCAGAGGGGGAAACTGAGGCCCAGAGTGACTTGTCCAAAGTCACACATCTACTTAGGGGCAAGACTGGGACTGAACCTCAGGTTTGGTGACTTTCATTCTAATCCTATTTCCATGGCATGATGAGGCCACTCTAATCAGCCATAAATGTAAGCATGCACACGTTCATGTATGCACGTACACATGTGAACAGATACAACCACACACACATGTCCACATGCAAACAGCTGAAAGCGCACACATGCATACACATCTGTGCATATTTTTTGTTGCTGTTTAGTCGTTTCAGTTCTGTCCGAGTTTTTTGTCCCCATTTAGGGTTTTCTTGGCAAAGAGTGATTTGCCATTTCCTTCTCCAGCTCATTTTACAGATGAGGGAAACTGAGGCAAGCAGGGTATAGTGACTTGCCCAAGGTCACGCAGCTAGGACGTATCTAAGGCCAGATTTGAACTCAGGAAGATGAGTCTTCCTGACTCCAGGCCCGGCGCTCTATCCACTGCACCACCTCACTGCTGCTAGGCACATAGTAGGCACTTAATAAATATCGATAGGTCGATCGCACCTAAGTCTTCTTTTGGAATGTCAGAGCTGGGAGGCCCTTAGAACAGAAAATGTCAGGGCTGGGAGGGGCCTTAGTACAGGGAATGTCAGAGCTGGGATGGACTTTCGAGCCCAGAACGTCCGGAAAGACCCAGTCCCTCGAGAGGCCTGGAAGGAGAGCCAGCTCTTTCCCCCAGCCTTCCCTGCTGCAGCTGCACTGATTTCATCACCTGTGACACGCGGCCCACGGCCCGGGGCCAGCTCCTCAGCACCAGAAGACAGGTAGGCAGCTTCTGAATGTCAGTAGCGAGGCCAGTGAGCTCACTCTCTGTTCACACAGCCCAAAATTCGGATGATGCAAGGGCCCATTGCCAGCCTCAGTGACCCTGCTCAGTCATGTTCTTAGTCAGAATCGCTGTCTGGAAGTGGGAGGAACTTAGCCAACGCCTGACGCAGGCAACTGCTTTTCTACTGTGGGACAGGTGGAGACCTGGCTACTACAGATGTGGGGGGAGAGGACTCTAGGGTTTGAATTCTGGCTCTGCTACTGAAGCCAGGGCAGTGCAATGTCCGGAGCACTGGATTTGGGTCCAAAGGACCTGAGTTCGAATCTCAATTCTGCCATGTCCTCCAACCTCATGTTTGTTGTTGTTCAGTCATGACTGACTCTTCCTGACCCCATTTGGGGTTTTCCTGGCAAAGATCCTGGAGTGGTTTGCTATTTCCTTCTCCTGCTCATTTTATAGATGAGGAAACTGAGGCAAACAGGGTGAAGTGACTCACCCAGGGTCACATGGCTAGGAAGTGTCTGAGGCCAGATTTGAACTCAGGTAGATGAGTCTTCTTGACTCCAGGAGGGGTGTTCTGTGCACTATGGCGCCCCCTAGCTGCCCCAAATAGGTATGTAGAATCAAGCAAAGCAAATGACCTCATTAGCCCTGTCCAAAGATATGTGTCTTCTTCGGGGAGACTTTACTCCATCATCTCCTTGTTAAGGAGTGGGTAACAGGAGCAGCTAGGTGGTGCAGTGGATAGAGCACCGGCCCTGAAGTCGGGAGGACCTGAGTTCAAATCTAGCCTCAGACCAAACACTTGACACTTACTAGCTGTGTGACCCTGGGCAAGTCACTTAACCCCAACTGCCTTTAAAAAAAAAAAAGAAGTGGGTAACATACTTCCACATAGGTTTTATGGAGATAATGCTGCATTAGTAATAACAGAAGCAGTCATAGTAATAGCTAACAATTATATAATGCCTTAAGTGCTCTGCAAATATTATTTTCTTCTATCCTCACAACCCTGGGAGGTAGGTGCTATTACTATCCCCACTTCGAAGATGAGGAAACTGAGGCAAACAGTTTTTTTTAAGTGCCTTGCCCAAGGTTACTCAGCTAGTAAATGTCTTAGGCTGGATTTGAGCTCAGGTCTTTCTGACTCCAAATCCAGTGCTCTCCCCATTCAGCTACCTTTCAACTCTAAATAGTATACCTTGTCTGATATTGATAATCTGAGAATAATGGGACAAAATTATCTCTGTGGCTGCTATGGCTGCATGTTGTGCAATCTTCACATATGTGTGGGAGGTGCCTTGTTGAGGAAGGTTTTGGGCTGGGCTGAGCTAGAAGCTGCTGTCAAGGTTTATGGTGAGCCTTCCTTCAAAGAGATCTACCTTCCCCTTTCCTCCTTCCTTCACAGAGGCTGCTTTCCCCCTCCTCCTTCCTTCACAGAGGCCATGTTTGGATGTGAGGAATGGGGGGGGGGGGATCCTCTAAAAGATAAAATTGGAGCGACAGCCTACCTCCAAGCCTGGAGACTGACATCCATGGATGCTCTTAAGTAGCCCCGGGTTGCTGAGGAGCTGCTCCAAATGGGTGTGATTTTTAACAGGCGTGGGGTTTGAAGGTTTGCAAAGCACAATAGACATATCGCTTCACTTGGTCCTCACAAAATTCCTGTGAAATAGGCGTTATTATCATCCCCATCTTATTGGATGAAGAAAAAGATTCAAAGACTTGTGTATGGTGGAGCGAGGAGGACTCAGGGGTCTTCCTGCCTCCTGCCTCACGCTCTACCCGCAAGGCCACGTTGTCCTCTGCAGCGAATCAGAGACAGAGCTTCAGAGAGGGAGCATGGGATCTGTAGTAAGACGTAGCCTCAGTGTGAGTAAGGGTCCTAGCTGCTGCTAGGGAAACACAATCAAAAGAGGGGCCAGAACTGTATATAAATAAAGGCAACGTGTCAATGAAGAGATTGTCCAACCTAAAGGGACTCCAGAAAGCCTAGGTTCAAATCCAACCTCAGACACTTACTGCGTGACGCTGGGCAAGTCACTTTTCTGCCTCAGTTTCCTCATCTATAAAATGGGGGTGATAATAACACTCATCTCAGAGTGATTGAGAAGATCAAATCTATTATAATAATTATTATTGTTATAAATTAAGCACTGAAACACGAAGTAGAGGAGAGAACCTAGACTTAGCCGTGGACATTGACCTGTACCATAAGTGAATCAACTGTACCAAGAAAAGGTGGACTTCACCAGATGGGAAGGTTGTTTAATCCAGATAGGCAAATGTATTTTCTTTTGCCTATTTGCTTTTTTACTGGCCTGAATGCTTACAGAGAAAACAAGGGCTGCTTGGGGGAAAACCAGATGAGTCACCTAAGACATTCCCAAGGTTCCCCTGGGTAGGAACAGAAACAGGACTGGGGGTGAAATGACACATGGGTTATGTTGCTTTAAAAAAAAAAACTAATCAACAAATAATAAAAATGGCAGGATCTTTGATCCTCTACATTTTTCAGTAAGTCAGTCAACAAGTATTGAATTGTCCTAGGAAGATTCTGAGGATCACCTGGCAGGATAAGGTACCAGACACTGAGGTCCTTTCTTGAGGTGAACTGCTAAGCATTCAAAGTCTACGGCATCGAAACTCCGATGGGCTGGCCACGTTGTTTGAATGCCAAATGTATGCTTGCCAAAAAAGACCATTTTATGGAGAGCTCACGCAAGGCAGGCTCACGTGGTGGTCAGAAGAAGCGATACAAGGACACTCTCCAGGTGTCTCTGAAGAACTTTGGAATTGATTGTATGACATGGGGGACACTGGCACAGGACCGCTCAGAATGGTGTAAAGCAGAATTGAAGTAGCTCAAAAAAAAAATGTGAGATGTGCAAATTTAGAGAATCCACCCAAAATGTTCACATGGACTATTTGTGCCCGACCCGTGGTGGAGCCTTCCGAACTCGTATGGCTCTGATCAGCCAGTCAGACACATTGTACTTTAATCTTGACAGTTTGGTCCTCTTTGAGAACAAAGGACCACAACCAACCAATCAGCAAGTATTTGTTGAGTACTTAATATGTGCCAGGCCCTGGGCTAAGATCTGGGCATAAAAAGAAAGGGAAAAACAAGGTCTTTGCCCTCAAGAAGAATACATTCTAACAGGGGGAGGGGACAATGGGCAAATAGCTGGGCATACAGCTATATCCAGGCCAAGTGAAAGGCAGTAACAGAGGAAGTACTAGCTTTGGAGAGGACCAAGAAAGTCTTCCTGTAGATGGTGGGTTTTGAGTTGAGATCCAAAGGAAGCCAGGGAACTTAGGAGGAGGAAGTGAGAGAGAGAACATTCTAGGAATGGAGGCAGCTAATTAAAAGGCAAAGAATTGGAGGATCTCGTGTCATTTGTGAAGGACAGCAAGAATGCCAATGTTTCCAGATCTTTGCTGCTGTTTAGTCATTTTTCAGTCACATCTGACACTTCGTGACCCCATTTAGGGTCTTCTTGGCCAAGATAATGGACTGCTTTGCCATGTCCTTTTCCAGATCATTTTATAGATGAGGAAACTGAGGCAAAGAAGGTGAAGTGACTTGCCCAGGGTCACACAGCTAGTAAGTGTCTAAGGCTGGATTTGAACTCAGGTCTTCCTGACTCTAGGCAGATCTTAGAGTATATGAAAATGAGTAAGATATAAAAATATAAAAAGAGTGGAAAAAGTCAGAAGGGGCCAGTTTTGGAGTCTTGAGGCAGGAAGACCAGTCAGAAGGATATTGCAGTTGTCCATTTGTGAGGTGATGAGGATACCAGGGTAGGGGCTACCTGCATGAAGAAAAGGAAAGTGTATGTGAGAGACACTGCAAAGGTAGAATTAATAGCTCTTGAAAAAAGATTGAGGACATGGCAGTTAGAGAGAATGACGAGTCAAGGATGACGCAGGGTGTTACAGGATTAGGTAACTGGGAAAATGGTGATGCCCTGTTTAGTAATAAGGAAATCTGAAAGGCATCAGAATATGAGAAAGAAGATTTATAGAGCTGGCACATTGGCATACATAGGAAGGAGAGAATAGATCTGGAGTGGGACATTGGAGGGGTAGGGCAGAATGGAATGGGAGTAAGACAACTGACAGGCAGGGACTTCCCGAGAATTGTTATAATTCAGTCATGTCCAACTCTTCAGGACCCTGGATGGGGTTTTCTTGGCAAAGATACTGGAGTAGTCTGCCATTTTCTTCTCCTGTAGATTAAGACAAACAGAGGTTGAATGACATGTCCAAGGTGACACAGCTAATCAGTATCTGGGGCCAGATTTGAACTCAAGCCCAGAGCTCTATCCACTAAGCCATCTCGATGCCTAGTTGGAGACTAGAAGCAAAATTTATACTTCCTGTGGGCATCTGGGATTCATAATCACTGGGATGGGGAGAAGATGAGATCATGCTAATCACTGAGAAATGAATTCAAACGAAATTTCACTGGTTGGAGAGAGATGCATTCAAGGAGGCAGGTGATTGATTCAAGGTCTTTCTTTGAGATCCAACCTTTGTAGCAAATGAGGATGTGTACTATGAGCCTCAGGAGGCCTAACTCACAGCAATAACTTGTGTTTCTATGAAGATGTGTTATACTGGGGCAGCTAGGTGGCGCAGTGGATAGAGCTCCGGCCTTGGAGTCAGGAGGACCTGAGTTCAAATCTGGCCTCAGACATGACACTTATTAGCTGTGTGACCCTGGGCAAGTCACTTAACTGCAATTGCCTCACCAAAAAAAAAAAAAGAGAGAGATGTGTTCTACTATAGAAAATTGTTTCTGAAAGCCTATTTGTTCCTTTTTCATATTTTCATCATGAAATTGTGTGTATGTTCATTCTTTTTCTTAAAGATTTTTTCAAGATGAGAAATTTGGCATATGGGTTGGTGACTAGGAAGGTTCTTTTCATTTTAGCTTCGTAAGAAATCAGCCATCAGTGACTTTCTAGTGATTCAGTATCATTTCCTCTTTCAGATATCTTGAAAAACAGTCCTTCAATGTTTTTATAATTGTGTCAACTCCAGCAGGAATTTCTTCTGCATGTGCGTGGGTCTTTGTCTATAAAGACCATTTCTGCTTCTGGTTATCGCGCTGTGGGCAATGAGGCATTAGAGATCAAATGTAGCCATTTTTGTCAGCATTAATTAAACAATGCATCTGTCCTATTTTTCCTCTCTTTATTATCCTTCCAGTTTTGCTTAGATAAGCTCTTGGGATCATCTGGCTTGGTTGGATCCCAATCATCCCCAACGATTGGAATGTTTGTCTGCAGAGTCATTTCCCCCTACACCACTCATCACAGTGCTGTTTGTAACCAGCCTTCTCTGGGATGATTTGCAAATCAGTTTATATGCTAAATAATTGTTGCCTTTGATTGCCACATTCCTCTAACCCAACAAAGGGACCAAGTACTTGTTGTCTTAGATGTTTTGTTACAGTAGATGAAACGTCTGCAGGAGATGGGAGAGTCTCTGTCAATATCTTTTTTTCATTCTTTTTTTCCCCCTCATTTTTCAAGATCTATAACTTGCTTGAATAGGTTTGCTTATCCTTTCTTTTAATTTGGCGTCAATTGTGACTTCCGCTGTGATGAGTTGGTGGTGTAACATCATTTAGGCAGCAAATTCGGAAATGACAAATTCATATTCCATCAGTGATCAGCCATCCCTGTTATACATAGAGTGGATTTCATTTTTTTGTGTATGTTTTTACTGTGCCTCTTACTTCTTGACTTTTCTTACTCTTCCTGAATAAATCATACATGATATACAGGTGTGAGGCTTCTGATTAAAGGAAACATGAGTCTTCTGAATAGTCCACAAGCCTTTGGCTCCTTCTGATTCTTAATACTGAACCATATTCCTCAGTTCAAATCCAGCCTCAGACCCTTACTAGCTGTGTGACCTGGGACAAGTCACTTAACCCTGCCTGACTCAGTTTCCTCAACTGTAAAATGAGTTGGAGAAGGAAATGGCAAACCACACCAGTGTCTTTGCCAAGAAAACCCTAAATGGGCTCATGGAGAGCAGCACACAGCTGAAACAACTGAACAACAACCACAAGTGTCACTGTAGATGTTGACTTAGTTTGGGGGATTTCATCTAATTCTTCATAGAATTTCTTTACCTCCTGCAATGGATGCTGACTTTTCATGGTGGTCTTTATGTTGCTGTTCCTCTGGAGAACTAGAAAATGGGATAAGTAAGTATTTGAGTAAATTATGCTTTCTTTTGCCTTTCGGTATGCCAGGTCCTGAAATAAATCAAACTCTTAAGTGCAGGAGTAGAGTATCTTTCACGGAGATAACAGGGTCACAAGCCTGCCACCGTGGGGAATGTTCCACCAGCAAACCTACAGGAAAGGACCTTATACTTTTAGGAGAAAAGGGGTCATATTAGGTAGTCAGGTCATGAAATGCCAGCCACCCTCAGCAATCTGAGCAAGGAAAAGCGCGTCATTCTGGCCGTTTCGCCTTTCACAATGGAGAGGGGCAAGGACACCAGAAACTGCTTAGGAGGTTGGTCTGGCTCAAACCAGCTTTGTTTGCAAGCAAAGGTCCCAGGGTGGGGACTTGGGGTGTAGCTGAGCTCAGCCTAATCTAGAGTAGGAGGAATGCAAGGACATTATTGGAATTCTGGCTTTGCTAGGATCACAAAGAGGAGTGGCAGGAGATGTTCCGTTTTATATTAACGATTTATTTGACTCACTAAGGAAAGCCTATGAGTCACCCTTCCATACTGCAGTCATTTCCTCATGGCTTCTGGGTCCACTCTTGAGATTGCTTAGTTTCTCCAAGGGTGGGGTATTCTTTAATGGTTTGAGGTCAGCTCAGAAAGAGGTTTTCAGTAGAGTGACCAGGGTATCTGAGCTTGGCCCCACGCTGTGTAACATTTTTTCAACTACCTGAGTAAAGGCACAGATCCTGTACTGATGAAATGTGCAGATGACACAAAGCTGGGATGGTTTGCTAACACATTGGATTACAGTCAGAACTCAAAAAAGATCTGAGACTGAACAGAGACTGAATTCACTCATTCACTAAGCATTTATTAATTACCTACTGTGTGCTAAGCACATAGTAGGCCAGGTACTGTGAATACTAAAACAAAAGTGAGACAATGAGGGCTCAAATCAATGCATTTTAAAAATTTATTATATATTTCAGAATATGTATGCTACTAGACTGCCTTCAGAACTGAAGAGAAAGTTAATAAGTAGATAAGCCAGGAGCATGGGGTAGTTGTTGAAGTAGCTATTTTGATAAGACTTCTAAATTAGCCTCAGATGACCTGTACCCGGTCACATTGCTCTGCTACTCTTACATGTTGGACCTGATGGTGACTGAGTTTATCTTCTAATTACCTGCTTAGGGTGAGAGTTTATCTTCTAATTATCTCCTAATCCTGAGATTGTGAACTTCTGGACCTAAAGCCCCTGCCTTGGGGGGTGAGGGGCAGCTAGGTGGAACAGCTAGGTGTTGGGTCTGGAGTCAGGAAGACTTGAGTTCGATTCAGACTCAGTCACTTACTCGCTGGGTGACCTGGGGCAAATCACTTCATCTCTGTCTACCTCTGTTTCCTCAACTGTAAAATGGGGTTATAACTGTACCTACCTCCCTGGGTTGTTGTAAAGATCAAATGAAGGGGCAGCTAGGTGGCGCAGTGGATAGAGCACTGGCCCTGAAGTCAGGAGGACCTGAGTTCAAATCCAGCCTCAGACCAAACACTTGACACTTACTAGCTGTGTGACCCTGGGCAAGTCACTTAACCCCAATTGCCTAAAAAAAACAAACAACCAACAAAAAAAAAAAGATCAAATGAGACAATATTTGCAATGCACCTATCACAGTGCTTTGCACATAGTAGGTACTATGTAAATGCTACATATTATTATAATATTATTATTGGAAGATCTTTATAAGACAGTCCTCCCAGCTCTAATATCCTATGTTCTAAGGACCCTTCTTGCTGTGACACTTCCTATTCGAATGTCCTTCCCAGCTCTGACATCTTATGTCAAAAGTCAATTCTTGGCTAGCAACCAAAGGAATGATTTTTGACAAAAAGTTATTTATTACAAGTTAAGTCAACAAGCATTCATTAAATGTTTACTATGTGCCAGACATTGTGTTAAGCACCGTTGTTGTTTATCCTTCATTCTCGAAGAGCACCAATGAGACACCATGGGTGATGTCTTGACTTGCACATGAATTGGATTGAAGTGAGGCAGAGCTGCACAAAGTCATCAGCCTCACTCTTTCAGAAGCATCACAGTCCAGGGGTAAGACAAAAGTCAGGATGACAAGCAATGACCAGCATGCAATGGTTGACCTTGGCATCATCAATGTCTCACCAATCTCTAGGCACTCCACAATGACTGCTTCATCCACCTCCGTGGACATTGGAGCAAATTGTTCTCAACTACCCATTCCACTGGGGGATGTCTTCACAAGCTTGGGGTAGACACCCCCTTAACTCACTGGTAAGTCTGAGGCCTATGGGTTACCCCCAACCTGGTTTAGTTTATCTGTCTAGACAGGTTACCAGGGTGTGGCTGCTGCGTATGCTTCAGCCTCTTGGAACCACAGGTGGGAGTTGGGTTAATCAGGTGGACACCAAAGATTATATAATAACATAAACAATATCTTGTATTTAAAGCATGAAACAAAACTTCAGATGACATCAATTGCATTTACAAATTATCCCATATAAAAAATCATTAATCTTATTACCTTTGGGATTTTAAAATCACTTTAGAGTTACAAGTCTTTGATGTGGGCACGCCAGGCTGGGCAGTCCTGCGCCAGTCTCCCATGTCTCACAATCAATTCCAAAGTTCTTCAGAGAGACCTTGAGAGTGTCCTTGTACTGCTTCTTCTGACTTCCATGTGACCACTTACCTTGTGTGATTTCTCCATAAAATAGTCTTTTAGGTAAATGTCCTTTTGGCATTCAAACAACATGGCAAACCCATTGCAGTTGTACTCTCTGCAGTAGACTTTGAATGTTTGGCAGTGCAGTTTAGTTTGAGAAAGGACCTCAGTGTCCAGTACCTTATCCTGCCAGGTGATCTTCAGAATCTTCCTAAGACAATTCAAATGGAAGCATGTTTCCTGGCATGGTGCTGGTATAGTGTCCAAGTTTCACAGGCACACAACAATGAGGTCAGCACAACAGCTCTGTAGACATTCAGTTGGATAGACAGTTTAATACCTCTTTCTCTCACACTTTCCTTCAGAGTCTCCCAAACACTGAGTTAGCTCTGACAGTGAGTGCATCAACTTTATCATCTGTGTGTACATCCCTGGAAAGTATACTGTCAAGGTAAGTGAATTTATCCACAACATTCAAAACTTCTCCACTTGTTGTAACCAATGGTTCCATGTATGGATGGTGTGGTGCTGGCTGGTGGAGAACTTCTATTTTCTTGGTATTAGTTGTTGGGCCAAACCTAGCCCAAGCAGCATAGAATCAATCCATTCTTTGTTGCAGCTCAGCCTCATGGGCTGCATTGAGTTGGGAATCATCTGTCAACAAAAAGTCATGCACCAACTCTCCTTTAGTCTTGGCTTGTAGCCTTTTGAAGTTAAATAATTCATTGTCAGGGTGGTAGCTGACCTTGATGCCATTTTCATCCTTGTGGAAGGCATACGACAACATTGCAGGAAACATCATGCTAAAAAGCATGGGAGCGGCTCAGATTCTTATAATCTAGCCAATAGCTCATTAATGTTCAGACTCCTTAAGAGTTTGCCCAATATGGCGGATGTTCTAATAAACCTTGTCTTTGACTGAAAGAAGGCTTGAGTTGAATTCTTTTGGGCAGGACTCACGTATTGGGGGTTCCAGCACCCCTAAACCTCAACAGCACAACTTAAAATAGGATTCAGCAGCTTAATTTATAACTGCTGTTATAATCTCTTGAGAAGACACAAACCCTCATCAGAACATGGGATTTCTGATTCGGTATTTTCATTTCACCTTGGCTCTTCACAGTCCAAGCAACTACAGGTACCTATCTATTGGCAAAATAGGCCAGGCTTAGGCCAATCCTTTCACTGGGGCCATCTCTCCAAAGCAGATGCTTCACCTACCAATTACCATTCTATTCATTGGGCCCAGAACTCTGGTCCTCTTGCATTCAGCGGGTTAATAACTTCCAAGTAGAGCCATTGCCAGTCATCCTAACCTATGTCTTGCCACAGGACTCCAATGACCCTGGAGAAGAGAGTGGGACTGATGACTTTGCACAGTCCTGCCTCACTTCAATCCAATTCACTTGCAAGTCAAGACTTCATCCTCCTGATGTCACTGGCTCTCTTCCAGACCAAGGATAAACAACACTACACCTTCGAGCCTGGATATCTCTGCTTGTGGCTAATGTTCATGCATTAACCTACTCAGGAAACATAGAAAGGAAAAGGTGGCTGGGGCTTCGGGTGTAACCTCACCTCATTGAGTTGTCTACCTAAGTCCTTCATAGGGAGTCTGGAATCCGAGTGCTACTCGCTACACAGAACAGCTGAGACAAGGGAACAGGGCAGAAGTGTTCTCCCCTTTTCAATGGCACAGCACTCCCACCTCCTGCCTCTGTCTCTGGGGTGGAGGAAGGGCCAAGGGACCACTTAGGGACTGTCAAGTCAATCATCGAGCCTGGGTCACCACATGTCCAGAAGCAGCCAGGCAGTTGATCCTCTCCAAAGCTCCCAAAGGCCAAGTGCTCAGCCAGAAGCAGATAAGAAATGGTTATATGCTTGATTACAAAGATTATTTTTTTCTTACCAAGACCTGTGGGTGGATTCCTAAGAGGGCTGGGTTTAATCAATAAAATGCAATTGACTTCTTTTACTCCCACCCCCAAAAAAAAGCATGGGAACAAGCACACAGCCTTGCTTCACTCCATTAGTGACTGGGAAAATGTGAGCGCATTGTCCATTATCCAGCCTCCAAGTAGTAATGAACTGTTCATGCTCAGAAAAGTGCTCCAATCTGTTGACATTAAGTCTTCATTAGTTGTCTTGTCTTGAGGACACTTCTTTTGTCGAATGGGAATGTTTAACTTGGAAAGAGTAAGTCTATGATTTGTCCGGCACTCTGCACCACACATCGCCTTTATCACTCTTACAACCTGTCTGTCTGGGAGGGTGCAGCCACAAAGTTTTATTATATTTAGGTAATTGGTAATGAGAAGGTCATGAGATGAGCAAGTCTTCCACACTAAGTTTCTGTTTCTGTTGCTATTTCCAACTGCATTCCTCCCAAAGACTCCCTGTCATACCTGATAGTATGTGCCTATTCTAACATTAAAGTCACCCAATATTACAAGTTTGTCCCCTTTTGGCACATTGATGATGAGGGCCTCCAGGGCTTCATTAAGTTTTTCTTTGACTTCATCAGGGTTCATCATGGTGGGAGCATACACACTCATGAAGGTGGCATAGCGCATTCCAGCTTCATAGCACTCCCCGTCACTACTGCTACTCCAGAAAAAACAGTTACCCGACTCCAACTTCAGTATGATGGCCTTCATTTGCCAGCCTTGTTTCACTCAGGGCTGCTATTTGGATGTAACAGCTGCTGAATTCTCTCACAAGAGCTATTCATCTTTCAGGTCAACTGGATTTTGTGTTGTTTATAAGTGCGCAAAAGTGTTTGTACTTTTTTTGTGTTTCAACCACAGGGTGGGATCCTTGCCTGTCATGGTAAACAGGCCAGGGTTAGGTTAGGTGAAACAGACAATTTTAGGGCACCTTTTCTAGCCCCTTCCTCATGCAAGGAGGTGAGCAAGTCCTTAAGGAGGACCTTAACACAGCTTAGACACCCAGGGGGTGCCGAATCCCACTGCTGCTTCCACTGAGAAGGCGACACTGTGGCCTGGGCCACCTGGGTGCAGGATTGTTACTACAGCTCCCAGCATATCTGCACCTGCTGCTTCGTCACTTGCCTGTCACCACAGGACATAGGTAAAAATAGTAAAATGGTGTGGGTAACTTTTTTTGATTCATGTGTAAATTGGATTTAAGTAAGACAGAGTAGGGTAAAGACATTGGCCTCATTCTGTCTTCCAGAGTCATCAAAGTCCAGTGGCAGGAGAAAAATCAAGAACACCAAAGGATATGAACAGGCAGTTTTCAGATGAAGAAATTAAAACCATCTATAGTCATATGAAAAAATGCTCTAAATCCTGATTGATTAGAGAAATGCAAATCAAAACAACTCTAAGATACCACATCACACCTATCAGATTGGCCAACATGATAAAACAGTAAAATGATAGATGTTGGAGAAAATGTGGAAAAATTGGAACACTAATGCATTGTTGGTGGAATTGTGAACTGATCCAACCATTCTGGAGAGCAACTGGGAATTACGCCCAAAGGGCTATGAAAATGTGCACACCCTTTGACCCAGCAATAGCACTTCTAGGGCTGTATCCCAAAGAGATCATGCAAGTGGGAAAAGAACCTACATGTACAAAAATATTTATAGTAGCTCTTTTCGTGTTGGCAAAGAATTGGAAATTGAGAGGATGCCCATCAATTGGGGAATAGCTGAACAAGCTGTGGTATATGAATGTGATGGAATACTATTGTGCTATAAGAAATGATGAGCAGGCGGACTTCAGAAAAACTTGGAAAGACTTGTATGGACTGATACAGAGTGAAGCGAGCAGAACCAGGAGAACGCTGTATGCAGTACTGTGCGATGACTAACGTTGATAGACTTAGCCTTTCTCAGCAATGCAGGGATCTAAGACAACTCCAAAGACCTCATGATGGAAAATGCTATCCACATCCAAAGAAAGAACTATGGAGTTTGAATGTAGATCGAAGCATACTATTTGCTATTTTTTTCTTCTGTTTTGTTTTGTTTTCTCTTTCTGGTGGTTCCTCCTATTGGTTCTAATTCTTCCTTACAACATCCCTAATGTGAAAATATGTTTAATAGGAATGTAT
This sequence comes from Vombatus ursinus, assembly GCF_900497805.2. NCBI lineage: Eukaryota > Metazoa > Chordata > Mammalia > Diprotodontia > Vombatidae > Vombatus > Vombatus ursinus. Next base: position 813,662 of record NW_020954808.1, read on the forward strand.
GTGTATAGCCTATATCAGATTGTGTGCTGTCTTGGGGAGGGAGGTGAGGTGGATCGGGGAGAAAAATTTAAAACTCAAAAGCTTATGGAAGTGATTGTTGATAAATCAAAATAAATTGATAAAAAAGAGAAAGAAAGCAGAAAAAATAAAGTCCAGACCACTGGCCCAGGATACACTGGATGACCTTGGTCAGAATCTTCAACATCTAACCAAGCTCTAAGCACTCCACAGGAACTACTTCATCTACCTTGGATCATCCATTGAAACAAATTGTTCTCAACAGCCTCTTCTGCTGGAGAAAGTCTTCACACGCGTAGGGTAGAGGCCCGCTACCTTACCGGTGGGTTTGAGACCCCTCGATTACCCTCAACCTGGTTTAACCCATCTGCCCAGACATTTTACTGGGGTTTGGCCGCTGTGCATGCTGCAACTTCTTGGAGCCCAAGGTGAGAGTTGGGTTGATCAAGTGGACACCAAAGGTGGATGAGCAGCCCTCACACCAAAGGCACTAGTATTCCCTGAACACCCTGCACCCCAGAAGTAATAATGAGTCACATCTATATGGTACGAAGTACTGTCCTCCCCTCTCCTGTGCCCCTACCCCATCCCCAAATGGGTCCTGCCTTAAAGGCACTTGGAGTTTTAGCTGTTGGCCTAATGTGAAGAATTCTCTCTCTTCCCCCTGCCCCCAGATCCTTTTTCTCCCCCTGACATCCCCATCAGTGTTTTCTGCCATGTGTCTGCAGTCCACAGCATTCTGGGAAATGTAGGCCATTTCCCCCTACTGTCACCAAGTCCATTACATACACAAATAACCACAGAGCAAAATAGAACTTGAGAAATGCATCACAAAGGCGTAGACATGCTGCATGAGGTCAGCAGGAGAGGATGCTGAGGATGGTGTGGAGAAATGTGTATGTACCCAATCAGAACCCATGCTTACACCCTACCTCACCTCTGGCAAACCTTATCTCTTTCCTGAGCTTGCTACATTTCCTGAGCCCCAATCATATATCCTCAGGACAACAAGTAGACTGCACAGCAGGGGACAAACCACACTTAATGACAAACACGACTTTATTCTTGGCTTGGAGTCAATAAAAGCAAATGTTAACAATAAAACAATGTATAATAAAACATCTGTGCACGCCCACCCTCTCCCTTTACACACACACACACACACACACACACACACACACACACACACACACAAGCATGGCCTCTCCCAGACTCTAGCGTGTCCCAAACACTACAGAGGTCTCTAAACCTATGAGTTCTGGGAAATGCACATGTTGGATTCTGCTCTCTTTAGCTGCTGTTTCTCCTACAGGTAAGCCAAGGAGTGTGGACAGTACAGCTTGGCCTCCATGTTTTACTCCTTTTTCTAATAGGGCCAGTCTTTATCTGAAGGCTCAAGAATGCCACAGGAACTCGGGACCAGGGAGGGATCTTGGCTCCACCTCTGTTCCAGGGCTTCTATGTTCAGAATCCTGAAGGCTCAGGTGAAGACAGAAGCTTCTAAGGCTAGTGACTCCCTCCATTCAGCCTGTTCTGTCCTTCTCAGGGTTCTCAGCTTCCCGTTAAAGCTAGCTTATGCCACCATGAGTAGGATGAGTGGACTCAAGGTCTGGCCCCAGGAAGAAGAAGCCTGCTGTGATCTTGCCACCCTCACATCTCCCTCCCCTAGACTGGAGCTGTTCTTCGGCAGCTGTTATCATTCATCTCTTGGTCTTTGAATCCAAACCCTGTTGCTGCTACAAGCAAAAGAAGGAAAGACAGACAGCTGTGTGACAGCTAGGCGGTCCTGCTAACAATAATAATGATTATTATTCATAATTCATTATACTAATTAACAATGGCTGATTTTAAGACTCTTCCCTTGGCATCCCCTTCTGATGCCCCATCTTGGTGTAGGGATGACCCTGGTTTCCCAATGACAATGTCACAAAGACAATGAAAGTAAAGTCTCCTGAAGTTCTTATCAACCTGGAAAGACTTCAAGAACAGGCTCCAGAGTGGACTAAATACGTATGTGTTTTGTTCAAGGACATGACTCACTGTGGAGAAGCTTGTCACTAGAATGGGTCTCAGAGTGATAAAATTCTGAGCCCCAGCAACTCATAGACTGTTGACTGAGACCCAGAAGGGTTGCGATCTGCATTGGCGAAGGGAGTAACCATGTGAAAGAAATCATGTGTTCTTGTGGTATTGAAGAATTTAATAATCAACAGTAGTAATGAAAAAGAGCTGACCTTGGAACCAGGAGGACCTGGGCTTGGTTCCTGCCTGACCCATAGTGGTGGTGTGACCCCAGACAAGTCATTTAAGCATCTCAGTGACAACCTAGGCAGCTCAGTAAGACTATAAGCTGCAGAGAAGGGGCTGACCTGTACTGGGAGACGAGTTTCCTTAGCTGGGAATCCCTTATGCCAATGAAATCACAGGTCCAGATCCTATCTCTTAATATTAGTAATATCATTAATAATGATAGCTCACTTCTAAATAGCCCAAAGCATTTTCTTTCCCCCAGCTCTGTGAGGAAGGCTAATTATGCACCCCATTTGTCAGAAGAAAGTACTGAGGTTCAGAGAATTGATGTGACTTGCCATAGGTTGCCCCTCTAACAAAGGAAAGCTTACTCTAAAACCCAGGTCTAGAACCCTAGCTCCAAGGCCCCATTGCCTGTCAGAGTGGCTAAGGTTGTTGCTTGTGCTGTTTAGGCTTAGGGCAAAGGGCTTGCCAAAATTGTGCATTTACGCTATTTCTCCTCCTGTACTCTTTTGCTGTTGTGTGCTGATAGACAGTCATTTCCTTCTGGAATCTCCCTGATTTGTTGGCGTTAGCTAGTTGCCGCCAAAATAGTTCCCATCTCCCTCCTGTCACTTCTTCCTGGAAGTGGTGCTTGGGCCCAGGAGGGCCTGGTTGACTTCCGGGGCAAAGCGAGAGCAGCTCAAGGCCAGAGTGCCAGAGCGGCATCAGCTTAAGGGTCCTATTGCAAAATTGTCTGAGAAGAGAGGATGAGTGTGGAGCAGGATTGGGTATGCTACCACCCAGGTACAGGTTGGGGAGAATGAAAGAAAAAAAAAAACATTTCACTTAGGGCAGAGGTGGAGAGGGAGGAGAGGCTGAGGGGAAGGCCCAGGCCCCACTGCCTGGAGCTGGAGCCCTTGGCGCCTTCTCCCGGACTTCCAAAGGCTTAGTCAGCCACCTGCCCCAACCTGACTCTAGTAGGCATAATGCCGGACGGGAGTTAGGGAGAGCCAGGTGGATCTTCTGAGGACCACTGAGGCAGGCTGAAAGTGGAGCTGGCAGAGGATCAGGTGCTCCCAGTGGAGGCAGCCGGCTGTGTGGGAGTAATGGAAAGATTGGTGGCCTTAGAGTCGGAAGACCTGGGTTTGAGTTTCAACAATGAGGCTGACTAGCTGTATAACTAAGAGCAAATCACATCTGCTTGATGAACCTTAGGTTCCTCATCTAGAAAAGTGGAGATAATTGTGAAACATGACAGGGTTGCTCAAAGAATGCATTTTGCAGACAATAAATGAATGAATTTAAAAGTGTTTATTAAGCATTTCACTAAGCAAAGACAGCTGGGGAAGAAGATAAACATGGCTAAAGCCAGCCTATAGGTAGTGGGCAAACAACATGGGGCATGAAGCAATCAGGACAGTGGGGCCCCCGGGGTGAATGTTCTGGAGATTAAAGGGTTAACTCCTCCCTGTGTTCATTCCTCTGCCTTAATCAAAGGGCAGCTGGGTGGTACGATGGATGGAGCACTGGTCTTGGAACCAGCAAAACTCATCTTCATGAGTTCCAGTCCAGCCTCAGAAACTTACTAGCTGTGTAACCCTGGGAAAGTCACTTAACCCTGTTTGCCTCAGTTTCCCCATCTGTAAAATGAATTGGAGAAGGAAATGGCAAACCACTTTTTCACCAAGAAAACCCTAAAGTGAAGTCATGAAGAGTCAGACATGACCGAAATAACTCAACAACAACTTAATCATTTATTAATATTTATTAAGTCTCTACTATGTGCCAAACATTGTGCTAAGCACTGGGGGTACAAGAAGAGGCAAAGGACAGTCCCTGCCCTCCAGGGACTTACAATCTAACGGAGGAGACAACCAGCTAACAAACGTATACAAAGATGCTGGGTGCATCCAAAGAGCAAGCTTCCCAAAGCTTATGTTCACTTGGAGCCCAAGACTGGCTCAGAGGTCACAAAGATCATAGACTGAATCCTGCAAGGAATCAAAGGAATCCTCTAATCCCATTCCCTCCTTTTCTTAGGTCAGGAAACAAAGACCTAAAGTTATCCAAAGTCACATAGGTAACAAGCAGCAGAGACGGGTGTCAAACCCAGGTTCTTCGACTCCAGAAGCTTCTCAGGGGTTTCCTGAATTAAGCCTTCCCACCCCACTTGGTGAGATTGCAGAATGTAAGGGGCAGGTAACAGAGACAATGAGGTATTGAGGGTTTGTCCCTTTCATACTTGGAGGAGTCACATTTGTACCTTGGAAAGAGGGTGCGCCTTTCAGATTTTGAATGGAAAGTGTGTTAGAACTTGAATAGCTCACCCCCTGAGAGGTCTACTGGCAGATTGTAAAGAGTCAAGCTAAGAGTGGCCCAGTCACAGTTTGTGCTCATACTTTGAAGTTTCTTCATCAGCTTTATGGAACTACAAGGCAGTTAGCAATTAACTGGCTGAAAGATCAGCCACATCCCTGGTGAACAAGCTAACCAGCTAGGTAGTCACTCTTCTTTAAGGATTCACTTGACAGAGAAATTCCTGGCAGTTGAGAAGAGAACCATCTCTGAAGGAATAACTCAGCTTTTGAGAGGGAATTGCTTTTTGCCTTTTTCCTTGTGCCTCTTCCAGAGTTCAGTAGAAATAGGGAATTTCTCTCTCCTCTCACATCCATCATAATCACATCTTGCACAAGGGCAATTCTGCAAACCAGTAGGGAGACACCCCCCTTCAGGAGAAAACTTGCCTAGAAAGTCTAGCTACAGAGTAGAGTTGAGATGCCAATAGGACCAGGGAGTCCAAGGAAGTGCTCTGTCCAGGAGAGTTGCTATATCTAAGGAGGACAGTGTGAGGACCCCATGAGAAGATCTAGGACCCTGCAGAGCCAGAGTTCTGTGTGCTGCCTTAACCACTTCTATTCCTTACACATGTTTCTCTACTAATACACTCTATGTGTATGTCCCACTTTTCCTACTTCGTGTATATTTGTATGAGAGTACCCCTCCCCCTGGTTTTAGGGGGAATATTTTGTTTCTATTGTTCATGCTCTGACACTTCAGTAAATTCATTAGCTTTGAGCTAGTCGTGCCAAATGACTGCCTACTGAAGGTGAACACTCTGATGGGGACTTGTAACCTATAGTCTTAGGACTACAGACCCACAGAGTTCTTTGAACTTGGGGTAGTGGAGCCCTCAGAGATATAACCTGTGAATGTGACTTAGAGGGATAACTCAGAATGGGGTACTACCCCTTTGATTTTTACAATACCTACATTTCCCATAATATACCTCTATCATCCATTCCCAGAAAGCCATCCTTTTAGTGTAGTGGATTTAAAAGGGGGAGAAAATAGCTCAGCAGAAATAATCAATAAATCAATCAAGTCCAACCTTATATGTAGTATTACACACCTGTAGTCCCCTCCTGCAAAGAAAGAAGGGAGGTGTGTTCACATATCTTTTCTTTGAGGGTCATTATCGTTTCACAGTTTGGATTGTTCAGTGGTTACTGTCCTTTCTTTTTTCATTGCTGTAATCTTTTTGTATATCGTTTTCCTAGTTTTGCTTCCTTCGGGAATCTGTTCATATTAATCTTCCTATGTTCGCTTCTTGAAATTCATTCTATTTATCACTGCTTCCTGCAGAGCAGTGATTATTCCTTTAGGGTCATTCCCCACAGTTTGTTTGGTCACTCCCTAGGTCCAATACTGTTTAAACCATTAATATCACATTTTCTCAGCAAGCAAGGCTGAACCAGATTAAAATGTAATTGGGAAATGTTTAACAAAGTAAATAAAAATATAATGAAATATGAGTAATGTTTATTTGTGATTTACTAAGTCAACATGTGGGCCTGCAGGGGATCCCTTTTTATTTGAGTTTGATACCACTGGTTTATACTACACTAATCATTATGATTCACCTACCTCCAGGCCATACCTAGAACTTGCTTAACATTTTGAGCATAAGAAAGAGACCCAAACATGGTTCCCAACCTCAAGTCATGGAATGCTGAATGGGGAAGTTAGGACATCTGGATTCTAGTCATGATCCTGCCAATAACCCAATGTTATTAAAAAAAAAAAGATGTAAAATGAGAGATTTCAACTTGATTTTCAAGGTCCTTTCTATTTCTGATATTCTATGTTCTAAATTCCTTTCCAGCTCAAATATCCCACAATTCTGTGTCAAATGTCTCTTCTAGTTGTAGGTTCCTTCCAGCTCTAATGTAGACCTGTGACTCTGATATCTATTTCTGGAAAATTTTAGAAGATATAATTAAAGGGATTTTTTTTGAGCATTTAGGAAGGGAAGTAGTAATTCCCCAAAAGCCAAATGGCTTCATTAAGAACTAATCTGATTTCATTTTTGGACAGTATAACTATAATGTCAGATAAGGGGGATGTTGTAGGATAATATACCCATATTTCAGCCAAGTATTTTACTAAGCATCTCCTGGTACTATTGTGGACAAGATGGAAAGATGTGGGCTGGATTAGAGGCATCAAACTCTGAGCCCACTGCCAGAAAATTGACCCCAAACTACTGGGAAATATATAACAAAATAAATAAAAACACAACATAGATAATGTATTAACATTATTGATGTATTAATATTATTGTGGTTTTCTAAGCTGATATACACTAGCAGGAATCAGTTTCCAGAAATTTGACACCACTGGACCAGATGATACTACAGTTAGGTGTGTTCAGAACTGATTAAGTGACCAGCCCCAAAGAGAGTTGTTGTTACTGAGTTGTTTCAGTCATGTTTGACTCTCTGTGACCCCTTTGGGAGTTTTTTTGATAAAGATACTAGCCTGGTTTGCCATTTCCTTTGCCAGCTCATTTTACAGATGAGGAAACTGAAGCAAACAGGGTTAAGTGACTTTCTCAGCTAGGAAGTGTCTGAGATCAGGTTTGAACTTAGGAAGATGAGTCTTCTAGACCCCAGGTCTGGTGCTCTATTCACTTCGCCATCTAGCTGCTTCACCCAAAGAGTAGTCATTATCAATTCAGAGGACCACCAAGGTCTGTTCTAACTCTGGGATTCTAGAAAATGCTAATCCTAGAAGGAAACAAGTGTTTATTAAATCCCTACTGTGTACCGGAAACTATGCAAAGCACTTTACAAATAGTCTCACATTTGACCCTCACAATAACCTTGGAAAGGAGATGCTATTATTATCCTCATTTTACAGATGAGGAAACTGAGGCTGAAGAAGGTTAATTGACTTGCTCAGGGTCACATGGTTAGTAAATGTCTGAGGCCAGACTTGAATTCAGGTCTTCCTAACTCAAGGCCCAGTGCTCTAATCACTATGCCTCTGGCACCTCAAAGCCTTGCCCATGTGCCAGAGAATTACTAATTCATTGGTCAGATGTTGTAGCCACTGACTTGAGTCTACAGGTGCAGATTCACTGAAACCATCCCCTTCTGTTGCTCTTCTCCATTTTTCTTCCACCTCCCCATGATGATCAAATTGTTGGCCTCCTTGCCATCAGCTGCTAAACTGGCCCAAGGCCCAGATTTCTTACCCACATAGAGAGAGAGGAGCTCCCCAGATTCATGTGGCCTGGGCTTTGCTCTTTCAGGATCAAATGAGATTTGGAGTGAAGAAACCTGAGTTTGAATCCACGTTCTGACATCCACCAACTGTGCTACCTTGGACAAGTCAGTTAACAGCTCTGAGCCTCAGTGTCCTTACCTGTAGAATGGGCACAATAATGCATTGCTTGCCTCACAAGGTTATTGTAAGGGAAGCGCTTTACAAAATTTGAAGCACTGAAAAAATGGTAATTACTGTAGAAAAACCATTCCTCTCTTGTTTTATGGGGTGAAGACAGAAACAGTCCCAGAACAATGCATTCTCTCTGCTATTAGTCTTTTATAGTTGATGTTTTGGATACCGTCAACCTGAAATGAGGAAGACTACCAAAGTAGCAACAGTAAGGGTCTTTAATCTAGGCAAGGGAATTACAATCCAGGTTACTATACAGCACCACAGTCCTGTACTGGAGGGGCAGAAGGGGCAGGGTTGAAATACACTTCAACAGGGAGAGAGTCTCATGGAAGCCACAGCCTCTTGAAGCTGTTACATAAGTTGTTTTGCAAAATAGCCAAAAGTCCATAGAGACGACTGAGGAGGCTTGGGGAATGGTGACATCTGGTCAGAACAGTAGATTACAGATGCAGCAATGGGGAGTTTCCAGAGAAACCATAAGACCTGCTCCAACTGTTTCTAACCTGCTCTGGCCATGGGGTCAGGGTCAGGGTCAGGTAGCCCTTCTGAAGGCTGCATGCAACAATACTATTGCTCAAGTGAACAAAATAATTGCTCTTCATAGTTTGAATAAAATATGAGGCTATAAATTCCATTGCAAGAATCCTTAGGACAACTTCAATGGCAGATAGAACAACAGAAATACTATGTACCTCATCCTGTTCACACATGGTTTTGATCTCTGCTAGATCTCTTACTAGCTGTGTGACCCTGGGCAAGTCACTTAACCCTGTTTGCCTCAGTTTCTTCATCTGTTAAATGAGTTGGAGAAGAAAATGACAAACCACTCCAATATCTTTGCCAAGAAAACCCCAAATGGGGTCATGAAGAATTGGACATGACTGAAACAACTGAACAACAACTACAACATTCTCTGTAGTTCAAAAGCTTTCCTTTCCATGTACCTTGGAGATTATTAGTATCTGGTGCAGCAACATCTATTGAAAACATTATTTTTGAATTTTCATAGATCCATGTTATGTTCAGGTGATTGTGGGCAATTCTTATTCTTATTATCGCCACCTCTTTCATTTTGTCTTTTTGATGGTTCAGATAGAAACATTCCTGGGTCAAGTGGCTATTCAGATATTTTCCTATAGCTAATGTTTTTGTGAACTCTTACATTGGCAGACAGAATAACCACTCTTCAGAAGTGAGCAAAATTTTGTTGGGATGTCAGCTCATTATCTGTAGGCTCACTGCCAGCATCCTTGGGATGACTCTAGTAGCAGGCAGGACAAAAGCAATGGTAGGTAGGCACTCTTCTTGGTCCCATATGATTTTGATCCCATATGATTTTGATCTCCTGCTACAGTTTGAAAGCTTTCCATTCCATATAGGTGGGAGATTCTGAATATTTGCCATGGTGATAACTGTTTTAAAAGATCTGAGCCTTTCAGTGGACTACAATCTCAATGTGAGTCAGCAGGGTGAAATGGTAGCCAAGAAAGCTAATACAATCTTGGACTACATCAAAAGAAATAAAATGTCCTGGATACAAAAATTCCAGGCCATATCTGATGTATTATGTCTAGTTCTGGGCACCATATTTTAATAGGACATCCACATATTGTAACATAATTAGAGGAAGAAAAGCAAGATGGTGAGGGAAAAAAAAGGAAACAACTGAAGACCATACCATAAACAGATCAGTTGAAGGAACCAGGGATTCATAGCCCGATGAAGAGAAGATTTTGTCGAGACATGATAGCTATTACTAAGTATTTGAAGGGCTAGCACTTGGAAGGAGGGATTTGTATTTTTTTGGGGGGTTGGTCCTAGACAGCAGAACTGGCAACAAAGGGTGGAACTTACAGAGGAGGCAGATTTAAGCTTGATGTCATGAAAAAACTCCCTAAGCAACAGAGCTGTCCGAGGTAGAAAGGGTGCTGCAGGAGATATGGGGGGTTTCCCCTCACTAAAGATCTTCAAGCAGTAGCTAAATGTCTGTTTGTCAGTGATGGTATAGAGACGATTTACCTGCAGGTAAAGGCTGGACTGGACATCTAACCCATCTAGTTGGAAAGGACTAACTTCCATCTTTGAGACTGTATAATCCTGTTATTCCTGGTTCACATTAGAAACTTTGTATTCTATTTCCCTCCCAGTTCTAATATTCTTTGTTCCAAATTCTCTTCTGATATTCTGTGTCCTAATGTCTTTCCATCTTCTAAAGTCTCTCTTAGCTCTGACGCCCAGCTCCTAGGGGGCAAGGACTGGTGTTTTTTTGCTTTTGTTTTTTTGTTTTGCCTTTCATTATATTCCCAGCATTTAGCACAGTGCCTGGAACATCACAAGCCCTTAATAAATGCTGGCTAACTTTACATTCTAAGTTCTAGGTTCTAAGGTTGCTTAGCATTTGATATATTAAGGTCCCTTCTGGCTCTGATATTCTATGTTCTGCAGGGTCAACATAGAAAGGGGGTTTAGATCACAAATACTGGAAGGGATGTGGAAAAATTGGATCACCAATGCACTGCTGGTGGAGGTGAACTGATCCAACCATTCTGGAGGACAATTTGGAACTATACCCGAAGGGCTACAAAATTGTAAATCCTTTGACCCAGCAATACCACTATCTAGTCTGTAACTCAAAGAGATTTAAAAAAAAGGAAAAGGACCCACATGTACAAAAATATTTATGGCAGCTCTTTTTGGGGTGGCAAAGAACTGGAAATTGAGGGGATGCCCATCAACTGAGGAATGGCTGAATGATTTGTGGTATATTATTGTCACGGAATACTATTGTGCTATAAGAAACGACAAGCAGGATGATTTCAGAAAAACCTGGAAAGACTTACATAAACTGATGCAGAATGAAGTGAACAGAACCAGGAGAACATTGTACACAGTAACAACATTATTGCATGATGATCAACTGTGAATGACTTAGCTATTCTCAGCAATAAAATGATCCAAGATGATCCAAAGGACTTATAAGGAAAAATGCTATCCATCTCCAGAGAAAGAACTGATGGAGTCAGTTTGGAATGCAGATTGAAGCATACTTTTTTTTTAAACTTTCTTTCTTTTTTTCTTTTTCTTTTCATCTGAGTTTCCTTTTGCAACATGGCTAATATGGAAATATGTTTTGCATGACTGCACATATAGAATCTATATAAAATTACTTGCCTTTTCAAAGAGATGAGGGGAAGGAGGAAGAGAGGGAAGAAAATGTGGAAATCAAAGGTGTTTTTAAATGCTAAAAATTTGTTTTTACATGTAATTGGAAAAAATAAAATATAAAAGTTTTTGAGGACCTGAGTTCAAATCCGGCCTCAGACACATAACACTCACTAGCTGTGTGACCCTGGGCAAATCACTTAACCCCATTGCCTAGCCAAAAAAAAGAAAGAAAGAACTATGGAGTCTGAATGCAGATGGAAGCATGCTATTTAAAAAAAAATTAAAAGGCAAAGCTTTTTATAGAAAGTACCAAATAAATATTATAGACAAGTACTTTCAGAATTTAGAGGAAGGAAAAAAAAAACCACTGCAAGTAAGGATATACTTCATGGAGGATTAGATAGGACTTGAGTTGGGATCTATAAGAATAAAGAGGATTTATACTGTGCAAACTAAGGGAAAGAGGGAGGGCATCCCAGGCATGGAGAATACTGTAAGCAGAAGCATGGAGGAGGTCAGGTTGGTGATGGGTTCCGGGGAACCAGTGTAATTGAAGTGCTGAGTTAGGTATGCCAAGGCAAGTTGGGAAATCATGGAGAACTTTAAGTGTCAGACTGATGGCTATGGATTTATAATAGAATTTAGAACTGGAAGAACCTCAGAGATTATAAGGTCCAACCCCTCATTTTATAGATGATGAAAATGAAGTCCAGGAAGTCCTAATGATTTGCTCAAAGTCACACAGGTAGAGCATAGCAGAGTAGGATTCAAATACAGGTCTTCTGAATTTGGATCCTATGCTTCTGCCTGGGCAGGGAAGAACCATGGATTCTTAGAGATATGAGGCAGCCTGGGGGTCATCTCATCTATCCGGACTACAACAGATGGTCATCCAACTAATTATCTCAGGTGATATGGAGCTCATTACTACACAAGCGAGTCCTTTCAACTCTTGGAACCAAAAGAAACTCCTGAGTAGGCAAGGGGATGAGGTCATAACTGGGCTCTAAGGAGTGGAATCTGGGAGTTTACACAAGAAATCTTGGACAGGCAGAGATGAGAGCCTGGTGCAATAGTCCAAGTAGGAGTAGAGGAGGCAGAGACTGGAAGAAGGGAATAGAAACGGAAAGTATATAGGTAACTCTGTGTGTGTGTGTGTGTGTGTGTGTGTGTGTGTGTGTGTGTTTGTGTGTGTGTGTGTGTGTGTGTGTGTGTGTGTGTGTGTGTGGCCTTTATAAGCTCTGGAGATCCTCATCTGAATCTCCATTTGCATTGATGAGTGTGGTGCTCCAAGGCCATCCCTTCCTCGGGTTTCTAGGGGTAACCCTGAGGGGTTAGGGGTTTTCTCTAGTGCTATTAGCTTAAGCCTCCCATTCCAGTGCATTTTCCCCATATCAATCACCTGTAATTAGTACCACAGTTTCTTTCAACCAATTAACATCAATTAGCTTTCACAAAGAAATATTTACTGAGAAGTCAAGGCAAGAATAGAAGTACAAACATTCTCCTTACCCCAATACCTGAGGACACACTCCTTTATACCACCTCAGTTGGGGGAGAGTGGACTCAAATATAAATCAGTCTATACACAGAATTTGTCACATTCACTTCCAGATTAGCCAATGCATGAGTTGCTATCACTATCACCTGTTGCCCTCTATCCACTTCTATGCTGGGTCAAGGAGGCCCCACCAGACTTCACTTCTCACTGGGCTCAGTTGTCCATAAAATCTGCTCTGGAGTTCAGCCTCCAGACTTCTGGCAGCTCACTCTCCTGACCTTTTGAAGCTTACAAGATCTTACAAGATCGTTGCTTACTCCAAGATGCCTTCACAAAAGAAGGTGGGAAAAGCTCAACAAAGATAAAAGCAGTAACAGGGTTGTGTGCTCATGAGCCACAAGGCAGTGGCCCCAAGTAGGGAGATTAAGGCTCAAGACTTCTTTTGCTTCCTAGAGGATTGCAATGGCCCTCCTTCAAATGCAGCCAAGCAAGAGAGAGAGGAGCAACCCATCCATGGTGTGCCTTTTGTAAACTTTCTCAATTTCAGCTCGGCAGCCAATTAAAAGGCTTCCCTTCTTCAAATGGTAAGAAAAAATACCTGGGCATGCTCTAAAGTCCATGTGGGGATTGCATCAGCAGAGCCATGCTCACATAGACAGGGGTCTCGGGGTAGTCTGAGTCCCCACACTTTCCCCATCACATCATCATAATCAATCATAGCTAACATTTAAATAGCTCTCAAAACCATAGGTTTTACCAAGCTCTTTACATATAGCAATCTAATCTGATCTTTCTGACAGCCCTATGATGTATTGTAGACACTGCTTTAATATGTATTTTACAGATGAAGAAACAGGATTAGAGGTTAAGTGACTTCAGGGTCACCTAGCTAGCAAATGCCAGGATTTGAACTCAGATCTTGTTGACATGAAGGTCAGCACTTATGTTCACTATGCCATGCAGCTGTCTGTGAATCGCCTGCAATGTACTCAGGGCAGAGAGAGATAGGTAGAAAATCCCCTATGAAAAGCCAAGTTGTAAGAGTTAAAGGGCAGAGGACAGAGGTGGTATAGAACAATGAGCATCAAACTCTAGTCCTGGCTCTGAGGTTCATTCCCTGCATGACCTTAGATAAGTCACGTAACATCCATGCACCTCAGCCTTGCACATTTATATAATTAGAAGGTTGAACTGGATTCAATTCAATTTAATTCGACAAACACTTATTAAGTCTTCGAGGTAAGAGGCAACATGGTCTAGTGTGGATAGAGAGCCTGCCTCGGTCAGAAAGATCTGTCTTGCTGCTGATCTATCCTAGCAGTGTGACCCTGGCTAAGTCACTTAAACTCAGCGCCCCCAGACAACCCCAAGGCTACAAAGTTCCAGCTGGTGCCCAGCTTCACTGGTCAGTCAGTCCATCAATAATCACTTGTTAAGCACCTACTATGTGCTAGGCACTGTGCTAAGCACTTTACAAGTGTTATTTCATTTGATCCCCACAATGACTGTGGGAGGTTCCGTTATTTTTCCATTTTACAGTTAAGGAAACTGAGAGACAGAGATGAACTGGCTTACCCAGAGTCACACAGCTAGTGAGTGTCTGATACCAGATCTGAATCCAAGTCTTCCTAACTGCAGATCAGGCATTCTAGCCACTGCACCACCTTTCGAGTTGCAATACATCAGGGATGCTTAAACTGTTAGATGTTATGGGCCCCTTTGCCAATCTGGTGAAGCCCAGAGACCCTTTCTCAGAATATTTTTAAATTCAGTTTTTAAAATAAACATTTATATAAAATATAAAGGATTAGAAAGGAAACCTATGATATTGAATTATAGGCTGTTCCAAAAGTCTTAGTGCAGTTTAATAACTTTAGAAGTATAAGGGCTACAAACTTAAAAATACATCATTTGAAAGTTAATTTATTTACATTTTTGAAACTGATTTAGGTTTGTTCATTTTTAATAATGAATTTTAATTTTCTGGATGACAATTTCTCAAGCCAGTAAATCTGTAGAGAAAGTCCTCTTACTTCCCATCACTGTCACCTGATCCATTTCTATTAGACTTTTCCCTTTGGAATCACATCAAAACTGTCATGTTTGCATCCAAACCTTGTTCTTTGGAAGATCTTAGGGCTAGGATTTGAACTACGGTCCTTTCAGGTACTGAGCAATACCAGACGAAAGGTCAAAAATCAACTAGAATGATTAATAGCCAAGATGTGGTTATTAGCAGTTATAATAAGAAACCTATCAAAATCTTAAAATTTTAAATAAGCAATCTTTAAAATGTTGTTTTTGGTACCTTTATAGCATTTATGTTTCTGAAGTCATTGAGGCTTTAAACTGCACCAAGACTTTTGGGACATGCTGGATAATTATCCAAAAACAAAAATTGTTTTAAAGCCCAAGTTCTTGGATCGCAGGTTAACTAGGTGACCTCTAAGTTTTCTCCCCGATCTTGATCTACAATTCTACAACCTCTTTTGGATTCTGGGAGTTATTTTCTTCCATTTCTTTTCCTTCCACAGTTCCTAAGACAGGGCACCCTGCAGTAGATGCCAGACAGACTGTTAACTCTCTGAGCTGATCTCTTTTTTTCACTCAAGCATTCATCTTTTCATTCCAAAAGGAACTGGCCTCCCTTGCCAAGTACAATTTGGGTCTAGGCTCCCAGCCATCTTCCCTGCATGCCTGGGTTAGGTTGGAGCATGAGCAGGTGTTCTCGAGCTCTCTGCAGAACTACCGTGTGTGGGGAGGAGCGGTAGTGGGGAATCCCCTCTGGGATGAGGTGGAGTGCAAAAGAACTGAGCTCAAAGCTGGCAGAGTTGAACTTTAGCACTGGCATCGCCATTGACTCTCAGTGACCTTGGCCAAGTCATTTGTCCCCTCTTTGATCAACCTACAAACACTCTTCAAAGCTTATTTGAGCCAGGAACTGTGTTAAGATCTTGCTATATGACAGGCAGTGGAGATCCAAGGACAAAAATGAAATAGTCCCTGCCCTCAAGGAGCTTCCATTCTAATGAGAGAGAAAACATGTACATGTAACATACACAAACATATATGTCTATAACACATAACATATATAAATGACTACCAGGTCATTTGGGAAGGGAAGGCACTAGCAGTTGAGGTGATCAGGAAAGGTTTTCATTAAAAAATGCAGGGGTCAGTCCTACATGACCTCTACAATCCATCTCAAGTATAAACCTATGATTCTCATGTTGCTTTTTCTTAACTTTTCTAGTCCAACCTGACCTGAACTTTCTTGATGGGCTCTTATTCATCCTCTGCTTCTTGTTCGGTCATGTTTTAGTCATGTCTGACTCTCTGTGACCCTATTTGGGGTTTTCTTGGCAGAGATATTGGAGTGGTTTGCCATTTCCTTCTCCAGCTTACTTTCTAGATGAGGACACTGAGGCAAACAGGGTTAAGTGACTTGCCCAGGGTCACATAGCTAGGAAGTGTCTGAGGCCAGATGTGAATTCTGGAAGATGAGTCTTTCTGACTTCAGGTCTGGCACTCTATCCACTATGGTGCCCCTAGCTCCCCCAGTTTCTCCAATGATGGGGACCTTACTCCCCAGGTTTCCACTTAGCTAAGATCTGCATCCTTGGAACTTGCAGTCACATGTCAGTTCTTTTCTCTGGGGCCAAACAGAATGCCCCAGAGTCTTCACATATTTGAAGGTGATAACCATGGGTACCCCTAAACTTTTTTTCTCCGAGTCTTTGCCCCTCTTCTCCTGATGTCCTTGGGCACCCATTTCACCCATGCCCATAGTGTCCAGCTTTCTTCCCGGCTCTTGGCCCTTCTACCCAGTGTTTCAAGGGACCTCTTTCCCCAGATTTCCCTCACCTCCCCAGCTTCTCCATTCTTTCCCGGGTCCTCACCTCACTCCTCCCCCAACTTTGCTCCTGAATCTCTGTACTTTTCCACTATGTCCCAGAAGCTTCCTCCACCTAGAAGATGTACCAATCCCTGTATCCTCCTCACCCTGGATGATGTCCTCAGCCCTGTGGCCCCCTGGTCCAACTGGTAAGTTCCTTCCTAAGCCTCTATTTTGAGGAAGTGCCCAGGCCACCATGCTTACTCCTTTACTCCTCCTGGCTCTGCACTTGACTCTCCAGGTTTCTTCACCCTAATTTATTCCTAGAAGTCTTCATAATCCAATGGTAATTGGCATCAGGAAAAGATTACATAAATGAACCTATCTAAAGTGGGGACCAGTATTAACAGTATCAACAATTTATTTAAAACTTTTATTAAAAAATAAACTTAGTTTATTTTAGATTTAAATATAATTCAATTTTATATCTCTATAAATATTATATATAAATGTATATGTATTATTTAGGTTACAGTTGCAACTATCTCCTAAGTTATAGAGTAAACAAAGAACAAATCCAATTTCTTGCCCATCTTCCATCTCTTCCCCCACTTTTCAGCTCTCCTTTGTTGGTTATCTACCCCCATTAGAATATAGGCTTCTTTAGGGCAGGGACTATCTTCCTTTTTGCTTGTATTTGTATTCTCGGAGCTTAGCACAGTGCCTGGAACTATGTAGTAATAATAAATTATAATAGTTATTTCATTTTATAACTATATAATAAGGGTCCACAATTATAGCTACATAATAATAGTAATTAATATAAATTAATAAATGTTCATTGACTTGACTTGCACATGGGACATCAGGAGCTTCTCTGAGCCCTCAATTTCCATCTCTCCTACTCTCCCTTCCTTCCCTTCTACCCCAGCTTTTTAGACAAGCCAATGAAAAAGCGGAGCTTGTCGCTAAAGGAGAACAAGTGACCAGGATGGTAAGGGCAGCCATGTCATGGGAAGGTGAGTAAAGGGTGGGGGGGGATGTTTTGCTTGGAAAGAGAAGGCTTGGCTAACATGGTCCCTGCCTTCAGGTTATATGAAGAGTCATCAGCTCTGGAGGAGATCGTACCAAGTAATGGGAAAAGCACTGGGGTTAAGAGCCAAGAAGCTCAGGTGTGAAGCCTGACTCTACCCCCAACACATTGTGTAGTCTTGGCCAAGTCACTATCTTCTCTCGGCCTCAGTTTCCTTATCTCTAGAGTGAAGGGGCTGGAAGAGATCAGAATGGCCTCTAAAGTCACTCCCACTTAAGCTGTAATCCTATGAGCTCTTCCAGTTCTAAATCCTATGATCTTATTTAGTAGAGGGAGTATGTTTATTTCTTTTGGCTTCAGGTGTGTAATGAGGACTAATAATCATAATAATAACGGCTGATGTTAATACAGTGCTTTTAAGTTTGCCAAGTATTTTGCATAGTATTATCTCATGGGATTCCCACTACAATCTGGTAAGGTAGATAATACAGGTATTATTATCCCTATTGTACAAATGAAGAAATTGAGGTTCAGAGAGACTAAATGACTTGCCCAGAGTCACACAATTGTGTGGTTGGCTCTGGCTCAATGCAGGGTAATTCATCAATAAACATTTATTAATCCCTTACTGTGTGCTCAATACTGTGAATGAATCAATGATTCAATGCTAGGCACTGTGGAAAACACTGGAGATATACACAAGCAAGTGAAACAGTCCCTAATCTCAAAGAGTTTGCAATCCAATGGGGGAAAGCCAGAGTCCAGTTTCTGGTGGAAGGAGACTGAAGAGGAGGCTGGAGGGTGGGTGACATGATTTGGAAATGACCAGGAAGTGATAGAATAAATGAATGAAAACCATTAGTTAAGTGTTTACTGCATCAAACACCAAGTTAAGCAAGCGTTGGAGATACAAATAGGAAATTGAGACAGTTCCTGCCCTCCAGGAAGTCACTCTCTCTTTTTAAATCCAGTTTTACTATATCTAGGGTTATGAATTCTCTCCCTCCCACCTCCATCTCCTCTCCCCATTGAGAAAGCAAGAACCACAAAACCACTACAAATATGTAACATTAAGCAAAACAAAAAGAGAGTTTATATTATAATGAAGGAGAAAACAATATCCTAATGGAGAGTATTGACCAGGGAGTCACAGGGAAATACATGGAGGTGCTCTTTCCAGAGGCAATAGGTGTGTTGATTTGATTACAATTCTCAGAGCAAGTAAAGCAGAGGTAAGGGGTGCATGCCATGAGACCGCTAGGGGGCGCTAAGCCAACCTAACTCTTCCAATGAACTCTTCCCCTTCCTAGGATTGGGATTTGGCTCAAATTACAGGTGGTGCAGCCCTATGATTCCTGCTGCCAGCAGGGCTGAAGTTGACAGACTTCTTGAGTTATAGTGGGCTAAGTCAATTAGGTGGCTGCACTAAATATGACAGTAGTATGGTAATCCCCCAGGAAAGGGAAATTACATGGATTGCCTAAAGAGGGGAGAACTCTCTCAGGTCATTAATGGAGAAGATCAAAGCTCCTGTATTGATCAGAGGGGGACCAGTCCATGAGTAGCCCACCCTACACTTCTAGCCTGGGCAAAAGAGGGACACTTAGTCCAAAAAAAAGTTTGAATTTAGAAATGAGTGAAATCCCTAGATCTGCCAGCTTATATATTTTTGGTAAAATGTTAATTTTCAGATTATGTGTGATCTGTGAAACATGGAATTTGCCCCCTCCCCACACACACACCAAGAAAAGCATCCCAGTTGGTTTGTTGGAGAAAGAAAATGTCTAATTGAGGAGAGAGTATAGTGGAGGGGTGATTGATTTCTACCTCCATTCTCCCAATTCAGTTGACATAATCATAGACAGTGAGGGGTTAATCTGATAACAACATGTTGGCACACAGAGAACCTATTACAAGGTATGATTACTACTCTCTGAGCCAAGAGGGTCACTTTGATTTGTTGGGCTTAAAATTGGCCACATGCCTGGAGGCTTAAATAGCTAAGCCCTGGAAGCAAGCTCTTGGAGAATTCAGCAATTTTGGTCAGCCAAAGAGAGAGGCAGAAATTGGGAAAGAAGAGAGCTATTGGCCTCTTGGGGGTTGTGGGGTTACCTCTTCACTCAGTCCCCTCCCCAGCAGTCATGATGTCTATCAGCCAGGATACTTCTGAATCAGCAGCTAAAGAGTAATTTTGAAAGAGAGTGAGGAAAAAAACAGAGAAGCTCTCACCAGACAGATACGGACATAGAGAGTCAGCCATTCAAGGGACAGAGCAACTTCAAGGAGTGGGAACTGCTGGCAGCAGAGAAACAAACCAGCTGTTGGACTCCACAGACAGTTAGCCCTGGCAACTAAAAGTTGGACAGCAGAGAAGACTGTGAACACAGAGAAAGAATTTTGAGTCCCTGTAGGCCTGGAGTCATAAGTGGTCTTGGCCACATATTTCCTCCTTGTACGACTCGCCATCATCGTACTCTAATTTGAGCTCACTCTCCTCTTGAATGCTATGTGTATTAGTGGGGGAATATTCTGCAGCTACTGTTCTTACCATTCTGTCTCAGCAGATACCTCTTCTGAGAGCTCATCCGGTCTACTTATGTTCTTGTTGCTCAGTTGATTTCAGTCTTGTCTGACTCTTTGTGACCCCATTTAGAGTTTTCTTGGCAGAGATACTGGAGTGGTTCGCCATTTCCTTCTCCAGCTTATTTTATAGATGAGGAAACGGAGGCAAACAGGGTTAAGCAACTTACCCACAGTCACACAGCTAGTAAGTGTCTAAAGTTGGATTTGAACTCAGATCTTCCTGACTCCAGGGCCAGTGATCTAACCACTGCACCTCCTAGCTGCCCCGCATTATTTGTGTTGCTTGACTGTAGATATTTATAATGGTTTTATAGATGAGGAAGCCAAGGCCAACTGGGTTAAATGACTTGCCCAGGGCCACACAGCTAGTTAGTGTCTGAAACCAGATTTGAACTCAGGAAGATGAGTCTTCTTGACTCCAGGCCTGGTGCTCTATCCACTGTAGCGCCACCTAGCTGCCCCCCATTCTGTCTACTGGCTGAGTGTTGGTGGGCAGCATACTAATGGAGGTACATGAGCTAGAACATTTGGGTCTGGGAACCCAGACTACTTCCTTAATAACTGAGGCAATAGTCATTCCCTGAGGACCCATCCTGCAAAACTAATGATTCTGAGTTGGAGGAGCTGTCCAAAGGGGCTGCTATACTTATATTCTAATATTATATATGGGATGTATATGCCTCTAGTTATACTTCACATTACTTCCCCGCCATCTTCTTGCTAGTCCATTGCTGCTGGAGGACCACCTGGATGACTTAACCTTTTCAGCTTCAGAACTCCCCTCCTGGGACCCCTAAGGTCCTGATTGGTAGGAACCTCATACATGGGTCACCAGCCGGGCTGCACTGGCAATATGTTGCTTGCATCTTCACAGCAACAGTAGAGATATCCTCCATGTACCTCCTCCTTCCTTTCCAGTTCTAGAACCATAATCAGATCAATATTGCCTCTGCTACAGGAAATGATGGAGCTATTCCCTTCTGGCTCTGCTCTCCATCCTTGTAACTTTGGTTGATTGGTGGTTACTGTCCTTCATTCTCGAAGAGGACCAAAATGACATCACTATATTGAGGTCAAGGTACAGTGTGTCTGTGGCTGATCAGACCAGTTCAAGCTCGGAAGGCTCTACCACAGTTGGGCACAAATAGTCAATAAATAGTACTTTCCTCCATTAAAATGGGGCTCCCTGAAGCCCAGAACTGCTTTCTCTCTTCGTTTTTTTTTTAAAGCAGCTAGGTGGTGTAGTGGATAGAGCAATGAACCTGGAATCAGAAAGGCTTGAGTCCAAATCTGGCCTCAGACACTAGTTGCATGATCTTGGGCAAGTCACTTAATGATTGCCTGCCTCAGTTTCCACATCTATAAAATTAAGATCATCATAGTACTTATCTCACAAAATTGTTGTGAGGATCAAGTATGAGAACATATGTAAAGTAACGCATAAGGCAATATATAAATGCTGTCTTGGGTTCCTTCCAGACGTAAATCCCACAGTCCCACCTCCATCTCTAGGCCCAATCTCTACCCTGAACACCACTCCCACATTTCCAACTTTGTGTTGTGTGGTAGGCTTCTTGCAACCATTTTCCTGACCCCTCAAATTCAATTTGTTCCAAACTCTTGTCATCTTTCCCCCAAACCTGCCCCATGACAACTGCCATGTTTTGGTTGATGACACCATCATCCCTCCATCACTCAAGATCAAAACCAGAAAATCCTTTGACTCCTCTCTCTTCCTGACACCCACATCCAATCAGTTGACAAGGTCTATAAATTATACTTCAGAAGCCTCTCACACATCCTCCCATTTTCTTTGCTCTGACTATCACCACAAGTAGTTCAAACTCTCATCACCTCTAGCCTGGGCTGTTATAAGAACCAGACAGATCACATTGAGAATATTAAATTCCATCCTGGGCAGCCCATTTTAGGAAGGACAGAGACAGGTATAGAGCATCCACACGATCATGACCAGGATGGTGAGGGGTCTTGAAACCATACTATTAGGGGTTCATTTCCAGAAGTGGAATGGAGTGGAGGGAGTGAGCTGTCCTCCATTGGAGGTCTTCACATACAGGCTAGAGGGGATTCTCAGGTTCAGGGTTGGACTGGCTGGCCTTGAAAGTCCCTGCCAATTCTGAGATGCCGCTCTGATTTGAAGGAACTGGAATATTTGTCCTAAAAAAAAAGAAGAACCTCTGGGGAAAGTTGTGCCGGCAGCGCCGTGCACTCTCCTCCTATAAGGAGCAGCCTGCCAGAGTCATACTTACCAGCCTTCGGGGCCTACCCGGATAAACACACAGAGACGAGCCGACCAGGAGGTGCCAACACCCGAGCTTTATTCAGAGGCCATCACAGCAAGGCCAAGCAGGAAGGCCAGAGCAACAGAGCAGGAGCAAAGAGAGCGCGTGCTTCGACCAGGACCGTTCCTTAAGTACCTACTTAGCCCCTCCTCCTCAGCCCGCCTACTAGTCAATGATTGTAGGGTCAGATACCGGAAGGGGATGTCTGAGTTTAGCACACCAAGGGAGAGGAAGTGACACAGGAGGCTAGGACCGGATACAGGAAGGAGGCGTCTGGGATTAATGCATAGACAAAGAGAGAGCATGTGACCTAGGAAGTCAGGCCCAGATACCGGGAGGAGGCGTCTGGGGTCAGTGCTACACAAAGGGAAGGTACGTGACCCAGGAAGTCAGGAAGGACACAGGAAGGAGGTGTCTGGGGTTGACGTTGCACTTAGGGAGAGGACTAAGCAAAGGGAACTCGTCCTCTGTCGTCCCACTCCCACGTGGCACAGCCCCCTGCCTCAGGAGCACGAGCTCCGGCTACTTCCTTGTATTCTGTTCCTTCCCCAGCTTATCTCAGCTCACATAGCCCTGCCCACTGCCTCAGAAGCGTGAGCTCCAGTTACTTCTCCGTATCCAGCCCCCACAACTCTGCCTAGCACAGCCCCTGCCTCGGGAGCGTAAGCTCCGGTTACTTCCTAATACCCAGTTCCTACCCCATCTTGCCACAACTTCCACTTGGCAGTAGTCAACATCAGACAGTCCCTCACAGAAAGTGGGACAGGATAACTGTCTACAATGTTTGAAGAGGGAATGGTCTTGTTGTGTTGGACCCCAGAGGGCAGAAGTCATGGAGAGAAGAATCCAGCCCATCCTCCATACAGCTGCCCAAGTGATTTTCTAAAAGCACAGGTTTGACCATGTCACCCCTCTACTCAATATACTTCAATGGCTCCCAATTATTTCTAGGATCAACTATAAACTCCTCTGTTTGGCATTTGAGGCTCTTTACAACTTGACTCCTAACTGTCCTTCTACTCATTCTAACACATTAATCCTCTCTATGCTGAACCACAACTTGTCCCTCCCACATGGGACTCTCCCACCTCCATGTTGTGGCATGGGCTCTCCCCTCATGCCTGGAATGCCCTCCCTCTCAACTTCCAGCTCTTAGATTGCCTGGCTTCTTTTAACTCAAACATCACTTCTCCCAGGAGGCCTTTCCCAGTCCCTCCCCCTCTTAGGCTCCTTCTATCCCCTCTGAATTTTCCTTTCATGTTTTGACTTAGAGGAGTCTCCCTCATTAGAATGTAGACTCCTTGAGGACCGGGATTGTGATTGTTTTTTCTGTGTATCCCCAGAGATTAGCACAGTGCTTGGGACATAGCAAATGTTTTCATAAATGCTTGCTGATTGGTTGATTGCTTTTGGTTTAATATGAAGGGGGAAATGTCTGAATAAAAAATGAATGGGCTGCCTTAGGAGATTGAGAATTCCTTTGTCACCAGAGGTCTTCCAGAGGAGCCTGGATGAAACAATGTTTCCATTATGTTAAAGAGAGATCATAGGTATCCAGCCCTACCAATAATAGAAACAGGCAGTTTTCTAAAGAAAAATCAGAGCTATCAATAGTCATTAAAATGCTCTAAGTCTCTATTGACTAGAGAAATGCAAATTAAAACAACTCTGAGGTACCACCTCAACCCTGTCAGAAATGACAAACACTGGAGGGGATGTGGGAAAACAGGGACACTAATGCACTGCTGGTGGAGTTGTGAAGTGATCCAACCATTCTGGAGAATAATTTTGAACTATGCCCAAAGGGCCATAAAACTCTACATACCCTTTAACCCAGCAATACTTCTAGGTCTGTATCCCCAAGAGATCAAAGAAAAGAGGAAAAGACCTATATGTACAAAAATTTATAGCAACTCTTTTTGTGGGAGCAAAGAATAGGAAACTGAGGGGATGCCCATCATTTGGGGAATGGTTGAACAAGTTGTGGTATATGAATGTAATGGAATACTATTGTGCTGTAAGAAATGATGAGGGGGATGGGTTCAGAAAAACCTGGTAAGACTTAATGAACTGATGCAAATTGAAATGAGCAGAAACAGGAGAACATTGTACACAGTAACAGCAACATTGTAATAATAATCAACCCTGAAAGACCTACATACTCTGATTAATACAATGATACGTGACAATTTCAAAGAACCCATGATGAAAAAGGTTATCCACATCCACAGAGACAACTGATGAATTCTAAGTGCAGATTGAAGCAGATTTTTAAAACTTTATTTTTCTTGCTTTTTTGGGGGGGATGGGGGGAAACATGGCTAATATAGAAATATGTTTGGCATGACTTCATATGTATAGTGGGCATCATGTTTCTTGCCTTCTCAATTGGTGGGGAAAGGACTGGAAGACAAGAAGAAACTTGAAACTCAAATTTTTAAAAAAAATGAATATTAAAAAAAAAGGAATCTAGACCTAGAGGTGGAATGAACTCTTTCATTTTACAACTGAGGAATCGGAGACCCAGAAAGATTCTATGAATCCTAGATCCTAGATCTAGAACTGGGAAGGTTCTAGCCAGCCCAACTTCTTAATTTTATAGCTGAGAAAACTGAGGCCCAGTGAGGAAAAGTGAGTTGTCTAAGACCACACAAGTTGTAAGGATAGGAGGCAGGAATTGAACTCAGGTCTTCTTGTTCCAAAGTCAGTGCTTTTTTTTTTCCACTGTAGGAGATGGCTTTTCTGAAGTCCCTCTTAGCCCTGAGCTCGTTCAGATTGATGTCACCCCTCCCCTACCTGGCTTATTCCCACATTTTCTCAAGGTGGAGCCCCGGATATTTACACAGCTCAACATGCAAACATTTTCATGGTATTTCTTGCTACAACAGCCCTTCCTGTTACAAAGTTTCACCCTCAGAGGAGAAATGATGCTGATTATTTCCATTTTGGCTGCCTGATATAACCTACTGAAAAGGCAACCCCTTCCCAGGAAGGAGAACAACAGGAATGCAGAAAGGAATTTGAAGAATGGAGAATTGGGGTATGTGAGAAATCTGCAATGTCACTGGAAAAACACTCTGGGATTCCCAAGGACCAGAGGGCCTTTCGACTTTTGTCTTTAACTAGAGCAAACTTGCTCCCACCTTCCTTTCTCTAGCCGCAGCCCCTCTCTGGGGATATCCACCAGCCCCTGGCAGGGGACTCCACCAAGAATGAAGGAATTGCCCACATGGACTGACCTAGATCCAGAGCAATCCGAGAAATCAGGTTGAATGAAATGTAACCTCTGTGAAGACTTCTCAGGGTGGCGATGAAAAGACTGTCTCGAAACTAGAGATAGGCTCTGAGAGAAGGCCCTAAACCCTCTCCTGATTGCTACTGCCACGTCAGCATTAGGTATACTAAATAAGGACGTGTATGTTTGGATTGGCTAGACCCTGTTTCCTTGTTCTTTGGGAATGGGAAAGATTTTCGCGCCTAGAATGTAAGCCCGCCTCCCAGCCAATGGGAGTAAGGGACAGTGGCGGGGTGGGAGTTTCTTGTTTGCGTTAAGATATATAACATTGCTTTGTCCTTTGTGCCTCACCTCTCTCCTGCTGGTAGTGTACTGGAGAGTAGACACCCCTTCTCGCGAGATTGAAATAAAGAGTAATTTTTGCTTCCTTGAGAAGTCTCTGAGTTTAATTGTGCTAGAGTCGCTGTCCCACACAAGGTCGTTCTGAGGTCTGGGAATTTTTATCTTAGGGGCAGGTGGTCTTTACGGTCTAGAGCTAGAAGAGACCTAGTCTTACCTCTTTGTTTTACAGCTGAGGAAACTGAGTCCCAGAGAGGTTAAGCAATTGCCCAAGGTCATACTTGTACTAAACAGGAGGTCTGGGATTTAAACCCAATTCCTTTGAAGTAGAAGCCTATAATCATTGCTTTAAGGAGGGACCTCAGAGTTCTTCCAGTCCTTTAGTTCTGGTTTTTGGTCTCAGAACTGCTTTACATTCTTAAAAATTTTTGAAGAATTTGGGGGAACTTCCCTCCCCCCCCAAGAGTTTTTGTTGATGTGGATTACATCTATTGCTATTACCGTATCAGAAATCAAATATGTGTGCTAATTAAATAAGTACAAAAAATTTAATATGTATGTTAAATAGTATTAATATGGACATAGTTTTGACTCTGAGGGCCCTCTGGAAGGACCTTAGGGATCCTAGGGGTTCCCTGACTGTTGAGGTCTAGGGGTAGTGGGAACCCCAAAATTCAAGGGTAAAAGACATGGGTCCTGCCCCAAATGAATTCTACTCAAGCCTTCCTTCAGTCAGAGACAAGGTTTATTAAAACACCAACTGAGGTGGGCAAGATTTTAAGAATTCTCGAGTTTGTGACACTTGTATTGATGGCTGGGCCAGACTCTTAAGGAATCTGAGCTTTTGTGATACCAATACAATAGAGCCAGACTCTTAAGACACATGAATGATTTAATAGAGGCAAGATGGACCTTTTATACAGAAAGACTACGGGATGATCTGAATGTGATTAAGGAGAGACCAATAGCTTAGATGACTGGGAGGTAACAGAGAAGAACTCAGAAGGGCTGGGTGCCCCAGGTGAACACCAGAGAACTAGACCACAAGGAAGGGGTCTAGATGGAATCAAGGACTAATGGTTTAGGGTAGGGCCAGGTGCAAACAATGAAGGTTAGGTCATGTTAGAGGTAACAGAAAATTGGAGATTGGGACAGGGTCAAAGCCACAATGTAAGGACAGTTGAAAGATTAACTGGGAAGGGCCAGGTACCCCAGGCGAATGCCAGGGGAAAGTCCAAGACCTTTTAGGGGTCCATCATTAGTGCCCCATCATGACCACACTTTGAGAATTGTTGATCTTAGGGGCAACTAGGTGGGGCAGTGGATAGAACACTGGCCCTGAAGTCAGGAAGACTTGAATTCAAATCTCACCTCAGACCAAACACTTGACACTTACTAGCTGTGTGACCCTGGGCAAGTCACTTAACCCCAACTGCCTAAAAAAAAAAAGAGAGAAAGAGAGAGACAGAGAAAGAAAATTGCTGATCTTGTCCAAACTGCCTCATTTTACAGAGGAGAGAACTAAGGCACAGCAAGGTTAAGCAATCTTTCCAAAAGTCCCACAGTGGCAGGTCTGTGATTCCAACCATGCTCCATTGGAGTAAGAACCTCTGATCATACATTTAGAGTTGGAAGAAACCTTAAAATTAATTAAGTACAACCACCTTATTTTATAGAGGTGGGAAATGACACCCAGAGAGGTAAAGTCACCTACTAGGTAATAAGTGAAAGAGCCAGGATTCAAAGCTAAGTCCTCTGACTCCCAAATTCAACTCTCACTGGCTCACAGGCACCTGACTTGTAAATGACAGGAACAAGTTTAGAACTCAAGTCTTCTTGACTCTATGAAGAGTACTTTGGTCCTTATAT
Source organism: Vombatus ursinus (assembly GCF_900497805.2). Taxonomy (NCBI): domain Eukaryota; kingdom Metazoa; phylum Chordata; class Mammalia; order Diprotodontia; family Vombatidae; genus Vombatus; species Vombatus ursinus. The sequence goes on from NW_020954808.1 coordinate 841,517, forward strand.
CAGGTTGACTCAAACAGGGAAGGAAAGGGAATAAGCATTTATGTTATGCTAATCCGTTTTTGGGACAGCTAGGTGGTGCAGTGGATAGAATGGGGGTCTGGAATCAGGAAGACCTGAGTTCAAATCTGGCCTCAGACACTAGCTATATGACACTGGACAAGTCACTTAACCCTATTTGCCTCCCTTTCCTCATCTGTAAAATGAGCTGGAGAAGGAAATGGCCAAACCCCTCCAGCGTCTTTGCCAAGAAAACCCCAAATGGGGTCACAAAGAGTTGGACATAACTGAACAACAACAATCACTTTTTACAAATATGATCTCATTTGATCCTTACAACAATTCTGCAAAGTAGGTGTTCTTATTATCTGCATTTACAGTTGAGGAAACTGAGGCAAACAGATGAGAAGTGGCTTGCCCAGGGTCACAGCTAGAAATTATCTAAGACTGGATTTGAACTCAAGATTTCCTGACTCTAGACCCAGTCTTCTATCAATCGTGCTCCCTAGTGAGCAGCTACATGTGTTTGTTTTAAATACATTCAGTAATTCTGGCGCTTGCAAAACCTTTTTCCGGGAGTACTGCTTTAATGCAAGAATAGTTTATAATGAATGCAGTCAAGGAGATGATAAGAATGGTTTGTAACTAACACGTGGAATGTTCCCAAGGAGCATTAAAAGAATGCACTCTAAGATGAAGAGTGGGACTTGACTTCTTTGAACACCTGCTGAGCAAAACCCATTTTCCCCAATGGTGTAAAGGTGAGCTCAGCCTCCATCTACCCTTTTACTTCGGGGAGAGCGTCAGGGAACAGTGGCATGTTAGGGCTCCATGGTCCTTATCTTAAAGAGGAGGAAACTGAGCGCCAAAGAAAGGAAAGGAAGTGTCCAAGGGCACTCAGCCAGTTTAGGGTATATTTGAGGCTTGAACTCAGGTCTTCTCATTTCCAGATCAGTCAGTCAAAAAGCATTTATTAACTGTTATGTCTCTTCCATCAGACCCTCATTCAGAGCTCCTTCAGGTCAAAGCCTGAGTGTTATACTCCTTGCTATCTCCCCACAGGGCCTAGGTCAGGGCCCTGTGTGACTGAGATGGAAATGAGTAGGGATAAATGTAAAATTTTATGCCGGGGTTTAAGAAATCAATTTCCTAAGGACATGAGGGATGGCTAAATTTGCTCACCTGCAATAGCTGAAGGGTTTTTAGTGGACTAGGGCTTCAATGGCAGTCCACAGCATAGTACTGATGCTACCTTGGACTGTACTAAGAGAAACGGAACTACTAAGAATAAGGAAGGGATTGATGGTACCATTATACTCTCAGTCCTGGTTAGAAAACACATGTTCAACTCTGGGCACCTCAGCTTAGGAAGTATATTGATAAGCAAAAAATATCCAGAAAAGGGCAACCAGAACAGAAAAAGGCAGGAGTGTGCTGGAGCCAGCTCTAGCCACCTTCAGAACTGATTGTTAGATTTTCCCTATGAAAATTTGTCATTCATTCGTTTCAGTCTTGGCTGACTCTTCAAGACCTCATTTGGGGTTTTCTTGGAGAAAATGCAGGAGTAATTTGCCATTTCCTTCTCCAGCTCATTTTACAGATTAAGAAACTGAAGCAAACAGCAAATGACTTGCCCAGGGTCATACAGCTAATAAGTGTCTGTGGCCAAATTTGAACTCAGAACTTACTAACTACAGGCCCATCCACTGTGCCATCTTGATAAAACTTGATATCAGGAAAAACTTTCTAATAATTAGACCTCTTCCAAAGTGGCTTGGACTATGTCAGAAGCTCCTCCCTCACCAGAGTAGAGTAGCTTCAAGTAAAAACTGTATGTTCACTTGATGGGTATGTTGCAGAAGGATAACCTTTTTAGGTTTGGTTTCTACTAGTTGGTTGCTGAGGTCAAGTCCACCTTTAAGATTCTGGGTTTCAATCAAATCTTCGGGATATAAGGAAGAAAGGGGAAAGGCTGCCTCAATCTTCTACCCAATGAAACTAATAACTGATACCTACCTCCTTCAGTTTCACAAAGTGCTATGCATAGAAATCTTCTCTCAACAACCATATTTGTACTTGCAGGTACTATTATTCCTACTTTACAGATGAAGAAACTGAGGCAGAGGGAGGGGGAAAAAATTGCCCAGAGTCCCATAGATAAATTTCACCAAGTCTTCCTGATGCCAAACCCAGTACTTCATCCCTAGAGCAAACTTCCTTTCTAATGGGAATACGATACCTGGCATGGTACTCCATACAACAAAATTCCACCCTGGTGAATGGAGCTGACCTTATTCAATTCAATGAACAGAGCAACTGGAGGAGGGTGGGGAAAGAATCAAGTAGGCTTCCTGTAGGAAGTAGAACTTTAGGTAAGGTTCGGAGGAAACTAGGGATTCTATGAGGTGCTTGTGAGAAGGGAGGGCCAGCACAAAACTAGAGATGGGAGATGGAATGCCAGGTAGAGGGAACAGCCAGCAGGAAAATCAAATGCATGGCCAGAGATGATGATGATGATGATGATGATAGCTAGCATTTATATAATACTTACTATGTGCCAGGCACTACATTAAGCACTTTACAAATACTTCATTTTATCCTCACAACAACCCTGGGAGGTAGGTGCTATTATTATCCCCATTTTACATTTGAGGATACTAAGGCAAATAGTGGTTAAATAACTTGCCCAAGGTCACATAGATAGTAAATGTCTGAAGATGGATTTGAACTCAGGACTTTCTGACTCCAGACCCATATATGATAATTCTATCCACTGTGCCACCTAGCTGCCAATGCCCCTCTTAATGGAGCCCAAGTTTTTTTTAAACTTTCACAAATTTATGTTATAAAATTTTAATTTAATCATTTTAATAAATAAAAATCTAACTTTTCTTCCCACTCCTCTCCCCCCCCCACATTGAAAAAAAAGGAAAAAAAAAACAAAACTCCCATTACAAACACATATAGTCCAGCAAAACAAATTCTTACATTAGCCATGTCCAAAAAAATATTTATCTCAGTCTACACTTTGAGTCTTTCATCTCCCTATCAGGAGGTAGTAACATGTTTCATCATGGACTCGTAGATGGTTTTGTGTTTATTGGAGCTCTTAAGACTTTCAAAGTTGCTTGTCTTTTTAATATTGTCATCATTGTATAAATGGTTCTCCTGGTTCTGCTCACTTTACTCTGCTCAGTTCACACAAGCCTTTCCATGTTTCTCTGAAATCATCCCCTTGATTATTTCTTATAGCAGGTATTCCATCACATTAAAGTGAAGAGGAATTAAGAAGCCTCTAGATGAGGATGAGAGAAGAGAGTATAAAAGCTGGCTTGAAACTTCACATCAAAGACTTGCTTGAGCTCTCCCCCCAAACCCTCCAAATACCTGTAAAAATGGCTCTAAACAAATTCTAGAGAAACTTAACATAAAAAAACCCTAAGATCTTGACAACTGGTCCCATCACTTCCTGGCAAATAGAAGAAGAAAAAAATGTCAGGTTTTATATTCTTGGGTTCAAAAATCACTGCAGATGATGACTGCAGCCATGAAATTAAAAGACTCCTTGGAAGGAAAACTAAGTCAAATCCGGATAGCATACAGCGACATTACCTTGCTGACAAAGGTCCGTATAGTCAAAGCTATGGTTTTTCTAATAACAATGGATCCCTGTGAAAGTTGGAATACAAGGAAAGCTGAGTGCCACAGAATCGATGCTTTTGAATTGTGGTTCTGGAGAAGGCTTTTGAGAATCCCTCAGACAGCAAGGAGATCAAATCAGTCAATACTTAAAGAAATCAATTCAGGCTATTTACTGGCAGGTCAAAGCTTAAATGTTTTGACCACATAATGAGAAGACAGGACTCAGTGTAAGAAACCCTGATGTTAGGAAACGTTGAAGGCAAAAGAAAAAGTATTTCAAAGACTGTCATTTAGGAGAGGGACACAATTGATACTGCTGACCTTCAGAGTGCCATCTCAGAAGATAGTATGGATAGACAGTGTCATGGAAACAATGAACATGAACTTATACAGACTTGGAGAGATAGTGAAGGATAGAAGGGCCTGGCCTGCTACAGTCTAGGAGATCATGAAGAGTTGAACATGGCTCACTGAATGAACAACAGCATAATTTGTTCAGACATTCTCAATTGATGTACATTCTCTCAGTTTTCCGTTCTTTGTCACCACAAAAAGATCTATTACAGGTGTTTTTGTTCCTCTGAGTCATTTTCCCTTTTCCTTGATTGCTTTAGGGTGTATTGACCTAATAGTGGGGATAATAGATTAAAGGATATGCACCGTTTAGTACTTTGGGGAGCATAGTTTCAAATTTCTTTCTAGAATGGTGGACCAGCTCACAGTAGCACCAAAGCCCAAGAATGCATCACCTCTCCTGGCCATCATATTGTACTGTTGGCCCATACCAAGCTATTTGTTTATTTTGGTATGCTAAAACTCCCAGATCTTTCACAGATGAACTTCTGTCTGATCATGATTTCCTCACGTTGTACTTACGAAGCTGACTTCTTGAGCCCCAGAGTAATTCTTTACATTTTTCCTTATTTAATTACTTCTTACTCAATCTGGTCCATCAAGGTTTTGATTTTTTTTTTTTTGGATCTTGATGCTGTCATGGACTCTGTTGACCACCCTTCCCAGCTTTGTGCCACTTGCAAATTTGATAAGGTGGTCAACTATTCTTTCCACCAAGTCCCTGACAAAAATGTTAAGCAGTACTGGGGAACTCACTAGGGACTTCCTTCCAAGTTGCAATTAAAGCATTAATGCAGCAGTTCTTAACCCGGGTCCATGGACAGATTTTGTGGAGTACATGAACTTAAACTTTTAATATTTTGATGACTATATTTAAATAGAATTGGTTTCCTTTCTGAGAAGGTGTCCATAGGTTCATCAGACTGTCCAAGGGGTCCATGATGCAAAAAAAAGAAGCTTTAGAACCCTGCATTAATGATTCCCCTTGAATTCAGTCATTCATCACCTAACACACATCTTTATTTCCTACCAGCTGTTCTGCTTGGTTTCAAGTCTGAGAACATCATGTTCCCTGGCTAGTACCCTCAGGCGAGCCCTCTTTTCAGCTTCCTTTTGTGTATTGTCTTCTCCCCTTAGATTGTAAGCTACTTGAGGATAGGGACTATCTTTCTTTTTTTTATTTGATTCCTCAGTGCTTAGCACAGTACTAGGTGTTTAATAAATGTCTATTGACTATTCATACATCTCTCCAACTTTTCCACAGTATAGCATGACACACTTTATCAAATTCTTTGCTAAAATCTAGGTACTCTATATATTCAGCACTCTTCTAACCACCTATTTAGTAAACTTATCAGGGGAGGGAATATAGTTTTTCCAATATAACCTCTCCTTGATAAAGCCACACACTTTGTTGTGATCACCGCTTCCTTTTCTAGACATCCACTAACCATCCCTTTAATGATATATCTGAGAATTTTGACTGTTCTGTCCCGTTGATCTCCACTAACTGTTGGTCTGGAGGTGATCCTGGTTTCTCACAGGCTATGCCAGCAAAGTTCAAGCTCCGGAAAATCTTGGAAAAGTTTCAATACAGTATATATAGAAATGGGTTCTGTTTTTATGGTCCAAGAATGAACTCAGTCCAATTCCAAGTGGCGCATCACTGGAACTTTAGTCCCCAGATGATTAAAACCTTAGCCACAGAAATTCATGAAACTGCTCAATGAGGGTCCATAGATGAATGCAATTAGGTCTTGTTCCAACCCTCTTTTTCTACTACACTTCCTGACCATGGATAAGTGCTTCTGTCTCCTCCCTGTCAAACAAGGAAGTTGCACTCGGTAGTGTGTTAACACTTACAGCTTTGAAAATAATTACATACTGACCTCTGGATGGCCCTGTCAAGATGGTTGGCGTGGGGCCAACAATCTGGCTTTGAAAGTGGGGAATTATGTTCATGATTACAATATGTGGGATATATACAGCAGAGATTCCAATGACTTTTTCCAAGCTTGAATTATTAGGAACTATAGCCACAAGCAAAAAAGGAGAGGAAGGCTGATAGCATCTTAGAAACTGTTGATATAGGTGAAAAATCCTGAATTGGCCACAGCCTGGCAATCAGCTTTCTGCAAAGCCCTCAGGCTTCCACAGGAGCAGATGAATCACACAGTTATGCAGAAGAACCCCAACAACAAGAGAGAGAGTTGACAAAATTCCAAGCAAATGCTCCTAAAGACACATTGGTTAGTCAATGAACATTTTTTTAAGTGCCTACTATGGGTTAGGCACTGTGCTAAGTGCTGGGGATACAAAAAAAGGCAAATGACTGTCCTTGCTCTTAAAGAGCTTACAATAAAAAAAAACAACAACAACAGAATGTTGGGGCCAAAAAAAACCTTTGAAACTATCTAGTCCAACTGGTTCATTTTGCAGAGAAGGAAACTGAGTCCCATAGAGAAGGTCACAGAGCAAGTAATGGTCACAGAGTAAAGATTCAGACTTGGGTTTTTGAGTCCTACTCGAGCATTCTTTTCCCTATGCTTACCCTCGAACCTAATATTTGTTCAAGAACAATTTGTTGATTAGTTCATGCAATGGAAAATTCCAGTTGGTCTTGGGGTCATGAGACTTTGGCTTGAATCCCCACTTCAGTCATTCATTATTTGTATGGCCTTGGCTAAATGGCAGATGTCATTGCTGAGATATTTGAAAGATCATGGGAAACAGGAGAGGTACCACAAGATTGGAGAAGAACAAATGTAGTTCCAAAAGGGCAAGAACAGAGTTTTACAGACTAGTCAGGGGCTGGACTATTTCCTGTGAAAATTCTAGAATGAACTATGAAAGAGATGGCTGGTGAACTTCCATAAATGAAAGTAGTAATTACAAAAAGGCAGTGAGAACAAGTTATGCCGGTAGAACCTCATTTCCTTTTTTTGACAGAATTTCTAAACTCCGAGAGAATGGGGAATGCTGTGGATCAAGTTCACCAAGATTTCAACAAATCTTTTGATTGTGTATCTCATGCTGTTCTTCAAGATGAAATGAAGAGAGGTAGACTAGGTAATAAGAGTCAGACTCAGAGCCTGTCAGACAAAGAGTCGTTCTTAACTGTCAATGTGCCGATAGGTCTCCAGGAGGGTAACCCAGAAATCTGTCCTTGTTCGTTGTTGAGTCGTTTCAGTTGTGTCTGACTCTCCATGGCCCCATTTGTGGTTTTCTTGGCAGAGATACTGGAGAAGTTTGCCATTTCCTTCTCCAACTCATTTTACAGATGAGGAAACTGAGGCAAACAGGGTTGACTGCCTTGCCCAGGGTCACACAGCTAGTAAGAGGAGTCTTGCTGACTCCACGCCCAGTGCAATTGTTGCAAAATGAAGGGTAAAATAATATACACAACGACTACAATAATGTAAATAGAAAAAAAATCAATGATTCCAAAGCAATCAAACATGTATGTTGTAAAATTATAAAGTACAAGCTTGGCCCCAAAGAAGATATAGAGGAAGACACCTTCCCCTGGTTCTTTGCAAAGGTCAGGACACACGGGTGTGGATCATTGGGTATAAGATCAGATATTTTCAATGCGTTGATCAATTTGACTGAATTGTTTTTTCTTTTTAAACATCTTTGTTATAAGAGATGTTTCTTTGGGAGGGGGAAGGGAAGGACATGGAGGAGATTTAGGTGATGTAAAAACAAACAAAAACCAACAAAACTATTTTTTAAATAAGAAATGGGCTTTTGCATCAAGGAACACTTTGAAATCTTTGAAAGCATTGAACAACCACCCACATACAATTCTAGCCAAAAATGTTTTCTCCCTACTATGATCTGGACCAGGGCATCTTTCACCTACAATGCTTATCCAAATGGAAAAATTCTATGAATCCCTTTACTAGCGTTTAAAAACACCTGTTATGTGCCAAGGACTGTGACTGAGTGGGCTGACTGACTAGTTGCACATCATCATCTAGGCAATATATATAGTCTATATCACTTTTGTATTCTCAGTGTGGAGATCATGTTAAACTATTTTACTTCATGGATTTCACCGAGGATCTTTTGTGGTATTCTGAGACACAAAAATACCTCATGTTTATGTAGTACTTTTAGTTTTACAAATCACTTTGTTCTCAGTGACCTTATGACATAGGTACTAAAAGCTATCCCCATTTTACAGATGAGGAAACAAATACAGAGAACAGTCAAATTATTAGCTCAGAGTTCCACTTTGAGATAAGTTAGAGCTAAGTATCAAATTTAGGTTTTCTAAAACTAAGAGCAAAAATGCAACATTCCACTACATCACAACATATCAATTAGTGCCAAGTCATCTTCAAAGAGGAGCATTTGGAGAACTTGGTTGTCAGTAGGGAATTGTTTTGTTTGTCCTTATGCAGGACATCTTCCATCATGAAAAGAGCACCTCAAGTGAACAGATTTCTCTCTGTTGACACTACGCTTGATGTTCATACTCAATAATTTGTTTAAAATGTTATTTATCATATTCTCATCTATCACATTCTTATATGATCTGATCCTAAGCAAGGTAGACACATTGTCCTACGAGAGCTATTCAGATGGCACTTTATTCAACTAACCAATGTGGGAATTTCTTTTGTTTGAATTTGTTTCTATAATAAAAGGGTTTTTCTTCTTTTTCTCCTCCTCCTCCTGCTTTTCATCCCTCCTCCTCCTCCTTTTCCCAGGCCCAGTGCTCTATGCATTATAGTGCCACCTAGCTGCTTGACTTTGTGCTATATATCATTTATCAATGATTTTGATAAAGTCATATGTTACGGGTTAAGACACTTGTGGAACTAGGGAGGATTGAGTTAATCCCTACACTTCTGTGTATGTGCTACTGCTCAGCCTCTGCTCCAGTGTCTGCAGACCTCTCTTTCAATCTTCCTAAGGTACCCTGGGCTAGAAAACTGACTCACTGTGACTTTTTGTTGGTTTTATTGCTCAGAATTCCATTTGATGCTCTCTCTGTCTCTCTCTCCATATGTATATATATATATATAATTTTATTTTCCCCCCAATTACATGTTAAAACAATTTTTAACATTTTTTTAAAGTTTTGAATTACAAATTCTATGCCTCCTTCCCCAATCCCCAAGATCGCAAGCAATCAGATATAGATTATACTTGCGCAATTATGTAAAACATTTCCATATTGTACAAGAAGATTTGAATAAAAGAGAAAGAATGAAAGAAAGTGAAAATGGCACGTTTCAGTCTATATTCAAACACTCTCAGTTCTTCCTCTGGAGGCAGATAGTATGCTTCATCATTTGTCCTTGATCATCGTATTGCTGAGAATAGCTAAGTCATTCATGGTTCTTCATCATACAATGATGCTGTTACTGTGTATAATGTTCTCCTGGTTCTACTCGCTTCACTTTGCATCAATTCACGTCTTTCCAGATTTTTCTGAAATCATCTTGCTTGTCATTTCTTATGGCACAATAATATTCCATTACAATCATATACCATAGCTTGTTTAGCCATTCCCCAGTTGATGGGCATCCCTTTGATGTGATGCTCTTTTTAAAGTTGTTTAAAGGTGTATGTTGGAAGAGCTAGGCAAAAAAGCTCACTTCACTCTGCCCCCAACCCCCACACTTCCACACCATCAACTGGGACTATTGTAAGCCAAGAAGCAATGGGCTAGCTTGAATGAACTTTGTCCCCAGGTAGGCTTATATAGGACCCAGATGTGGGCCTTCTGGGCAAGAGGCCATAAAAACAGTTTTAGGACTTTGGGGAGAAGCTCTGAGACCCCCCCAAAAAACTGTCCATGATGTCTGCTTGCCAGCAACTTTCTACTTGCTCATTGAAGCCTTGGAGATTGCCCAGAAGTTATTGACTTTGTTTTCCATTAACGGAATTATTTGTGCCTACAAATATTGCTCAGTGTGCCATCACACTAGATGGGAAATGGCAACCAGGATGGCATGTTCGCCAAATTTACAGATGGCACAAAATGGGGAGGTCTAGCTAACAACCTGGACCTGAAAGAATCTTAACAGGCTAGAGCACTGGGTTGAAAAGAATAAATGCAAAGTCTTATACTAGGCTTAATTATAGCTAATAATAATGAATATACTTATATAGCACTTACTATGTGCCAGGCACCGTGCTAAGCATTTTACAAATTTTATGTCATTTGATCCTCACAATAACCCTATGAGGTAGGTGCTATTATTTTTCCCATTTTGTAGATGAGGCAAACAGAGGTTAAGTGATTATACAGGGTCATACAGTTTATAAGTGTTTGAGGTTGGATTTAAATTTGAGTCTTAACTGCGTTCCCAGTGGTCTGTTTGATGGATCACCCACATGGAGGTGGGGGGTGGGGGGGATGAGAAAAATAGAGGTTAAGTGACTTGCCCAGAGTCATACAGCTAGGAAGTGTCTGAGACTGGATTCAAACTCAAGTTTTCCTGACCTCAGGCCCAGAACTCTATCCACTGCCCTTTGCCCTCTCCTTCTCTATAGAATCAGGAATTTGGGTTTAATGATCTTAAATCTTTCCCATCCTGAAACTTTGTGCACTTATTGGCCCAACACTCCTACATTCAGGAACAAATCTTTGTAATAGCATCAGGAAGAATATTCTCAGATTCGCCCTTCCTGCCAGGTTAGATAGAACACACTCAGATATTCTCTGTCTGTTTGTAATTGGCCATTTCAAACCTTGAATGTAGCCTCCTTCTGGCCATGTGGTAGGGTCTTCTTGCACTGGGATTTTCTTAGGCAAGTGAGTAACCTGAGACGGAAGTATCCCAGCAGCTTTGGGAGCTCTGAAATGTCCAGACATCCTGGAAAGTCTGTGAGGAGGCAGCCACAATATCCTTTGGCACACAGTAACGGAAACCTCTAGCAGAGGGCGTCAGTGGCTAATAGCAGAAGAAACATGGGGAGATGGGAACATAGTGTCAAAAGATAGTCACCCAAGAAAGGGCCCGTGATAGAGTCCAGTTTTGGACGTGCTCAATTGGAGATGCCTACTAGACATCCTTTTAAAAATCCATGCCTTGGGGCAGCTAGGTGGCGCAGTGGATAGAGTGCCAACCCTGGAGTCAGGAGGACCTGAGTGCAAATCCGGTCTCAGACCAGACACTTACTAGCTGTGTGACCCTGGGCAAGTCACTTAACCCCAATTGCCTCGCCAAAAATAAATAAATTAATAAAAATAAAAATAAAAATAAAAATCCATGCCTCTCAGGTTGCCATTTCTCTACCCTTCATCTCCTACTCCCAATTCCTAGCCCTCTGTCCAAAGATGCAGCTAGGGGATCTGTATGGTCTTTATCCCCACATCGTGTCATCCCTATCAAAATGTACATCTTTTGCTTTGCAACTGAAGCTGTAATTTCATTTGCATCAGGAGCTCCCTGCAAGGACATTTTCCCTGCCGATATAGATTTAGCATTTGCTCTAAAGTTAATAATGATGAGTACTTGTGCAGGCTCCTGGGAGTTTAAGTGACCTTTCTAAGGTCCCACAACCAATATGTGTAAAAAAGCTAGATTTCCACTTAGCTGTCTCTTTGGTTAATCATTCTAATTAGGCAGTTGGGGTTTCAACGTTACTCCTCTCTTGTCACTCCCATTTGAGGACATCAGTTTGTCTATTTGGGACTAAAGGCTTACAGACAACTCATCTGAGAGTGTTTGGTACAACAAGGACAGCAAAATGATGGATGCTGAACCAAAAAAAAAAAAGGTGTTTTGTTGATGAAGAGGATGTTGATTAGATGGGGGAAAGAGAATAGATTTAGAGCTGGAAGGGACCTTACAGATAAGTCTCATATGAAGCAGCTGAGGCTCAGAAAAATTAAATGACTTGTCCAGGGTCACATAGCTAGCCAGGATTTGAGGGAAGATCAAATTCACATCATCCTAATTCTAAATGCAGATCTCTATCTGCTATGTCATACTCCTTGGAGATTAGGGAGAGGTACTGTTCCTCTGGCTTGTTAGAGATAGTTCCTCTGTCCTCTAGAAGGGAGAAAGAAAGGGGGGAAGGATAAGGAGAAAAGTGAAAACAATGGGTAAAAATGATTGAAAAGATAGGGATAAAAGGAGAGGAGAAAGAGAAGGGACAAGAAGAAGGGATGAAGAGATGGAAAGAGGAAGGAGAGGAGAAGGGATAATTTACCTAGACTTTAATAAATCATTTGATAAAGTATCTCATTCTGTTATCATGGAGAAGATGGAAAGATGTGGACTAGATGATATTAAGGGAAGAGAGGGAAAGAGCGGATGGAGAGAGGGGAAGAGAGGGAGGAAAGGGAGAGGGAAAGAGAAAAAGGAAGATTAGCTGTGAAGGCAAGAAGCTGGGAAGATAGGAAAAGAAAGAGAAGGAAGAAAGGGAGGAGGAGGAATTAGGGAGAGAGGGAAAGAGTGGGAGAAAGGAGAAGCAAAGAAGAAAGGGAGAAAGGAGAAGAGGGGAGAGGAGGAGGAAGAAAGGGAAGGAGTGGGAAGAGAACAATATGGAGAGGGAAAAGAGGGAGGAAGGGAAGGAGATGGGGAAGAGGAAAGAAGAGAAAGGAGAAAAGAAGAAAGGAGAAGAGCTGGAGAGAGGAGAAGGGAGCTGGCGAGAGAGTGAGGGGAGAGGGCAACTAGGATTTCTAGAAGAACAGGGGTGAGAAGAGACCAGGCAGGAGATGGAGGGAGACGGGCATGGCCACAATGAGCATCATGCCTGGAGTCTCTGGTCCCCTCCTAGCCAATCTCCGCTCACCCACGTGCCTCTCACCTGTGCGCATTTCCCGCCTCTCACCCTCCCCTGCCCCTCCCCGCCATCGGCAGGCCTGTCTATTAGCTGGGCTCTCATTGGCTAGCCCTGTAAATCCACGTGCCCGGGATTGTAGCAATTATTGCGCGTGCCTGGCGCCACCTAGAGGGAGAGCCGTAAAACTTTGCTGCTTAACCTAGACAGAGTTGGTGATGGTGCGGGAGGGGGAGGAGGAGAGAAGGCAGTGGTCTGCGCATGGGCAACAAGCCAGAGTGGGGGAGGGTGGGGAGTTAAAGTCAGCCTTCTGCGCATGCTCAAGTCATTGCAGTGCACGTCAGCGAGAGGTTCCCGAGGCTCCTGAAACATGCGCATGTGCTGTGGATCCACGTTGGGGCTGCTAAAGAAGGGGGAGGGGGATTAGAGGCGAACTTGAACTTGACGTTCTTCCAGTATCCCTCTGGACCCCGGAGAATGTGTCCCGGCCAGCTCTGGGTCTCTGAGCCTCTTCCCCACCTCCAGCGTTGCCTATAGTAAGGCTTGCTGCCGTATTGAAGGTTATAAATCAAACGCTGTTTGCCCCTGCTGCCTATATATAAAGCGTACCCCCCAATGCAAAGTTCTGAGGGTTTTTTTTCTTTTTTTAATGGCATTTCCATTTCTCCTTTACGTAATCCCTTTCTCCACCAACTTTCCCCAGCCCCATTTACCTTTGTTCTGTAAATACCCACCTATTCTCATTCCTCCTTGCTCCATAGTATCTTAACATACCAATGGATGGGGGTGGGAGGATGTGAGAAGAATAATAAAAGTAGTTCCCATTTCCAAGGCTCCTTCTTCTTTACCACGTGCCTGCTTTGAATCTTGAGGGCAGAAGTTCATTGATAATCCTCATCTTGCAGAGGAAAGACCCTGAGGCTCAGAGACAGTAAGTGACTTGGCCAGGGCCATACAGCTAGCATGTGGTGGAACCAGGCCTCAAGCCCAGGTCTTCTAACTGCAGCTGGCTGAAAAAAAAGATGTACTCCTTCAACTCTGTAAAGGGGGTAGGGGGGTGCGTGAAAGGCTGGACTAGGGGCCAGAGAGACCTGGGTTCAAATCCTGTCCCTTGCCAAGTCCTTAAACTCTCCCCCTCAGCCTCCTCGTTTGCAAAATGGGGTAGTTATAGTGGTAGCATCTACCTTCACAGGATTGTTGTGTGACTCAAATGCAAAGTGGTTGGCACAGTCTGTAGACTATCTGGCTCTAAAAACACTGGAGATTACTGTAGATAAGCAAGTTGAGGTCCAGAGAGAAATGGCTTGCTGCAAGAATTGGTTACAGAGCTGAGATTCAAACCCAGATCTTCCTGAAGATCTAATCCTCTGGTTTATTTGAGGAGGAGCAAGTTGTGGAGGTGAGGGGGACAGAATGGGGAGGGGGTGGATCACAGCAGGGCCGATGGGGACTGGTGGAGGTGAGGAGAAAAGCTGAAGGCACAGAGATATGGGAAGATTTAGAAAAGAAAAGGGCTTTGCCCTTTTCTGAGCCTGAGAAGTTAAATTGTCTGTTTGAGATCACACAGGCTGGGAAGATGAGAGCCTGGATGGATTGGTGGAACACATGAGGGAAAGGGCTAAAAGTAGAGAAAAGAAGATGAGGAAAGATTTGAGGGCGCAAAAGAGTTTGGAGGAAAGAAGGAAACAAGTATTTATTAAACTCCTACTATGTGCCAGGCATTGCACAAAAGCAATTTATTTACAAATATCTCATTTGATCCTCACAATAACCCTTAGAGGTTGGTGCTGACATTTTCCCCATTTGAGGAAATTGAGGCAGATAAGAGTTAAAAGACTTGCCCAGGTCACACAGATAAGTGTCTGAAGTTGAATTTGAACTCATGCCTGTCAACATTCCAAACCCAGTGCTGTATCCTCTGGGCCACCTCAGTGCCTCTTGGGGACTAGACCTAGTGAAAGGTGAGAAAGGAGTTGGAGGTCAAGTGGGGGCTGAGGGATGGTTGGTGGAGCATAGAGGGTTGAGAGAGGCAAGAAAGGGTTGGCTGTGAGAAGATTGAGGAATGTGGAAAAGCTAGGGGGTGCTTGGGGGAACAAAGGGGGCTGAGGGAGGTGGGGTGGTCAGTGTTACAGAGGGTGTTGAGTCAAAATGAAGAGTTGGGGACAAAGAGGGGATTGAGAAAAGTGGGAGTGGTTGGGGCACTAATGGGGTTGATGGGGATGAGGACAGTTGGGAGTGGAGGGCTTTGAGGGAGGTGAGGGTGGTTGGGGGAGCAGAAGGGGTTGAAGGAGGAGGACCTGGGGAATCAGTGGAGGCTGAAAGAGGCAAGAAAGTTAGGGG
The DNA here is from genome assembly GCF_900497805.2 of Vombatus ursinus. NCBI lineage: Eukaryota > Metazoa > Chordata > Mammalia > Diprotodontia > Vombatidae > Vombatus > Vombatus ursinus. The sequence continues at coordinate 856,601 of NW_020954808.1, forward strand.
GATTGGGAGGCACAGAAGGATTTAAGGAGTTGAGGAAGATGGGGATGACCGGGGGCGCAGAGGAGGCAGAAGGAGGTAGGAAAGCCAGGGAATGGTTGGGGGTGTGTGGGGGATGAGGGAAGTAAGAAAAGGATGAGGGGCTCAGAGAGGGAAGTGGGACTGGCGGAGGTACGCAGGCAAGCTGGGGGAGGGGGCGTGTCTGTACTGGAATGGGGGATGGGGGTGGAACAGAGGGGCGCCCCCCTCCCCCTCTGTTCCACCCCCCCCCACTCTTGAGTGACGCTTCCTGTGGCCAATCCCCGAGGCAGAGTGAAGCCGGGTCCGGGGGGCGACCAATGGTTCAGCGAGGGGCGCACTGGGGGCGGGGCTGGGGAGGGGGCGCCTGAGACCGCGGGAGGGGAGGGAACGGGAGGGAAGGGGGCGGGGCCCGGGGCCGCAGCTTCTGCAGTGGCGGAGGCGGTGGAGGCGGTGGAGGCGTCAGTGGCGGCGGCAGCGGCAGTGGCCATGGATCGGGGGCTGCAGAGATCCAGGTATGGGCAAAGGGCAAGCCCTGGGGGGAGGGGGTCCCCTGGAGGCTGCTCTCGCCCCCTTGCAGCGCCCAGGGTGCGCAGGATCTAGCCTAACTCCTGAAGACCCTGGTCAAGGGGCGCCCCCTTCTGGGCCAGGTGGAGATGGGGACCCCCGTATCAAACCTCCCCAGGAGGGGGGATTCGCTCCCCTCCAGAGTAAAAGGGGTGAAGACATCGCCTCTTTCCCTCAGATTAGAGTGTCCCGGGCTTGGAGTTGCTGTGGGTGGAGCTGAGATCGGGCTCCCCTTGGAATTGCGGAGCAGTCCCTTTCGAGCAGCGCCCTGGGACCCCCAGGAGGAAGAATAAGGACTTCCCCCTTACTTAGGGCCTAGGAGGATGAGGTTACCCTCTTCCCATTACCTGGAAATTCCACCTAGCTCAAAATATCCTACGTATGGGGTCCCTAGAGGAGCAGGCTGATATTTGGGCAGCCCTTGTAATTAGGGTCAGGGCCCTTTAAACAGCTGTCAGGGAACCCCAGGAGGGAACAGAATCTGGGTTGAAGATTGGAATCTTCCCCATTAGAGCCAAGAAGACGAGACTATCCTTTCGGAGAGTCAAACTCCTTACCTTTCTATGCCCACCCCCACCCCATGACCGGCTTTTCCAAGGAAAGGGAGGGCAGGCTCTAGGACTCCTTGGGTTTGTGGGGACCCTTGGAGCAGTTCCCTGGATCCCTTTAGCGTGAGGGATGTGGCCCACTCATGGTCCCCCAAGGACCAATATGGGGGGGCTGAAGCATTTCTGAAACGCTGGGCTTGGGGATAGGTAGCAGTCTTGCCTCGTTCCTCCAGCTCAGTCTCTCCTATAGGGGCATCGGAGTTGGGAGGGGGGTGCTCGAAGCTAATTCCGTAACATAGCAGGTGCAGCAGAGTGGGCGTGCCTAAGCCCGATGGTGGGGTACCTGGTGCCAACAGCAGCTTACCCAGGGGGTCCCGGTTCTGGGGCTCTCCAGGCTCCACCTCTTTCCCCAGCGTTTCCAGGCCTGGTTAGATCTCATCTCCGCCCCTACTGTCCACCCTCCACCCCCCCATCCTGAGCCTTGGCTCTCACTCTGGCAGGGAACACCCCCTGGAGGGGAGAGGCAGGCTTGGCCCCTCCCCTGGGCGCCTGGGCCTGGCTGGGTGCAGCCCCACCCACCCTGCCTCTTGGCTGAGGTGGGGTGTCTCTTCCCCCCAATCCACCCCAGAGCCCAGCCCCTTCCTGTCCTGTCATCCATTCCCCCCCCCATTTCCCCTACCCTTTGGCTGCCGCCACCCACTCACAACTCGCACTCAGGGCCAGGAACATCTTGTTCTCTCCTGGCTTTGTTTACCCTCAGCCTAGGCCCCCTGGATGGATGGGAATTGGGGGCACAGGCGCCAGTCTGGGGGGAAGGAGACCAGGGATGGCCCTGAAGGCTGCCCCGAATGATGGGGATCCAAGCAATGGTGAGTGGGCCCTGGGGAGGGGGGTGGATTAGTGGTCTCTTTTTTTCTATTTCTTTTGAATGATAGGTACCTCCTTTAGGTAGGGAGGAAGGAATGTAGTGAAGGGCTCCCCAGTGGGCACAGTGCCCAGGGGGCAGGCGTGGCACTGGCTGTTGGGAGAAGGAGCTGCCGCCCAGGAGATGGGGATCCCCTGGGGTGCCCATCTTCTTTCTGAGATGCTGGGAAAAGGATGTGCCTGCCAATCCCATTAACCCCTTCCATGGGGCTGAGGTGATATGCCCATCTCCAGGAAGACTGTAGGGGTATCTCGGGCACCTACCCCCACCTTGGGTGTTCTCTGTAAACCCGTTAGTGGTTCCTGGCTGTCGGGACTAGGGTCTAGCATAGGACCCCCTAAACCCCTGGGCCCCAGGAAGTCAGCTTAACCCCCACCCCACCTCCTTGGGCTTCAGGGTCACACACCAGGGAATAACCAGGGCTCAGAACTGTGAGGAGCCCCCCCACCACTTTTTCACTGGTCTTGGTGCCCCAAGACTCTTGTGTTTCCATGTGGGGGAGTTTGTCTTTCCTTGTTTGGGGATTGGTGAGAAGCAACCCCCTCCTTGCCCTTCCCCTCTTTCCCTGGCCTCTGCCAGGGGCCTCCCTGACCCCGCCTCCTGTTCTCAGCTGGAACATGGGGAGGGTGATGGCCCCCCCAGCTGCACGTCCCAGTTGGGCACAGGGCCAAAGAGGCGGAGAAGGGCCAGGCTGGGAGCCAGGCAGGGAGACGGCCAGCCTGGGGAAGAGAGGAAGCCAGGGCGGGGTGGAAAGGGGAGTGTCTGGGACAACTGACAGCAGGATGGGTGGGTTTCCTGGCCTGATGGACTCATACACCCACACCCATACATGGATGCATACACAGAGACCCACATGGGTACATGCATGATGGCATACTCCAGCCCAAAACTACTGACATCCAGTCACTGACTCAGGATCGGCCGAGGAGGGGAGACCCAAACCCTTGGGGGGATACAAAATCTCTCAAGCCTCTGTGAGGAGAGAGTTTATGGGGTAGGATGGGGGGTCCACATTCAGAGCCCTATGTGTGAGTGTGAGGAGCTTAGCAGCACCTCAAATCTGGTGCTGAGATTCTCTGGGATTCCTCTGAAAACCTAGAACATGGGATGTCCCTGAGAACCTAGAATGTGGATATCGGTGCTGGGAGCCCTCTGAGAACCTGGAACATGGGATGTCAGTGCTAGGAGGTCCCTGAGAACCTAGAACATGACATGGCCAAGCTGGGAGGCCCCTGAGAATCATGATTATATCATGTCAGTGCTGGGAGATCCCTGAGAACCTAGAACATGAGATGTCCCTGAGAACCTAGAATGTGGATATCAGTGCCCAGAGGCCTCGGAGAACCTAGAACATGGTATGCTAGTGCTGGGAGGCCCCTGAGAACCTAGAACATGGCATGGCTAAGCTGGGAGGCCCTTGAGAACCCAGACTCTCAAAGCTGGGAGAAATCTCAACCTAGAGACCAATAGGTCCCATTTCCTGCTAAGGTTACAATGTATTTTCTTTCTCCACAACTGCCCTTCTACTTAGATACTTTGTTTTGCTAGCCCAAGTCGCCTTCCTTTTTAGAGGGGAAACTGAGAGTAGGATTTCAAGCCAGTGAATGACATGTCCAAGGTCACACAGCTCCCTGGGGTCCCCCTCCAGGGGTGGAGGGGTTCCTTCAATTTCTACCCTCCCGCCACCAGGCTGAGCTCCTCTGGCCTCACCCTGTCATGCTCCAGGAGGGGAAACAGGCCAAACTTGACCCAGGGGGCTTGACACAGGCCTCCCCCTGCCCCCAGGGTCTCCAGTCTAGTCTCCCCCACCCCCATTTTACAGATGGGGAAATTAAGGCCTGGGGAAGTACAGTGTCTTCCTCAAGGTCACTCAGGTAGTAAGTAGGTGGCTAAGCTAGGGTTCCCTTTATCCGGCCATTTCTCCCAGGCTTTCTAATTCTGGTTGTGCCCCACCTCCCTGCCGGGCCCACAGCTGCCAGAGCGGGCAGGGCCTTGGGGCTCATATTGCTGTCCCAGGTCCTCCCTCTTCCCCTCCTCCCCTCCTCCCTTTCTCCACTCCCCTGTTCCGGCTTGTCTGGGGCCCCCCTGGTTCTGGTTGTCCCTCCCACCCCCACCCTCTGGGCAGGAAAACAAACGGTCAGAACAGAACAGAATGTCCTCCCAGGACTGGGGGGCCCCTGGCCGCCCACCGCAGAGGGGAGGGTGAGCCAGCTGGAGCTCCCAGCCCCACCCACTTCAGGCTAGGGGAGGCCTCCACCCCACCCCCTTTCTATAGTCATCCTAGACTAGTGGGAAAGAGGGATCTTTTCACCCTGGGGCCTGCCCTGCTGCCGGCTCTGAGGCAGAATGTTTCCACCCTCTTGGCCCGAGGAGGAAAGTAGTACCCTGGCTCCTGGGGCAGGACTGAGAGGGGCACCTACAGGGTGGGTCCTCGGGGTGCCCTCAGGCTGCAGAACACTTGAGACTCTGAGGACCGGGCTTGGCACCCTGATTCTGCTGTGGCTTCTGTATTATTCCAGCAACCATGGCCAATTTATTACTACTCTCTGGGTCTCAGTTTCCCCTTCTTGTAAACTCAGGGGGCTAGATTACAGAAGAGCCAAGGCTATTTCCAGGTAGAAATCCAATGATGTAAACTCATTCTAAGCCCTTTCCAAGCTTCTCTAGCCATGCTGATTACAGGGGGGGTGGGGTAATAACTGTGACGATGATGATGATGATGATAGCAAACACTTGCACAGTACATTAAGATTTGCTAGGCACTTCACAGACTTTATCTCACTTGATTTTCACAACAATCTTGTGAGTAAGGTGCTCCTCTTGTCCCCATTTTGCAGATAAAGAAACTGAGTTTTGGGGAGATTAAGTGACTTGCCTGGAGTCACTGGGTAGTAAGTGTCTGAGGTGGAATTTGAACCCAAGGCTCCCTGACTCCATGTCCATCCCTCTGTCTGCCAAGCCTGGCCACTTCCTACCTACCCCAGGGATAGATGGCTCTTCCAGCTCCTATATTCTGTTACTAGCTCCCAGTCTGCTAAAAAGGTGCAAAAGAGAGTGGGGGCCTCTCCTCAGTGCTACAGGAGAGATGTCCTCTTCCCCCACCCTCCTCCCCAAGACCTGAGACCTTTAACCCCTTCTTCTGGGGCCTCAGTAACTCCCCAGGGGCTCCTGGCTCAGTGCCAGCCCTGGGACCTCTCCTGGTCTAGTAAATAGCAGATAAGTTAGGGTGTGGAAGGGGCCAGGCAGGGATGGGGGGAGGGAGTCAGGGAGCTGAGTGGACAAGCGGAGACAGGGAGAGGAGCCAGGAATCCAGGGGACATGCACTGGAACAGAGACAGGTAGTGGTCTGGGGCGGGGGGGTGGGGGAGAAGGAAGTCAAACATCAGATTCAGAGAGGTCCTTGGAACAGAGTATAAAATGTCAAAGTTAGGAGGGCCCTTAGAACAGAGAATGTCAGAGCTGGAGGGGCAGGGGTAGAACAAGGCCAGAGCTGGGACACCCTTTAGAATAAGGAATATTAGATGTGGAAAGGCCCTTAGAACAGGGAATGTCAGAGCTGGGAAGGACCTGAGATTCCAGAACAAACATAGGCCCCAAGCCTCCTGACTCCCAGCCCTCTGGGAAGGACGCTGCGATCTCCCCTCTCTTCTTGCGCCCCCACTCAGATCTTCCTCTGCACCCAGATCCTGGGGCTCCTGCGGGCAGTGACCCTTGGGGTCTGAGGGGCAGGGACAGGGCAGAGGCTGCATCCCATTCCATCCCCATCCCCTTTCCTGGGCAGGTCCAACACAGAACTTCGGAAGGAGAAGTCCCGGGATGCAGCCCGGAGCCGCCGGAGCCAGGAGACCGAGGTGCTCTACCAGCTGGCCCACACTCTGCCCTTTGCGCGGGGGGTCAGCGCCCATCTGGACAAGGCTTCTATCATGCGTCTCACCATCAGTTACCTTCGCATGCACCGCCTGTGTGCAGCAGGTGAGAGCCTCCGCAGGAGGAGCCCCCAGCTTGGGAGGCCCCCTTAGATAGTCCACTCCCCCAGAGACCCTGGCCTGGGGGCAGCCCCCAGGAAAGTCTCTCCCCCTTTTCCCTTCAGCCCTCTTGCTTCTGTCTCCTGAGCAGCCCCCTCCCCCGCTACACACACTGTGCCCCCTTGATAACCTTGTGCCCCTTGACCCCTTGCCCAGAGAGACCAACGTCCTTGGAGCATTCCAGGCAGAGCTATGAGCTCTAAGTTCTCCCAGACGGAGGCAGGGCTCCTGGGGGCTAACTGGTGCCTCTCCTTCCAGGGGACTGGAGTGAGGTTTCGTCAGCTGGTGCAGGGTCCAGGGAGCCGCTGGACGCATGCTACCTGAAGGCGCTGGACGGCTTTGTCATGGTGCTGACGGCCGAAGGGGACATGGCCTATCTGTCTGAGAATGTCAGCAAACACCTAGGCCTGAGCCAAGTGAGAGCCGCTCCCATTGGGACGGGCACGGGCACCATATACTAGGAGATTCCCAGAGCTGCGGGGTCCCGAGAGATCATTGCATCTGGACCCTTCCGCTTTCATGGGAGGTCCAGAAAGGGCGAGGGACTTATACAAAGTCACACAGCAAGTTGCTCTTATAGGCTGGGCGTGTTTGTTTTTTCAAAATTCCTCTCTTCCAACATTTCCCTTTCTCAACTTCTGAGAAGTAGTGAGTTCCCCATCACTGGAGGAATCCAAGCAGAGGCTGGATGTTATAAAGGAGTTGGTGTTCAGGAATGGGCTGGATAAGATGTCCTTGAAGGTTCATTTCAGCTCTTAACTTGTCTCTCTACTCATCTCCCTGAGACAGGGGGTTGAACTGGGGTGATGACTCTAGGGAGGGATGATATTCACAGCCAGGCTGTGGAAAGGGAAGCTGGGGGCCAGGAAGTCAAGAGACTGAAGGCTGGGGCCTGAGCCCCAGGAGGGAGGGGTCCTAAAGCCAACACTTTCCTCCCCTTGTAGCTCGAGCTGATCGGGCACAGCGTCTTCGATTTTGTCCATCCCTGTGACCAAGAAGAACTTCAAGACGTCCTGACCCCCCGGCAAGGTGAACCTTTGCCACGTTTAACCCCTGTCCCCCAGCATAGGGTCCCCTCTGCCTCCAGGAAGCTGCCACCCCAAGGGGACCCCAGACTTGCCCTTGGGGAGGCCCATCTTGAAGGGGAATGGGAGGGCAGGCTGGGGAACGAAGCCTTGAGAGCTTGGTAAAGTGGAAAGTGCACTGCTCCTGGGGTCAAAGGCCCTGGGTTCAAATCCTCCCTCTGCAACTTAGCTGTGTGACCTAGAGCAGACCCCAGCCTCCCTGGGCCTGGGCCTCTTCTCAGCTCACTAGATGGCCTCAGACGTTCCTCCCGGCTCTGAGGGGAGGACCCCGGAAGAGTCTTTCCTCGAGGAGGGGGATGGGCCATGCCCTCAGGAAGCCTAACACTGCGTGATGCAGAATTGGGGAGCAGCCCCTGTGGGGGGGGGGGGCCCGGAGCCGATGCCCGATGTCCACCTTCTTCTGTCCCACCTCAGGCCTATCCAAGAGGAAGCTGGAGGAGCCCACGGAGCGGAGCTTCTCCCTCCGGATGAAGAACACCCTCACAAGCCGCGGGCGTACCCTCAACCTCAAAGCTGCCACCTGGAAGGTGGGGGACGCAAGGACTCGGAAGGACTCGGAAGCCAGTGGGGCGCCCTGGGCAGAGAGGGAGCTCTGGAAAGTGGGAGTCCCTGGGAAAAGGCCTCAGGGGATTTGGGGATAGGGGACCCAGGCACCCAGGTTTGGAGACTTGGGAACCGAGGACAGTGGCCTGCATTACGGGGCACTCACACACCAGGACAATGAGGCTCCCCGAGGGAAGGGAGGGGCTAGGGAAGGTGGGGAGGGAGGAAGGAGGATCTGAGCACCGTGAGGGAAGGTTCTGGAGAAGCTGGAGTGGGGCCATCTCTGGGGACACTCCATGACTTTCTTTAGGCCTCAGTTTACTGATCTGTAAAATGAGCAAGGTTGGACTAATGGCTTCTGAGGCGTCTTTCACCCCTAGACCTATGATCCTTTGAGGCAGGTGCCCAAGTATGGGGAAATCTGGGAAAACCAGGGGGGCCGTCTGAGAAACTGAGGCACATAGGTCCCTAGGGACAGTGCCAGGGAGCCAGAGGGTGGAGCTGTGGAGCCCCACCTCTCTAGGAAACCTAAAGCATAGGAGCAGGGCAGGACAAGTGCCCTGGCATTGGGCAGAGCTGGGGAAAGAGATTGGGAGGTGAAAAAGCATGGTGGCAGCTGGGAGGACCCCGTGGCTCTGCAGCTGATCCTTCCCCTTCTCCACACCAGGTTCTACACTGTACAGGGCACATGCGGGCCTACACCCCACCTTCAGAGCCCTCTGCGGGTGGTGGGCTGGGGTCTGGGCCTGAGCCACCCCTCCATTGCCTGGTCCTGATCTGTGAGGCCATCCCACACCCCAGCAGCCTGGAGCCGCCCTTGGGCCGAGGGGCCTTCCTCAGCCGGCACAGCTTGGACATGAAATTCACCTACTGTGATGACAGGTCCGTCTTGTGTCCCGCCTGGCCCGTGGAGAATCCCATGCTTCTCTTCCCTCTCCTTTTCTTAATAGCTCTAGTCTGCCCTCATCCCCATTCTTTCCCTCTCCCCTGTTTCTCCCTGTACTCCTCTGCCCTTTCCTTCTACCCCCTCCCCTCCCCGTCCTCTCCACCCTCCCGTCCTCTTCCCTCCTTCCCCATGGGCCTATCCCCCATTCTCAGGATTCTGGTCTGGAGCAGGCCAGAACTGACAGGGCCCATCTTCCTCCACCCCCAGGATTTCAGAAGTGGCGGGATACAGCCCGGATGATCTGATTGGCTGCTCAGCCTACGAGTACATCCATGCCCTGGACTTCGATGCTGTCAGCAAAAGCATCCACACCTGTGAGTCTGCCCAGAGACACCCTCCCCCACCCGGGGGGATCTCAGCCCTGGTCTCCAGCCCCAAGCCCCAGTCTGGGACCTTCTCCTCCCTGGCTCCCCGTCCCACCATCCTATTCTGCCTTCTGCCCCCCAGTACTCAGCAAGGGCCAGGCTGTGACTGGGCAGTATCGCTTCCTGGCCCGCAATGGAGGGTACCTCTGGACCCAGACCCAGGCCACGGTGATCTCAGGCGGCCGAGGTCCCCAGCCCGAGAGTGTCGTCTGTGTCCACTTTGTGCTGAGGTCAGTGCCAGGCAAGGGAAGGGACTGTGACCCCCTTGGGGAGTGGGGCGGGAGGCTGACAAGGGCTGAGATCTTTATAATGGAAGGATCCCTATGCTGGGGGTCAGGTGCCCTGGGTTCAAATCCTGGCTCCTGCCCCTGACTTACTGTCTCTTGGGAAACCTCCTTGCCTTTCTGTGCCTCAGTTTCTCCATCTGTAAAATAGATGGAGTTGGACTTAATGGTTTCTTCCAGCTCTGGAATTCAGCTTGTCCCTCTTTCTGCTAATTAATGCCTGTGGGGACCTTGGAGCTGGGATATCTCTCCTGGGGCAACTATCATAATAGGCTGGTTGGGGTGGCCCTCCAGGGGACAAAAGTCATGCCCAGCTCTGATCTCCCTTCCCTGACACCCTGCCCCCTCTGCCCCATCCTGCCCCCCCCCAGCCGGGTGGAGGAGACTGGGGTGGTGCTATCCCTGGAGCAGACGGAGCAGCCAACCCGCCGGCCCCCCCGCCCCGCCGACCGGGGGCCTCCCTCGGAGAAGAGCCCCCAGGGTGTTGGAGACGGCTTTGGTATGGGGGTGGAAGGCAAGGGAGCCTGGGAGGTGGAAAGAAGGGAGGAGGGGAGGTTCACGGGGTGTCTCACCTTCTCCACATCATCCCCATTCTATGTGCTGGCATCAACCCTTCCCACCTCTTCCTGGCTGCCATTCTCTGATCTTTGCCCACTTCCTTGGCTCCCATGATGCCCACTCAGCCAAGCATCTAGCATTCCCCACCTCATCCCTAAGCTTCCAGACATAGCCTGTCCAGCCTCTACCCCACCCCTACCTAGAATGTCCTCACACACTCACTGTGTGCCAGTAGGACTCACCTAGTCTCTCCTCCAGGAAGGCTTCCAGGCTCTCCATTTCCCCCAGTGCCCTCTCCCCAATCCCTTCATTCACCCCCCAAGACCCAACAACCTCCCAGGATGAACTCCACTTTGACTCTAGAATCTCTCCTGTCCTACGGGGTTTGCATTTCTTCACCTAGGTTAGGCAGCACACTCCCTTGATTCTCAGACACCAGACCAGCATTTCTATCTCCTCCCCCTCCCCTGCAATATGAAGGTCAGCCTCCTGCCCCCCCCCAGAAAAACCCCAACATCCTCACACAGTAAGTGCTTGCTCAGAAAATACGTGTTGCTGAAGGTCGGGATCACTGGGGTGGCCCCTCAGATGCCCCAGCCCACCACACGTAACCATCCCAGTACATGTCTCACAGATACCCCCGGCCCCAGGATCCTTGCCTTCCTGAAGCCCCCGGCTCTGAGCGAGGCCACTCTGGCTGCTGACCCTCGCCGCTTCTGCAGCCCAGACCTTCGCCACCTCCTGGCCCCCATCCTGGATGGGGCCGCCCCTGCCCCTGCCACTGCTGCCCCTGCCACCGCCACCGCCGCCATCCCCAGCGGAACCCCAGCCAAAGAGCGTCCTCGAAGCCCGCCACCGGTATGCAGACCTCTGGGCCAAGTCACCACGCCTTCCAAGGCTGCTTTTCTGCGTGTCCTGTTTTAGCAAATCATGGGTTATATTTGTAAAGCCATGTGAGGATCAGTTGAAATATTCGAAAGGTGCACGGTACCTGCCATATGGATGACCCTTGAGATGTCCCTCCTCTCCACCCCAGCTCTGACATCCCATGTTCCAGGCTCCCCTCCCAACTCTGATATTCTCTGTTCTAAGGTCACTCCTAGCTCTGACATTCCCTGTTCTAGAGCCCCTCCCAGCCCTGACATTCCCTGTTCCAAGGCCCCTCCTGGCCCTGACATTCCCTGTTCTAAGGCCCCTCCCAGCTCTGATATTCTGTTTTCCAAGGTCCTTTCCAGCTCTGACATTCCAGTATCTGGACTTACCCTCTAGCCTTTGACCTCTCTGACTTTTAACCGCTCCCATCCCTTACATTCTTGATTCCCTGCCTGCCATGGGGATTCCTTGGTCCCAGGTCTAGAGTCAGTGACCCTTGATATTTGACTCCCATGGCCAGGGACCAAGGCTTTCTCTCCTAGGTTTTGAGCTAGCTAACCTTGGACGTTTGGCCCCCTCCCATCAGAGCCTTTGACCTTGAGATGCCTAGTTTCATGCACAATCTTTTTTCTCTTTTCTTCTTTGTACATGGAGATATTTCTGTGTGTTGATGATGTTTATCAAGTGCATTAAAAAAAAAATTTCCAAAGATTCCGTTACCAAATGACCCAGTCATGGGTGCTGCCCTCGGACCCTCCGCACTCGGGCTTTGCTGACCTCTTGGGCAGAGCTGTCTAGGGTCTTTGGAGGCTCGACTCCTCCCTCACCGTTTGGTGCTTGGCTTCTGTCCACCATTCCTAGCTGGACTTTGGGCTTCCTATCCCGTCTGGGAGGCAGAGATGGACCTGACCTTGGAGACGACCTACTGCCCCCCGCCCTCATTTTGTAGCACTCTGTACTCACCTGTTACCTCATCTCCATCTCGCCCACAGGCGGATCTCCCAAACGACCTCCTCCTGGAAATGGAAAACGTACACAAGATGTTTGGATTCGGCAAGACCCTGGAAGCTGTAGAAACTCTGGATGTGGAGCAGGTAGGGCCAAGACTGGTGGCTAGAACATGGCAGTGCTCCCCTGTCACACCCCAGCCTTTCCTTTCCTTGAATGGACAAATCTCTTCCTGTTGCTCAACTCAGTTTCCTCATCTGCAAAATAGGGACAATAGCAATATAGAAATGGTGCTTGTTGAGTGCCTGGAATCGTAGATTTAGAATTGGAAGGGACCTTGGAGGCCATCAGACCTGACACTTTTATTTTACAGATGAAGAGACTGAGGCCCAAGAGGGCAAACTGACTGGTCTAAGACCACAGAGGGAGGAGGTGGGAGAGCCAGGATTCCACTGCCCCCTACCCCCATCCCGGCTTCCTAGGCTGCTGGGACTAGGACCTTTAGCCCGGACAGTAGAAGGCTCAGGGGGTAGGTGACCTTCAGGCACCTCAAGAACTGTCCTCCAGAGGGGGGATTAGATTAGCCTCCTTCTGCCTGGCCCCAGAGTGGAGAACCAGAAGCGATGGGACGGAGGCAAAGACGCCAGCTTGGGCCCGAGCTCATGAGACAATGAGAATTGCCCCGGAATAGCCTGCCAGGAAAGGTAGTGAGCTCCCTGTCTTTGGAGGCCTCCATGCAGCAGCTGGTTGAGCTCTCATCATGGTTATGGTAGTGGGGGTTCTTTATCAGGGACAGCATTAGAGGCCCCTTCCAGCTCTGAAGTCCTGGGTTTGGACCCCCAGGCTCCCTGACTTTGTAGGCCGTACTTCCTGTCCTGTAATTCCGAGGCCTCAGTGGCTGACACCCTGCCCTTAGAGGGGCTGCCTGCCTTCTTGGGTTTTTGGTACTTTCTGGTCTCCTCCCTAGCTCACACATCTTGCTGTTCTCTGGGCATTTGTCTCCAGCAGCTTTCCTTCTCTCTTCAGTTTACCGTTCCCAATCTCCTGGGCATCCCCAGGCCGCACACCCACTCTTGTTAGCACCTTGTACAAGGCAGGAGGCAGTGTCTCCATGTGATGAGGGTCGCTCCTCTAAGGAGAAATGCTTGGGCTTTGTGACGGCTCTTTTGTCCGCTCAGAGACTTTTTCTGCTTCCCCCTTAACTCTGGAGAGGTAGCTGGATGGAACAGAGAGGTCCAGAGGGACCTGGGCTGGAATTCCAGCCCTGCTCTGCAATGGTCCTGGGTGACCCTGGACAGGTCACTTGGGCCTTCCAACATTCCTCACCTGTGAAATGGAGGTGATAATCCCTGCAGGACCTAGCCCACAGCCTTGTTGGGAGGACGTGATTTGTCCAAGCCTCACAAACAATGCCTGGAGATGGGCAGATGCTTCGGGCATCAGCATGACCCTTTTTCTGGGGAAGAGAACTGCCCTCCAGAGAGCTGAAGGGGGCTTTTCAACGTCTCAAAAGACCTCAGTCAGCAGTAGATCTGGGGTTTGGCCCCAGGGCTCCTGCCCCAAAGCTCAACATTTCTGTGATGCATGCAGCTGGAGGTGACCGAATTGGGAGTCAGGGCTGGAGTTCAAAACCAAACTCTGTTACTAAGGACCAGAGTCATCCTCAGTTTCTCTATCTGTAAATTGGGAGACCTGGTCTTAGGAGAGCCTTTGAGCTCTCTTCCAGCTTGAAATCTATGCTCCTGGGATTCTCTGACCTGTGTGACCTTGGGCAAGTCTTGACCTCTGGGCCTTAGTTTCCTCATCTGTAAAATTTGGGGGAATCACTACATCATCTTTGAGACCCTTGCCAGCTCTAAGTGTGGGATCTCCTAGTCTTTTTGGGTGACTCGTGGGAGGGATGGTGCCGTAGGAAGGAAAGGACTGGGGTCCAGAACTAGATGTAATTGGCTCCCTGGGTCTTGTCTCAGCTCCCCCGGCCAAGAAGCTACAAGGAGGAGGGTTACTTATGTGGAATCCTCCTTCTCTGCCCAGGACATCGAGGCGCTAGAGTTAGAGATGCTGGCCCCCTACATCTCCATGGACGATGACTTCCAGCTCAACACCAGCGAGCAGCCCTACAGGACCCCTCGAAGGCGTACAGGAACAACCCCCCGCCCCCGAGCCCGCAGCTTCCACGGCCTGTCCCCCCGACCCCCAGAGTCTCTTCCTCTGCTTCGGTGGGGGAGTGACCCACGACTGAGCCAGAAGACCCACCCTGCGGGCACAAGCTCCCAGGCCGGAGCTCGGAAGAGGTGAGAGAGGATGGAGTACAGAGGGATGGGAGGGAGGGAGATTGGGACCTTAGATTTGGAATCAGAGGACTCCAATTTAAATTCCAGCTCTGTGCTGAGCGACTCAATGGATACAGCACCGGGCCTGGAGTCAGGAAGACCTGAATTCAAATTTGACCTCAGACACTTACTAGCTGGGGAACCTTGGGCAAGTTACTTAATCCTGTTTGCCTCAGTTTCCTCATCTGTAAAATGAAGAGGTTGGTCTAGGTACCCTGTAAGGCCCCTCTACACCTCAGTTTCCCCATCTGTAAAATGAGAAGGTTGGACATCCTTTCCACCTCTAAATCTTGTGTTCCTAATTGTGTGTATTATAGTTGTTTTTGTCTTCCCTTCTTTTGTTAGGCAATTGGGGTTAAGTGACTTGCCCAGGGTCACACAGCTAGTAAGTGTTCCCTTCTTAATAGATGCTTAGCTCCCTGAGGATAGGAATCAAATCAAATCAAATCAAACTGGCCAGTTGGGCAATGCAGTTCTTTCCTTCCTTCCCTCCTTCGCTCCTTCCTTCCTTCCCTCTTCTCCTTGTGTCCACATAAGAAAACATACCCTTACCCACGGGTAAGGAATATAAATTTTGATCATGGAAACCTCTCAAAATATCTGGTGGTTTACAGCTAGATTTCTTTTTTTAAGGACCATACCTTAAACCCAAATCACTCTGGCTCTCATTGATTGGCCAACAATAGGTCCCATCCCAGGCCCCACTTGGTCATTGTTTGGACCTCTGATGGCTCAGTGTGAGTGTAAATAGCAATTGTTTCTGTTTTGGCCAGAAACCCTGAGGCTCTTCCTGTACCAGATTGATTTTTTTTTTTAGACTAGGTAAAAAAGGCCATTTTTAGCCTCATTTTTTACCTAGCCTTAATCACTGAATGGGTGTTGCCTCAGTCAGATGGAAACCTGGAAAAGACCTTAGCTTAAAAAGGCCAAGGTCTCCCACTGCATCCTGGGCCATCTCCAATCGACCTGATCTGTATCTGGCCTCTGGACCCAGATGGCTCCAGAGGAGAGAGTGAGGCTGGTGACTTTGCACAGCCCTCCCTCACTTAAACCCAATTCATTTGCAAGTCATGACATCACCTTCCTGATGTCGTGGTCCTCTTCCAGAATGAAGGACAAACAAGAATAAGTATAATTATCCCTATTTTACAGATGAGGAAACTGAGGCCCTGATAAATCAAGGTACATGACCACCTGACTTGTGTCAAAGCCAGGGCTGTAACCCAGGTCTCTCCCAACTCTGAGACCAGGGCTCTTTCTACTATACATTGCTCTCTCTGAGCTCCCCCAGCCCCCTTTTCCATGGTACCCCACTGTTCATCATCTGTAGCCCTCACTGGGCATTTGCCGCATCCTGCATTTTGATACTATGTGTCCTTGGGTAAGTCTGCAGTTTCCTCATCCATAAAATGAGTCATAGGGGATGATGGGTAGGACCTGATGCTATCCAGGGATCCCTTCTGGCATTAAATCTTGTGATCTGGAAATCTCTGCAAAGAGGAAGTCCACCAGTCTTTGTCCCATGTAGTTTAGCAATTGATCAGTCAATATTTATTAAGCATCTACTATGTGCCTACTTGTGTTGACACAAGAAGAGGAAAAAGGCAATCCCTTGCCCTCGAGGAGCTTACAATCTAATTAGGGAGACAACATGCAAACAAACATATATAGACAGAACAAGAAGTAATCAGCAGAGGGCAGGCATTGGAATGAAGAGGGTCTGGGGAAGGTTTCCCCATTGAAGCTTGTAGCTGGAAGGGGGCTCAGGACCACCCTCCAGACCAGCCCACACCTGTGCATACCTGATCTGCCAAGCTGTTCATCATCTAATAGCTGCCACCTGAACTTTTTGAGATGGAGGGTCCTTTGGCTTTGCTCTAACATCCTTCCTGATGCCAACCCTAAATCTGCTTTTCCCCAACTCCCCTGCATGCTCCTGGTTCTGGGACCAAGGAGAACTCCAAATTCAGTATGTGAAGAGAGCCCTGTAAATCTTAGGCTTGTCTCCAGGCTAAAGATGCCCAGTTCTTTCAGCTGATCCCTGCATGATGTGCACTCAAGGCCCTTCACCATTCTGGTTACCTTCCTCCAGGTCAGGGTTCTTCACCTTTCTCAGGTCCTAGACTCCTTTGACAATCTGATGAAGCCCAGGGCCCCTTCTCGAAATCATGTTGTTAAATGCATAACATCAAATACAAGGATTGCAAAGGAAGCCAATTATATTGAAATACAGTCATCAGAATGATGATGGTGTTGGTGACAGTGGTGGTGATGCTGGTGGTGATGGTGATGGTGGTGATGAAGATGGTGATGATGGTGGTGGTCGTCGTGGTAACGGTGATGGTGATGTTGATGCTGGTGGTGATGGTGATGAAGATGGTGATGGTAGTGGTGATGATGGTGGTGGTGGTGGTGGTGGTGATGATGATGGTGACGGTGGTGGTGATGGTGGTGGTGTTGATGGTGATGGTGGTGGTGATGGTGGTGGTGATGATGGTGGTGGTGGTGGTGATGCTGTTGGTGATGGTGGTGGTGATGGTGATGGTGTTGATGGTGATGGTGGTGATGGTGATGTGGTGGTGGTGATGGTGGTGGTGATGATGGTGGTGGTGATGATGGTGGTGGTGATGGTGGTGGTGGTGGTAATGGTGATGGTGGTGGTGGTGGTGGTGATGGTGATGGTGGTAGTGATGATGGAGGAGGTGGTAGTGATGCTGTTGGTGATGGTGGTGGTAATGATGATGGTGATGGTGTTGATGGTGGTGGTGATGGTGATGGTAATGGTGATGGTGGTGGTGTTAATGGTGATGGTGGTGGTGGTGATGGTGATGGTGGTGGTGGTGATGGTGATGGTGGTGGTGATGATAATGATGAACACGAGTTCATGGACCTGTGTCTAGAAGCTCTCCAGTGTGTTTCAAAAACTGTAAATGCAGGGGCAGCTAGGTGGTGCAGTGGATAGAGCTCTGGCCTTGGAGTCAGGAGGACCTGAGTTCAAATCTGGCCTCAGACACTTGACACTAGCTGTGTGACCCAGGGCAAGTCACTTAACCCTGATTGCCTCACCAAGAAGCAAAAAAAAAAAAGTAAATGCAGGAAAAATTAGATAACATCTGTAAAGCGCTTAGCACATTGCTTGGCACATAGTAGGTGCTTAATAAGTGCTTGTTTCCTTATTTTTCCCTCCTCTATCTGTGGTTAGACTAAGCTAGAGGACACCCTCCTTATTACTAGGAGCTGCACCGCTTACATAGGCCAATAGGGGGCGCCCCAGTGCACAGAGCACTGGGCCAGGAGCCAGGAGCCAGGAAGACCTACCTGAGTTCAAATAGAACCTTAGACACTTCCTAGCTGTGTGACCCTGGGCAAGTGACTTTGCTGCTGCCTGCCTCAGTTTCCCCAACTATAAAATGAGGGCAATAATAGCACGTACCTCACAGGATTGTTGTGAGCACCAAATGAGATAATATTCGTGAAGCCTTAGCCCGGTGCCCGGCACGTAATAGGTGCCTAATAAACACTGGTTTCCTCTCTCCTTCCCCTCCGCCTCTCTTAGTGGATCCTGAGATCACATTAGCTCCTCTTAAGAACCTTCTATGGGCAGAGTGGAGCCAAGAAGACCTGGGTTCAAATCCTGCCCTATCATGTAAGCTGTAGGACCCTGGGCAAATCACTTGACTTCTCAATGGCCCAGGCACCTCTCTCAAGACTATAATTTGCAGAGAAGATGTAAAGAGAGTTTGCTCATCTGGGAGATGGGTGCAGTCCCCATCCCTCAACACAAGGCCCTGCTCGTAATCCTGGGGTGACAGAAATAGAAAATGATGGTCATCTTTTCTGCCCTCAAGGACAATCCACTAGGGAGCTAGACCGTGATGCCATCAAAATAAATGAGCATGGTATAAGGTAGAATGTGAATGGAGGACAATCTGAGGAGGACGGAGGAGGGCCCTCTAAGGAGTGGGTGATCAGGGCAGGACCAGGTAATGAGACGTGCTGTACCCTAGTCTGAGTGAAAGCTCGAGTTTATCAAGTGAAGTAGTGGGTTCTCAGGGTGGAGCGGTTCCTGGACCCCAGCATGTGGTCAGCTGAGGAGTCTGCACTTTGTCCCAAAGGCAGTAAGGAGCCCCTGGAAGGAGGATATCGAGCAGGGATGCGATTTTGTAGCCATGAGGATAGCTCATGCAGTAAAAACAGACTTTATTTTTTAAGAAGCGCTTCCTCAAACCAGTTGTACAAATGTTAAGTCCTTCTTACAGATTAGGAGAGTGAGGCTTGGGAAGTTGGAGGCTTGCCCAGGGTCACCTAGGTTAGCATCCTTACCCTCTGTGCCCAGTCTGCGCTAGAGAATTCCGAGCTCGTATCGGCCTGATCTGCTACGGTCGGACCTTGACGCCAACGTAGTGATGTCATTTTGGTTTTCTTTGAGAACAAAGGCCAGTGACCGCGTGGGAGAAAGCCTCCATCAGTCAGTAAACATTAAGTGCCCACCATATGCCAGGCACTGTGCTAAGTGCTGGGGGCACAAAGAGTCAAAAGATAGTCTCTGCCATCAAGGAGCTTACAGTCTAATTACATGTAGAAGGTCATTAACAACAGCTAATCTCTTGAGTGAAGTCCTTATTACCAAGACTTCTTCTTTCCTCTCCCCTCTTGGTACCTAGCACAGATCTGGGGCTGAGCACCTCTGAGATGCTCAAGTCAGCACTCTTTGCAAAAGTGAGGGAAGGATTGCAACCCCCGCTACTGGTGATTGCTACTGTGCCCCAGGTCTCCTGGGTCCTGAACTCTTTTTCTCCCTTTCCTGCAGGACCCTGCCCCAGAGCTTGGAGGAGGACAGCGGGGCCGAGGCCCTGGGAGCAAAGCCCCCCAAACGATCCCCCAGCCCAGCACCGGAACACTTTCTGCTGCCGCCCCTCAGCCTGGTATGTTGGGGAATAGGGGCGTCCACGGGGGAGGGGGAGTGGAGGGAGAGAATCAAAGGACCTTCGAGCAGACCTTCTCATTTGACCTGGGAAGGAAGTGGGGCCCAGAGGAGAAAATTCTGCAACTGTTGAGTCATGGCAGCAGGATCTGAATTCACCTGCCCCGATTCCTTTCCGTATGCCACAGATAGCCTTGTTTCTGCGATGGAGGCCACGGGATGAAGATTACTAGACAGAGTCAGGAGAGCCTTGGGTTCAAATCCCTCGTCTGACATGTAATAGCTGCACAACCACGGTTAGGTCCCGTAGCCTCCGTTTTCCCATCTATAAAACGGGAGCAATGATAGCACCTACCTCCCAGGGTCATTGTGAGCTTCAGATGAGGTCATCCATGCAAAGTGCTTCTCAAACCTAAATTCTCTTTGGAAATGTTTGCTAGCATGATGATCATGTAGACAGTTTCTCTGCTACTGTCCCATTCTGACACAGGTGTGAAACCCACGTGTGACCCTGGGTACCTGGAACATAGGCCCTGGAAGGCCCTACCATGGCTGCCAGGGGGCACAGTGAATAGCGCCCTGGGCCTGAAGTCAGGAAGGCCTGAGTTCAAATCTAGCCTCAAACATTTACTAGCTGGGCAAGTCACTTAACCTCTGTCCACCTCAGTTTCCTCATCTGAAAAATGGACATAACAATACCTGCCTCTTAGGATTGTTGTGAGGACCAAACAAGGTAATGTTTGTGAAGAGGTAATGATGATGATAAAACCGCATACTGAACGTCGAAGATAGTAACAAGATTGCCCAGTTTGTGTTCCCCTATGAATTTCTTTGTTTTCTTTCTGTGTGTTTTTTAATGCTTCAATCAAGAAGCATTTATTAGGGGTAGCTGGGTGATGCAGTGGATAGAGCTCCGGCCTTGGAATCAGGAGGACCTAAGTTCAAATCTGGTCTCAGACACACAACAGTTACTAGCTGTGTGACCCTGGGCAAGTCACTTAACCCCGATTGCTTAGCAACAACAAAAAAAAAAGGAAGCATTTATTAAACTCCTACTACGTGCCAGGCACATAGTGAGGACACAAAAGCCAAAAACAGCCTGGCTCTCTAAAGTTTCCATACTGGGAGAGGACATGCAGAGAGAAGTCAGCGCCCAAGATATTCAAAGTTACTTGCTGAGGGAGGGACACTATTGAGCGGGAGATCAGGGCTGCCTCCTCGGAGGAACTGGTCCTAAAGCTCTGGAGAAGCTAGATTTTCTATCAATGGGGAGGGAACATATTCCAGCCCGTGCAAAGGCAAAGACGTGGGAGATGGGATGCCACAGGCAGGGAATAGCCACGTTGGTTACTTTCCATACAGGAACTCATTGGAGCCTCGTCAGTCAGTGAATAACAAGCATTTATTAAGCACCTACTGTGTACTGAGCCCTGGGGATACAAAGAAAGGCAAAAATATCACACAGTCAGCCGGGGCTCTGGGAACGGGGTTGTTGTTCAGTCATTTTTCATTTGGGTCTGACTCTTCGTGACCCCTTTTGG
This sequence comes from Vombatus ursinus, assembly GCF_900497805.2. Classification (NCBI taxonomy): domain Eukaryota; kingdom Metazoa; phylum Chordata; class Mammalia; order Diprotodontia; family Vombatidae; genus Vombatus; species Vombatus ursinus. The sequence goes on from NW_020954808.1 coordinate 877,081, forward strand.
GGTTTTCTTGGCAAAGTGGTTTGCCTTTTCTTTCTCCAGCTCATTTTACAGATGAGGAAACTGAGGCAAACAGGGTTAAGTGACTTGCCCAGGGTCACACAGCTGTCTGAGGCCAGGTTTGAATTCAGGAAGTTGAATCTTCCTGCTTTGCACCGCACCACCCAGCTGCCCACAGGGAGCAGAGAGGGGTGGCTATCTGGGAGAAGGGACGGGAGGGCATGCAGTGGATCTGGAACCTCAGGGAGCACTTCTTGATTTCTGCCTCCTCCCTTCTCCACCAGAGTTTTCTCCTGAGCGGCGAGGCCGCTCCTGGCACTCCATCAGATGCCGACAACAGGCTCCTGGACCTTGAGGAGCCCGTGGGTGAGTGAGGGAATTCTGGGGAGGGGGGGATATTTCAGCAAGGGCCCAGGAAAGCCCTGGGGTCGTCCCAGGTGGGTCAGTGCATTCCCGAAGAGGAATTTCTTGTCTGAATGATCCGCCTTCAGGGAGGATCGGGCTTGGCCAGGAGCAATTAGTAGGGGGAGTTGCAGGCAGGCGGATTTCGGCTCAGCGGAAGGAATAGTGTCCTGATCATTAGAGGTGTCTGACAGACAGTGAGTAAACCGTCATGGAGACCTTTTAGTGAAGGCTAGCTGTTGGAGGAGAGAGATCGTAGCATCCAAAGCTGGAAAGGATCTCAGAGGCTGTCTCGCTCATCCCCCTCACAGATGAGGAAACTGAGGCAGATGAGGTCAAGTGGCTTACCCAGATTCACACAGCTAGTAGGGGTCTGAGGCCAGCTTTGAACTCAAGTCTGATTCCAAAGCCAATGTGCCTTCCAGGAGGGATGACCTCTAAGCTTCCTGCCACCGCCGCGATTCTGCGGGTTACCCCAGAGTGGGGTTGTTTTTGCTTCCCCGGCACTCGACACACGCTTCATACGTGTTTGTTGACTGACTGATGGAGGCAGTGTGGAAGTTGTACTGTTCACCCTCAGAGCAGTCGTCCAGACCCTCCAAACACCCCCACACTCCCCTGTGACCCTGGGCAACATCATCTCTTACATTCTAAGAAAGGAGGCAACATGCAAGATACACGCGTGTTCATACAACGTGCACATATGTTTGCACAAGATACATACAGAGTAGATTGAAGAGAGGGAAAGCCCCCTGATTCCAGAACAGCAAGGGGGCCGGTATCGCTGGGTGGAGAATGCACAGAAGGGTCAGGTGTCAGATGGGAAGGTAGGAAGGGCCGCGTTCACGTGGCAGAGGTGTTTAAATGCTAGACCGGGGATTTCATGTTTCATCGCTGAGGTACTAGGGAGCCACTACAGTCTGCTGAGGAGGGGAGTGACATGGTCAGAGTGGGGCTCTGGCAGTGAGTGGAGGATCGACTGAAATGGGGAGCGGCCGAGGCGGGCCGACCCCCCAGAGTGTTCCTGGGTTCACTGACTTTGCCCTTCCTGCCCCCTCCACAGCCCTGGCCTCCTCCTCCCTGCTGTCCTTCTATGAGGATGAGGATACCGCTCAGCCCAGGGGTCACTTCCAGCTGGAGGAGACCTTACCTCAGGAGCTCACCCCAGGCACCTGAGACACCCCCTCTCCTCCCCGCGCCCCCAGTCCCCGCCCTCTTCCCCTTCCTCCCTCTGCACGCCCAGGACCTCAGCCACACTCCAAGCCCGCAGCCTACGCACAGGATAGAGGGATCTGGGGCCAGGGGAGAGGGACGTACATCCCCCTCCCATCCCCACTCCTTCTGCACCGGGCCCTACCTCACTGTTTCCCCCCACCCCAGCCCTCTGTGTCTCAGGGGATGTGGGTGGCCCAGGGAGAGCCAAGCAAACCTCAGCCGGGATGGAGGGAGGCCCATCTCATTCCCACCGGTCCCACACCTTCCCTAAGCGGGCAGGGTCCTAACCCCTGGCTCAGCTCAGTGACCCCCCCTCTTGCAGGGCAGGGACCTCCCCTCTCCCTCCTCCCACGCCCTCTCAGGATCTCTTGGTGCTCATTTATTTACACAGTTACCTCACCCATATTTTAGGGGTTTACTTTAGGGGTTTTCAGGGTGGGGGGTTGGGGGAGGGCTTAGGACTTTTTCTACAGCATGCTTTATTTTTAACTCTGGGGTACACATAATCACCTTATCGACGAGAAAAATCTCCCCTTTTGTGATAAATGATCTCTTTTTAAAATTGTTATAATCTAAAGGTACAGGGAGGGGGTGAGGGAGAATTGATGGAATACAGAGCCCTGAACCCTTCCCCCAAGGTTTCGGGGGAGTCCTTTGAACCAGACCTCTCCTCACTGTGCACGTCATCTCCTTAATGCCTTCCTTCTTCAGACCTCTCACCTTTTCAACTGCCTCTCCTTCCTTCCAGACCTCACCCCATCCAGACCACCAGACATGGGGGCAGACCTAGCCCCTGGCCCCAGCCCTGGCACTTATCTGACTTGGCCTGGTCTCCCTTGCCTTTTCTCTGCCTCAGTTTCCCTTTCCATGAGCTGAGGCAGTTGGACTCAGCAGTCAGTAAGGACCCTCCTAGCTCTGCTCCTTTGTGGGTCTGTGAGTGGACACCCCTCTCTCCAGGCCTCATTTCACATAATCGGAATGTGTTACAGGTGGAGGGGTGGGGGTGGGAACTTGTCAAATCCTCAAATCTTAAAATTTAGAGATTATCTACTCTGACCCCCCTCATTTTACAGATGAGGAAACTGAGGCTCAGAGAGGAGAAGAGACTTGCCACACAGTGAGTTACAGAAGCAGAAAAAGACAGAGCTAGGAGAGGTCCTTGGGGACCACCCGCTCAACTCTCATTAACATCAGTGGAAACTGAGGCCCAGAGAAGGAAAGAGCCTTCTCCAAGACCACAGATAGCAGAGCTGAGGGTCCAGAAGGCTGGTCCCTTGGGGTCTGTCCATGGCCTTTTCTCCATCCCGGTTCCAGACTCCCTGCCTCCATCTCTTCCCTGTTTCTGCTTCCCAGCCCCAGGCAAGGTGGGGACCGCAACGCACTCCCCTCAGGCCAAGCCCAGATTCCAGGCCGCCCAGTCACACGCACAGCTCCAGCTGCAGGTCTCCGGGCCGGGCTGTGGTCGAGGAGAGGGGTCACAGGACACCCCTTCCTCTATCCCGCCTCCGTGCCGCCTGCCTCTCATCCCCTCTCCCCCTTCCCTGTTTACACGATGGTGCTACCCTTTGGGTCTGGAGTGGGGACAAAGAACCCCTCCCACATACAGACACACATAAACCACCTGGTGATTTCCCACCATCCCCTTCCTGGGGGCTCCCCTCCCCCTAAGCTGGGGAGTCAAGAAGTCTGACCAGACGGTGCTATGGGGTTTGTGGGGTAAGGACCAGGGCTTTCTCCCAGCTCTCCCCAGGAGGTCAGAGGCCTCAGTGGAGGGGGCTGTGGAAGTGGGAGGGGGGAACTGGGGGGGGCTACGTGTGTAACTACCACCTTCACCCCCAATAAACCCTTCAGCCTGAAAGGCACCAGAACTCCCCCGGTTGACTTGCATTCATTGATTTTGTGTGGGTTTGTGTGTGCATGTTTGCTTGTCAGAGACAAAGACACTTGGAGTTGGAAGGGACCTCATTTCACCGATGAGGAAACTGAGGTTTCTGGAAGGGGAATGATTTGCCTAAGGTCACGCAGATGGCTCCTTCTGTGTGTAATCAGAAGGGCGTGTCTGTGTAGGTTGTGACTGTGATTTGTTGTTTCCTTGTGTTATAGATAGCTTGCTTCCAGCCTCCGGGTGTCTGCCCACTGGGCTTCTCCTCCACTGTGTGGTCACAGATCTAGTCTGCCTTTATTTTTGCAGAGAGGTAAACTGAGGCCCAGAGAAGGTGTGGGTTTTGCCCAAGGCAGGATTTGAATTTGAAATCCGATGTTTATAATAAGAATGGCTAGAATTTATATAACTGTCAGGTTTGCCAAGGGCTTTACAGATAATAGGTGTGTTATGCTCATATCTGCTGGGATCCTTTATCTTTAGTGCCCAGCACATAGTAGGTGACAGACAGACGGATAGATGGATAGATGGATGGACATTTAGATAGTGAGGTAACTGGTGGTTCAGCGGATAGAGCACTGGACCTGGAGTCAGGAAGACCTGAGGTCCAGTCCTACCTCAAGACACTTATTAGCTGTGTGACCCTGGTCACCTCCCTTAACCTGTTTGCCTCAGTCTTCCTCATCTGTGAGATGGGGCTAATAACAGCACCGACCTTACAGGGTTGTGAGGATTAAATGAGAATATTTGTACGTGCTTTGCCAACTTTGCTCTGTAAACACGGGTTGATGTGTGTCTAAGTGGGTGGGTGAGTTTTTGGGTGAGGTGCCAGGCTCGTTTGGAGAGAGAGTGGTAATGCGGCAGAGCAGGTGGGGAGACCTGTGGTCTGCTCAGGTAACTTATGGACCAGGCCTTAAATCCAAGTCACTCTGGCTCTCACTGACTGGCCAGCAACAGGGCCCTGCCCACTGAGTGGTCATTGTTTGGGTCCACAGGGCTCAGAGTGAACCTAAATAGTAATTGTTTCTGTTTTGGCCGGAAACCCTAAATCTTCCCCTCCCAGATCAGATTTTTTTTTTTTTGACTAGTCAAAAGAGGCCATTTTTTGCCTCATTCTTTTTTGTTGTTGTTTTTGTTTGTTTGTTTTGAAGCAATAGGGGTTAAGTGACTTGCCCAGGGTCACACAGCTAGCTAGTAAGTGTCTGAGGCCGGATTTGAACTGGGACACCTAGCTGCCGGCCTCATTCTTACCTAGCCTCAATCACTGCATGGGCCCCGTTGCCTCAGACAAACCGAGACCTGGGAAAGACCTTAGCTGCAAAAGGCCACAGCCTCCCACTGCACTGGGGCCATCCCCAGTTGTCCTGATCTATGTCTTGCCACCGGACCCAGGCCCAGATGCTCTTCCGTTGCCAAGCAGGGGCTGATCCACCCAAACTCCCTAACCCTGCGTGGGCCCAGCCCTCTCCCCACCAGGCCGGGTGACTGCACTGCCATGACCTTGGGGACGTCGTCCTCCCTGTCTCGAGCTCTGCCCTGGAGGCTGAAGAGTGAGGGATAGGCCCCAGTGATTTCCAGGCTCTGAAAGTTTGGTGGTTCAGTGACCAAACTCCAGGCTGCCTTATGTCAGCACACTGCACGTGTGTGAGAGAGAGAGAAAGAGAGAGAGAGTGTGTGTGTGTGTGTGTGTGTGTGTGTGTGTGTATGATGTGTTCACTCCTGGGTCACACTAGTTGGCTGGGTTGGTGGGGGCGGCAGGGCTCCAAACCAGCCTCCTGACCCGTGAATCCTCCTACCTAGAAGGCACCTCTCCCCTCCTCCCCTGCCCGGGTGCCCCAGGCTGGACTCTGGATTCCTAGTGCCCTCCTCCAAGGAGGAGCAGGGCTGCTAAATGGGTGCTTTGACTCACTGGGGATGAGAATTGCCACCTGGTGTTGGGGTGACTGGGGCAGTGGAGGAGGCCAAGTAAAACCTGTACTGCCCTTCCCAGGAGGAAGGGAAGGAGCTCCCAGGCTGGCTGGAGAGATGAGACACACCCACCCACCTCCCCTCCACTCTGGGAAAAGACCCAGGGCTCTCCCCAAGGGCTGGAGGAGTCTGTGAGGGCAAAACAGGGCAGGCCAGAGCTCTCCTCGTGGGAGGAGGTAGACCCTAGCCAGCCCCAGAAAGACAGGGAAGGTTTGGTATTAATAGGAGAGGGCACTCCAGGCAGGGATCCCAGCCTGAGCAAAGGTATGAAAGTGGGACTCATTCTCCATTTTTCACAAAGAAACTCCCTCTTGAATCCACTGGATTTCAGCCCAGTCATTAAATGACTACTATGTACATTTCTATAGTACCAGGCACAGTGCTAAGCACTTGACAATGATCTCAATTTGATCCACATGAGAACCCTGCAAGGTAGATGCTATTATTCTTCCCATTTTACAGATGAGAAAAAGGAGGCTGAGAAACTAATCCACTTGCCCAGGGTCACACTGTATCTAAGGCAGAAATCAAATGAGTTTCTCTCTGACTCCAAGCCTAGCCCTCTATTCTTTATGATAAGTCATTCTTTATCACAAGTCAAAGGTTGTATGTATTCAATATTCCACACCCATAGTCCTCCACCTCAGCCTAGAAAGGGGGAGAGGTAACATTCTGTGCTTTCTTCTTGGAGTGCAATCTTAGTCATTATAATTATTTCTAATTATGCATATAATTATAACTATAATAATTACAATTACAATAATTATAATTATTTTGCCATTATTTTTCCCATTTCCATTGTCGTAGTCATTTTAGCTGACTTCCCTCTGCATCCGTTCATAGAAATCTTCCTGGGCTTCTCTGTATCAAGTGTTTGGTGTTTCTTCCTGTGACTCCATACCGCCCTGCCCCCCATTACATTCATGCATAGCTTGGCCATTCCCCAGAAGAGGGGCCGGGTCCTCTGTTTCCAAGTCCTTGCTGCTGCAAAAAGGGTTGCTATGAATACTCTGATGCATAGAGGGCCTTTCTGCCCTCTTTGGGATCAATCAGTCAATGGATGACTAAACATTTTTGAGTGCCTATGAAGTGTAAGGTGCTAAGTGCTGGAGATACAAAAAGAAACAAAAGACAGTCTTAGCACTGGAATCTCTGGGCACGGGCATTCTGGCACTCTTCTTCCCGCATAATTCCTAATTGTTTTCCGGTTGTACCAGTTCGCAGCTCCACCAACAATGTACCTTACTTTTCACTGGAAGATATAACAAGTAAACACATAAGGAACTAAGATATATTTGGGGGAGGGAGAATGGGCTAACAAGGCCGAAAGACTTCTGGGAAGAGGCGGAGCTGAGCCCAGAAGAGGGAGATAAGGCTGGGAGGGGAGGGGGCGCCTTCCAGGGGTGGGGGAGGGGAGGATAACAGCCCGGGCAAAGGCGCAGAGGCTGGAGATCACCAGCCCCACCCGCGGCACGTGGAGGCCAGGCTGCTGCAGGGTCTACGGGAGGGGACCTGGGGGCAGAGGCCGGTGCTGGTGCGAGTGCAAAGATGGCCCCCGTGACCCAGAGGTGAGCTGCCCAGCCCCTGCTCTCGAGGCACGGATGACCTCGGGAAAAGGACACACTTAACTCGGAGATAAGCGACTCCTCCAGGAAGCCCTCCGGGATTTCCAGCCCTGCCTCGCCGTGAGGCTCTGAGCTAAATCTCCCCACCCGCCTCAGTCTTCCGCGTCTAGAGGAACGTCCTGTCTTGTCTAGGGATGATCCCGCCGGCTCTAGACGTTCTAGAAGCCGCATGGTCTCTCGATGGCCCGCGGGACTCCCAGGGCCGTTCTAGCCACCCGGGTCCTCCCGACTCTCTATGGTTCTCAGCCGAGGCCCCGCCCCCGTCCCCCAGGGGACTGTGCGGCCTCCCGGCCGGCTGTGCACATGCGCACGCGAGGTCGGGGTGCGAGGCCGGCGCACTGAGCGAAGGGCAGGGAAGGAAGAGGGAGAAGAGGGGCAGGCGGGCGTTTTACGACAGTTGCCGGCGACCGTTGCCTGGGTTGTGGCGGTGGAGGGGTAGGCGCGCTTTGCGGCATGGCGATGGCGGAGGGCGAGCGGCCTGGCTGTGCACCTCCCCCCCGGGAGGACCCGCCGGCTGACGGCGCCCTGAAGCGGGCCGAGGAGCTCAAGACGCAGGCTAACGAGTACTTTAAAGGTGCCCCGCGAGGCTGGCGGGAGGGCGGCGGCGCCGGACGGCGGGCGGTGCCATGGCAACGGGCTGGCGGGGGGAGGAGGGAGGCTGAAGGGCGCTGCCAGATAGGGAGCCATGGGGGACACACGGGAGACTGGCGCTACCAGATAGGGCGCTGTGGGGAGATTGTAGAGGAGGGGGCTGCCACAGAGGGACCCCCGGGGAGAATGCTGCCACATGGGTAGACCGGAGGAGATCTTGGCCAGATAGGGAGCCTTGGGGAAATGGGGAGAAGATTGCCATATAATGAGCTATATGGAGACATGAGGAGACTGCTGCCAGATAGTGAGCCATGGGGGAATGTGGAAGGTTGCCACATAGTGAGCCTTATGGAGACATGGACTGTTGCCAGATAATGAGCCATAGGGTGAATGTGAAGGGTTGCCACATAGTGAGCCATATAAAGCGAGCCATGGGGAAATGTGAAGGGTTGCTACATAGTGAGCCATATAGAGATCGCTGCTAGATAGTGAGCCATGGGGAAGGTTGCCACATAGGGAGCCATGGGGAGACTGCTGCTAGAAAACGAGCCATGGGGAAATAAGGAGAAGGTTGCCACATAAGGAGAAATGAGAGTACTGCCAGATAGTGAGCCATGGAGAAACGTAGAGAAGTTTGCTCCATGCATAGGGAGCCATATGGAGACATGAGGAGACCTTTGCCAGATAATGAGCAATGGGAACATGTGAAGAAGGTTGCCACATAGAGAGCCATGGGAAAATGTAACCAGTTGCCATATAGTGAGCCATAGGGAAATACGAGAAGACCACTGCCAGATAGTGAGCTATGGGAGGGATTGCTCAATAGGGAGCCATGGAAAGGTGTGCAGGGAGACGGCTGCAAGATAGGGAGACCGTTGCCAGAGAGGGAGCTGTAAGGAAGCCTGTTGCCAGATAGGGAGCTATGGGATGGAATCCTGCCAGGGAGGGAAGGAGCCCTAAGGAGATATGGGGAAAGTGCTGCTAGATAGGGAGAGGTGAGGAAGAGTATGACCAGGTAGGGAACCTGGGAAGGACCAGGAAATCCTGTTCAGTAAGGGATTACAGAGAGGTGATGTGCTGCCAAAAAGTGATGGGAGTGGGGAGGGAGCCTGAGGTGAATCCAAGGGGAGAAGATGGACGGGAGCGCCCTGACAATGAGTGAGCCACACACCAAGGCAAAGGCCCCCCAGAGTGACCCCTAAAACCCAGTCCTGAGCCCTGCACTAGGAGAAGAGATAGAGAGTTAGATGCTAAAGGGCCTTCAGAAGGTCCAACCTCATTTCTACAGATGAGGAAACTGAGGTCCATAAAAGAAAGTGACTTGCCCAAGGTCACCCAGGCAGTAAAAGGCCGAGCCAGGATTTGAACTCGGCTCTTTTTTTCTCATCACATGGAGCTGGGCTCTTTAGGTTGTGGCAACGGTGGAGAAGTTGCTGGCTCTTTGGGCCTTATCTGTGGAATGAGAGAGCTGAGTTTTCACATTTTTTGCTTCTGGAGAAACCAAAGTAGATACACATAGCTTCAGAGTCAGGCCAGGGCAGGGCTTGCCCCACAGCCTCGAGGTGGCAGATTAATGGCCGTGGGAAGGGGATGGGCGATCCCGTTCACCCCCTCCTCGTCAGAGACAGACACCGGGGTCTGTAAAGGACACACAGCACCCCAGTGGAGCTACCAGCAAGGGATCCCGGGGAGGAGGGTGAGCCCCAGAAGGGACTTGGAGGCAGGAAGAGCGTTGGGGGCCCCAGGAGGAGAGAAGGCTGGAAGGGGGGGCCAGGGGAAGGACAAAGGAACAGGAAGAGAGCACAGGGTTTGTGAGAGACCCTCCTGTCCAAGCCCCTTTGTATAGGTGGGGAAACTGAGGCCCAGGGAGAAGGGACTTGCCCCAGGCCTCACACCAAATCAGGGCAGAGCCAGGGCCAAAACCCAGGTTTCTTGACCTTTTTTTCAGGGCTTTTTCTGAGATAACAATGTGTCTGCGGGGAGGGGGGATACCCTTCTCTTACCATCAAACCCCAACAGGAAGTAGCCGGTCTGAAAAGAAGGGGGAGGCCACAGGAAATTGAGACACGTGGGAAGGAGGAGCTGCCCTCTGCCTTTGCAGGGACAGATTTGGGGGCGCCCCTTTGGCGGTACCCCCACCTTCTGAGAGTCGTGGAACATTAGAGACAGTGAGTTTCTTTTTCCAGAGGAGGGGAAAGTAGTTGCCCAAGGTCACCTCTCTAGAACCTGACCTTTGCCCCCAGCTCTCCCTGTTCTTGCAGGCAGTCACCGCTTTGTGGTATCACTCGCTTCCTTCACAGCCTGGATACCATCGCCTATTTGAGCAGGAAGTGTCCTGTCCCCTTGTGTACTTGGCCTTCCCCTCATCCTGCACCAAGAACCCCTAGACTAGAGGCCTGCATTCACACAGCTGCCCCCTTTCTGTGCTGCACTCCTTCCATATCCCACCTGTGGAAATCCCTCCTTCTTAGGTGTCACCTCTTCCAGGAAACCCTCCCTGATTTCACCCAGCCAAGCCCGAAGGCCAAAACCATTTCCTCCGCCCCTCACTCCCTCAGATTCCTGAGGACATTGTGTCCAGGTTTTCTTTTTTCCCTATCACACTCTTCCTTCTCTCAGGCTTATTGGCCCACAGGGCCTGCCGACTCCCTCCTAGAGAGAAGGGAGAGGTCCATTTATGCTGGTTTCTCAAGCCCTGACCCCTAGGTCATTCATTTCAGTAAGCACCTGCCAGCTCCCTAGAGAGCCCTGTGCTCAGGGTGGGCAGGGATCCAGGGATCCATGTCTGCCCCATGGATGTTACCGTCCAGCGCGGGGATCAGACACAAGCCACAAGCACAGGTCACTCAGCTGCCCTGTCCTCTGGGGCAGCAAGGAGGGAAGGCCTGGTGGCCTGCATGACACAGAATTCAGCGGAGAAAGTGAAAAGGGGAACAGTGTAGACATAGGAGCCACCACCACACGTACAAGAGGGAGAGGAAGTCAGCCTTTGCTTTGCAGACAGGAGGGATAGGCCGTGCCCGTGTCTGGGGGTCCGAGGCTCTGGCGGCATCCAGGACCTGTGGGAGGGAGGGATGTCAGAGAGGCCTGGAGAGCCGCTTGGTTCCGAGGAGGAGGGCAGAGAGCAGGAGAGAAGCTGGAGTTGGTCTGTACGCAGTAATAATCGCAGGGTAGCGGTTTAAGGCTGGCCAGAAAGTTGACATTCATTGCCTTATTTGAGCCTCACAATTATATAGAGGTATTATTATCTCTGTTTTATTAGGAGGAAACTGAGGCTAATTGCCTTGTTCTGATGGGATCCCAGCTGAGGACTGGCGGCTTCCCAAGGGCAAAAAGGTTTTTTCCTTGTGGCAAGCCTGAGCTTGGGTCTTTATGACTCCCACCCATTGCTGCAAGGTCTGCCCCGGAGGGCCTCATCTCTCTCTTCCTTAGGACAGTCTTTCCAGGACTTTTCAGCCCCCTCAGCCTTCCTTTCCTCCAAGCCTTATCTGGCCCTCAGATGGCCTGTCACCATTCAGGCTGACCTTTTCTGAACCCTCTCTCTTATCACAGTGCGAAGGGGTGTGTCAAAGTGAAGCCCCCTACCCCAGATGGTCCACTAAAACCCCCAGCTCATCCTTGTGTGTTCATTCAGTCCTATACACACACACACACACACACACACGCACACGCACATGCACACACCCCTTCTGCAGCTCCATCAGAACTGGCCGAGAGATAGGCTATTGGTAGGGTCTGGATGACAGGTGAGGGCTGGGTCCCTTAGTGACCAGAGGAATTGCTAATGGTGACCACTGACAGTCCTCCAGGGCTTTGGAGTGTTACCTCGTGGGAGGGCACCTGAGCCACTCCCCACAACGTGTCCATGAGAGACTGAGCCCCAAGAGGATAAGTGCCTCTCGTAGCGGCAGAGCCAGCCCCCCAGTCAGCACCTTCTGATCCTCAGGGCCGCCCCTCAAGAGCACACCTGCCCATGCGCCCTCTCCCCTTTGACTAGGAAGGAGCTCCCTGTCTGCCTGATTGTAAAGATGGGCGGTGCTTCTACATGGGAAGACTGGGCCTTGCCTGATGTGTGTGTGTGTATATGTGTGTGCGCGCGCGCGTGCGCGTGTACATGAATGCAGGTGGTTTCAGCAGATAGTCAACACGAAGCACCTGCCGTGTGCAGAACACCGTAGTTGGTGCTGAGAGACTGAGAGAAAGTTAGGAGAACACGGTACCTGCCCCTCCTGGGCGCACTGTCCCGCAGAGGCAGAAGGCACCAGAGGCCTAGGGGAGTGACATTTTCGAGGCCTCCTGGCCTCTGTGTTGCACTTCCAGGCTAGCGGCAGAAGAAGAAGGGGAGGGAGGATGTTCCAGGTGTAAGATCAGGGACTGCAGGCCCTCCTTTTACAGAGGGAGAGACTGAGGTAGAGGAAAGAGGTGGGGGGTGGCCAACACTGGCCGGACCTCCGAGGTCATCCAGGCTGGGCGCTCCGCGGTGACGTGGCCAGATGTCTTTCTGTCTGTCTGTCTGTTGATAGGAGAGGGCTTCTCACCCCTTCCCTTCCCCTGCCTTTTCTAGGCAAGGACTATGAAAACGCAGTCAAGTTCTACAGCCAGGCCATTGAGCTGAACCCCAACAACGCCATCTATTATGGCAACCGCAGCTTGGCCTACCTGCGGACAGAGTGCTACGGCTACGCCCTGGCCGATGCTACCCGCGCCGTGGAGCTGGACAAAAAGTACATCAAGGGCTACTACCGCCGGGCCACCAGCAACATGGCCTTGGGCAAGTTCAAGGCGGCTCTTCGGGACTATGAGACGGTGAGCCGCTGCTGCTCCCCCACACCTGCAGGGATTGGGGTCCCTGGCTGGGCCAGAGGGCGGGCTGAGGGGGGACACACGCCTCCTTTCCTTGGCTGGAGAGGAAGGCTGTGGCTGGACCGTGGAGGCCTTGAATGCCGGGCCTAGGCGTGTGGATGGCTTTCCGTGGGGATCCTGAGATCATCGAGCCCCCTCCTCTTGAGATGAGGAAAGAGGGGCCCAGAGAGAGCAGTAAAGGCTCTCAGGCAGTAAGCGTGGAGAAGAGCCGGGGATACCCAGGAAGGGGCCCTGAAGCCCGAGGAGGGCTATGATGGGGTCTGAGCCAGGCTCCAGGAAGAGGATTCTCACCTCCAGCAAAGGGAGAGGCAGGGAGTGGGGTGTCGGAGCGGGGCGGGGGGACGGCACCACAAAACGCGTCCCAGCCTGAAAGTACGAATGGATTTTATAGGATTGAGAGAAACTCCCGTCTGATGGACCCCCAGCAGGGGGCTTGGGCCCACCTGTGACCCGTAAGGGATATATGGTCCAGGATGGGGAAGTCTTCTTCCAAAGCCATGGTCAGAAACGGGAGTCCAGAACCCAGGGTGGGGGCGGGGGTGCATGTTCCTAAGACCTCGGTTTTCTTGTAAACAGGACGTTAAGTGATGTCTTTTATTTTTACATCACAATCATTTCTGGCCACGGTGCCACCTGGTGCCACCCCCGCCTCATCGAAACCTTCCGCCCGCCCTTTTGCTCTCCAGCAGCATCCCTTGAGGCTGGGCTCCCGTCAGTGGCAAGTCCTGGGGATGGCTTTTCTTCCCTCTGTGCAGACCCTCCCGTGTATTTGTGAATCTCCGCAGGGACGTTCCGATACATCCTTAGACCGTGGTTTGTTTATCTGCTCCCTGGTTAATGTTCTGGGTTCTTGGTCATCGCAGAGGTGCTGCTCTCAATCTTTGGCTTTTTGGCTTTGTCCGCCTTGGGGCAGGTGCCCGGTCGGGGATCCCTGGGCCGAGGTGGGTGGACGAAGTTAGCGAGGTTTTCAGAATAACTCCAGGTTGTTTTCCCAGGAGTGTATGAAGGTGCCGGTCTGCCCCGGCCCCCCCGACAGGCACCGTCGGTGTTTCTGTCGGCTTGGCCGGTTGGCTGGCTGGGAGGCGAGCCCCTCGCGGTCCTGTTGAGTGCTCCACTGTCTTATAACAGAGCCGGGGCCATCTGTCCCCCACACCCCACGCACACGCTTCTTCATCATCTCCTCGAGAGTCTGGGCCTTGGTTCCTGCTGTTATTTCTGTCCCCTCGACAGTAGTAAACCTGTCCATTTAGACTGGCCCGGCGGTCAGGAAGCACTGGTTCTCCCTGGTCATTGATTCAGTACAGAGCCATTTTGTTGGTTTCTCCAAGTCCTGAGCGTGGCGTGGCCAGTGCCCTCCAGATCTCGTGGTGGCGTTTCTCCTCCTTCCTCTCCTCCTGGCTTTTGTTAGTCCTGTGTAGACATGCTCACTGTTACTGTGAGATTATTTTCGTCTTGATGTTTGACCAAAGCTGTTCATTGTCTCCGTTTCTTCGCTGATTCCCTGGGGTTTTCTAAGTAAATGACTGTTGTCTCTTCTGGGGATGTTTTCCATCTGGGTAGCAGAACTGTTCATCCTTCTACCAGGGTCCCCCACATGCTGCCCAAGGCCCCTGGCCACCCTGGGCAGTGTGGGAAGACTCCTGTGTGGAACGCTGGACGTTGATTCCTGGATCCCCGGTCCCCTAGTGCTGGAGGACCTGAGCCATCCCGGCTCTCTGTGGGGACCTCCCAGGGTGGGCATGGGGGGCAGTCCTCTCTACCAGGGGCCCTTGCTCTGCACCTTATCACTTCAAAAAGAGCCTGGGGCCCAGAGAGGGAGGGGACTTTGATAGGCCAGATATGTTAGAGGCAGGATTTGAACCCGGGTCTCTGACCCCAGAGCTTGATCAGCGTACCCCTCCCATGCCCATGCCACCTCTCAGTGCAGATATCACCCTTTCCACCTTACAGATGGGGGCCTCTTGTAGCATCAGACACTTTGAAAACCCCTGTCCAGTAGCGGTTGGACTGTTCTTATGGATTCATCTGGAGCCCGTGTAGTGACAGGGGGTTGTAGTCAGGAGTGCTGGCCCAGGCGCTGCATAAATCATGGCAGCCTCTGCTGACGTTGGGAAGTAGTAACAGGCGTGCACAAACCACGCTGCTCTTTGCCTCCAGAGGTGTGTTGGCTTCTCTAGGGATCTGCACGTGGACTTTGGGGTCCTCAGCCCCAGGGTGGGAAGCTCTGCAGTTTCTGAGCCTGGTCTGTACTGGGGAAAAGCCAGGCCTGGGAGAGGAAATGGGGCGTGTTGGAGAGCCGGGGGGCTGAGCGCTGGGCCGGGCCTGTCCTGGATCCTGGTGGCCGGGGGATCTGGGGCCGCGGCAGGAGAACTAGGCTGGGTCGGGGGGAAGGAACTAGAATCACACCAGGTGGCCCCTAAGCCTACCAGGGCGAGCCCGTCTCTCATGCCTCTGAATCCACAGCTCCATAACTGGGGCCCTGCCCCTTAGGCACTCCTAAATGTTGGTATCAGGTGTGAGTCCTGGCCCTGGATGCAGGAGCCACCCAAAGGAGGGATTAGACTTTCCTGCTCCACCCTTAGCCCCACATGGGTGTTGGAAAAATGGGGCTGCTGACCCATGCCCCCTTCCCAGGAGGTCCCCAAGGGGTTTCTGGAGGAACAGAGGAGGCTTTGGGGGCCCCTGGTAAGGATGTGCACCCTGGCCCCCTTTCTAGAGCCTCCTCACCGGTCACATATGGCTTCGCCACCCTCCTGCTTGCCGGTAGTCGGCTGCACAGACTGTTAGAGCTTTGCCACAGGAGCATGTCGCCCGTCCCCTCCGGGCGCTCCTTGGGGTCCTCGCTGGGCCACTTCTCAGAGGAGGGAGAGAACAAAGCCTGTTTTTCTTCCCCAGCCCTCCTAGAGTAAGATCAAAAGGTCCTCCCTTGGCTCCAAGCCCTGGAACCAGGCAAATGAATCAGAGTTTCCAAGCTCCCTGGTGTCTGGAGTTGGAGGGAAGAGTTGATTTCCAGCCTCCGTTTCCCCTTTGTCTCCCTCCCTGAGTCCTGTTATCAAGCCACAGTTTGGGCAAGAAGCCTAGGGACTCAATGTTTATACCCAGGTTGGGGAGGCGGTTGGGGCTCCCTTCCCTGCTGCCCCCTCCTACTCCCCTTTCTTGTCTTCTCCATGGTCATTTTAAGTCTGGCCTTGTTCTCTGTACTAGGGCTGGGAGCAACCAGACGTCCTTGACCCCTCCAATCACTAGCATTTAGCAGGAGAACTGTCTCGTTCCCTTGGCTTGGCCTGGCCCTGCTGCTGGGAGGCAGAGATGCCAAGGCTGGCCTCGACCCCCTGGCGAGCTTTGCCCCCAATGGGGAGCTACCATGGCAGCATCCCAGGGAGCAATGTCAGTGCAGGGCCATCCGTTCCAGCCTCAGTTCCCAGCGAGTCCCAGGAATCCTGGAACCTGGCAGCTAGGCCCAGCTGCTGCTGACGCGCTCTTTGGCAGTACCCACTTCTGCTCTCTGGGCCTCTGTTTCCTCATCTGGAAAGTGAGGGGATGGACTGTGTGCATCCCTCACCTTCTCCCAGGGTCCTTCCTGCCTCCTCTCCCCCAGCCAGGCTCCTCCCTCTCTCTTTTCTTCCTCCCTCTCCCCTTCAGAAGCTCCCTGGGATTCACCCCAGCCAGTCTGCCCCCTCCCCATTTGTCCTTGCTTGAGGCTCAGGTCTTGGTCACAGCCTGCTAATGCTCAGAAGTTGTTCCTTGGCAGGGGAATTCTCCACCTCCCATTCTCCCCTGCTTTCTCTCCTTACCTTGAGGGCAAGTGAGCAAACTGGGTTAGGCCGGCCTGGCCTGCAAGGGCCCCGGGGCTGCTGTGCCTGGCTGAGCGTGGGGGGTGAGGAAGATCCTGGAGGTCAGGCAGGGACCACACAAAGACTGGGAAATCAGAGGGCACAGGTGGGAGCCCATCTCAGTTCTTGGCTGCTGTTTGCTCCTGCTCAGGCCAGTGGGTGGGTGGGGCTGGTGTGGAAAGTATACTCTGGATTTGGAGCCCCAAGACCTGGGTTCAAATTCTGAGCAGGTTAGAGAAAAGTGCACTGAGATGGGGGAACAAGCCCTCCAGAGACATAGGGCGTGTCTGGCTGCTTCTCCATGACTCATCTTCCTCATCTGTTAAATAACCCGTGAAGTCCCGAGGTCCAGGACTCCAGCTCCCCTCCGTCTATCCGCTGACCCGTACCTCCCCTCCATCTGTCCGCTGACCTGCACCTCCCCCATCTCCCCGTCCAGGTGGTGAAAGTCAAGCCCAATGACAAGGACGCCAAGATGAAGTACCAGGAGTGCAACAAGATTGTGCGGCAGAAGGCATTTGAGCGGGCGATCGCTGGGGACGAGCACAAGCGCTCCGTTGTGGACTCCTTGGATATCGAGAGCATGAGTGAGTCACGCGCTGCCCACCGGCGGGGCAGGGGATGGGGAGGCTCCGGCCGAGCACCCAGACACACCCGGGCGCTCTGCCCGCGACCCCGCCCCACAGGGATGCCCCTCGAGCCTTCCAGCAGGGCCCAGGGACAGGAAGCAGCGGGTTGGCATCTGGGTCTTCTCCTCATAACATCTGTCCATTGCCTTGGCACCACTCCTGAAACTGCTGGAGCTGGCTCCATTCTTCCACTGATTGGGAGGGGGAGCCATCCCTAAAGGCAGATATCAGGCCTCTGTCCGGCCCCTTCTCCCGTCCTCTTGTTCCCCTAAGCCAGGCCTCTACCGTTGCTGCTCTTTGCTGGTGCTCAGATCCATTCCTACGGGCTTCATCTGGCTTGCCTGACTCCCTTCCCCTCCATTCCCACCCTAGCACCTCCCTTGCCTTCCCAGGGAGAAACTGGCAAGGATCCTGGGGTGGGGGCACCTTGGCACAGGCCTGCGTCCGCTGGCCCTCAGACAGAACAGCTAGCAGGAACTTGGGCCAGAGCGGGCCAGGTGCTGGAGGGCCCCTCCTCCTCCTCTGCCTTCAGGCACCCCCAGCCATTGCCAGCACAGATAGACATCCGCCCGGACTCTGCCCCTATTGAGCAGCCCCACTGCAGTCCTAGGATGGTGGGAGGTGTTCTTACTGTGTGTTAGGCCTCAGAGGGGGTCCAGCCCCTGCTTGCACTCCCCTGGTAGCCGTGGGGGCTGCTGTGACAGCTGGCTACTATGGAGGCACACTCTAAGAGAGCTCCTGGAGGTCCCCGGCTGCGCACGATCTCCAGGATGCCCACATCCCCGTCTTCTCTGTTCTCACTTTGCTCGTGGTTTTCCTCCTTCCTCTTTCCTCGATTGGAATGTCTTAATCAGGCAGGCTTTGAAGCCTCCAAGTGATGCTGTTACAGGGGGAGAAGCAGGAACTCTTAGCTTTTGTTTGGCTTTTGGGGCCCTGGTGATCCGAGGGGCCCTGTGAGTGAACTGTGCGGGGCCAGCAGTTTGAGCCCTGAGGCTGTGGAGTGTCTGGCCACCCAGGAGTAGGGGAGGGGGGCAGGGGCTCTCCCTCTGTCAGCCCACTCCTTAGGCGCCCACCCACCTCCATGGGCCCCCTCTGCTGGCAGCAGAGTACCCGGCCTTGGGCCGCCCTCCTCGTCTGTAAGCCTGGCCGTGCTCTGGCTGCCTCCTTTGTAGGGGGCCTGCAGCGGAGCGCGTGGGAACGCTCGGCGGTAGTGCTCTTGTTCTCTTCCTTCCCACTGCCGTTGATTCCTTCTTCCCTCCATCTCCTTCCAGGGTCTTTTCTCCTGCTAATCTCCCTCTCACCTTCTCCTCTCCTTCCCATTTCTTCACCCTCTCTTCTGCCCTCTTCTCCTTCTTCCTCTCCCTCTTTAGTTTTCTACCTCTCTCTCTCCTTTCCCTGCCCTGTCCCTTAGTTTTCCGCCCTTCCTATCTCTGTCCCCAGGCTGGGGTAGGAAGCAGGTTAGAAGAGAGGAATGTCACCGACGTCTGTCAAGTCTGATTTTAAGTTTGTTTTATTTGACCTCATTTTCGTCTTTGGACCCTAACCAAATCATCTTCCTAGACTCGTGTTTTCCGTCCGTAGTTGGTCAGCTACTCATCAGTAAAACTTCTTCTGTTTTCTCACGTCCGGCTTCTCGGGGTGTAGCATAAGAACAACATCCTCGTTCCCTCCCCCCCACAAAAAAGTTAACGTGAGATCAGCCCCACGGTCCCTCCAGTTCTGTCCTCAGGCCCACTGCAGAAAGTCAGGGCCGGGCCGGCTTGGGATGGCCAGGTAGCAGCACCCCGTTGGTCTTCAGAGAACCGTAGAACCCCAGGAATCCAGGGCCCCCAGTCCAGCCTGGCCCCAAGCACGAAGCCTCCTTGTGACATCCCTGACAGGTTTTCATATAGCCCTTATTAAGCGAAATCTTCTGGGGACTTGAAACTCGCCTCCTCCTGCAGCTGTCGGAGAACCCTGGTCTGCTCCTCCTCGCCTCCTGGAGCTGCTCCTAATTCCGCCTTCTGGTCATTCACCTGGCTGTCATCCCAGGCCAGGCCCTGCCTCGTCTCCTGCTGCCTGGATCACTGTACCAGCCTTTTGGGTTCTCCGTTGTCATCCTCAGACCCTGTCACATTCTTCTTTCTTTCCCACAAAGCTCCCTGATGTGTCACAGCAAGAGCAGCAGTGCCCCAGAGTTGTGGCCAAAGGCTCTGCAGTAGGGCACACACCTGGGCCAGTTCTCCCAGACCCGGAGGTCTCTGATTCAGGCTCTGTGGTAGGGAGGCCTCATCCAAAGAGCAGCCCGCTTCAGCATGGAGCCGAGCTTGGGCATCACCAAGCTAGGCACAGGATGGCGAACTGGGTGCATGGAGGTCATCCACACTCATGAGGTGCAGAGAGGATGTGACCTGTATTGGGGGTAGGGGAGGGGCACCCCTGACTCACAGATCCTTGCAGGATTCCTTACATTTCTGAAACTCTTTCCAAGTCAGGTGGGCATGTATCGCTGTTATTTCCATCTTACAGATAAAAGAACTGAATCTCCATGGAGAAAGGACTTACCCAAAGTAATAAATGGCTGAGAACCAGGACTCCAGCCCAGGATTAACTTGCATTTCACAAATGTAGAGGAGACTTTTCTCATGTGTGGCAGCTCCACCATGCATCTCTTTTACTAAAACTTCCTCTCAGGTTTCAGACGGCACTTGTTTATTTCATTGTGCAGGGATTTAGTGAAAAAGTAAAAATCCAAAGAGAGTAAGAAATAAGTATTATACCATTGAGGAAATTGAACCAAGGGAGTCAATGAAAATGAATTCTGTATTCTCTAGAAATCATAGAACAGCACCAAGAAACTCCAGAATGGTTCAAAAGAGAAATAAAAGTTGGAGGAAGATACTAGGAATGAAATTAGATCAGAAATCAGAGCTAGAAAGAATTTTAAAACATAAATAGCGGAGTAAGAAAAATTGAATACCTGACGGAAAGTCTCTCCAAAGCAGTAGAGGCTCTGAGAGAGAGAACAAAATTTGATTACAAAACTATTAAGTAGAAGAAAATTTGGCAGAAGAGGAGCAAAAGGCAACAGTTACATTAAAAGAACACCTGAATTCCATAAAAGCCAAAGTGACTGACTTGAAAGAGAGGACATTTAAAGTGATTCCGTGATTTTGTAGATTAGAAGAGCATAGATCTAGAAGGACCTTGGAGGACATCAGATCCAACCTTGATCTTATAGATAAAGAAACAGGTTGGAGAGTTGAAATGCCTTGCCAAGGTCCCACAGGTAATGTCAGAGGCAGGATTTGAACCCAAGTCTTCTGACTCCGGGGCAGGGCTCTTTCTGCTGTACCAGTTAATAGACCATTAGTGCTGATAGGGATTTGGAGGACTATAGAGTCAGACTCCCTTATTTTACCAGTAGAAAAATAGGAGTAGAGAAGAGGTTTTGGCCAAGGTCACGCATCAAGTTGATGATTGAACCAGACCTGAAATTCCTAGTGTGACATCTGTTTTGCTGCACCACATTCCCTCTGGCATATCCCACTTTCAGCTTTTGTCCTTCCAGGCCACAGAGCCTCAGCTGTTTTAGCCCATCTGACAGACCTTTCCCTGAAAATCTCACAGGAAGGGACTAAAAAACCAGGAGTTAAAAATCTAGACCTACCACTGGTATACTTTGTGACCTTGGGTTAGTTTCTTTCCCTTTCTGGGCCTCAGTTTCCCTATCTGTAAATTTAAAGGACTAGACCAGATGACCTCATTAGGACTCTTGCAACCCCAGCAGTCAATGATGCCATCGTTCCAACTTAAGAAAGACCTTATTGTGTGACCTTGGGCAAGTCACTTAACCCCATTGCCTCACTAACAAAAAAAAAAAAAGATCTTATTGCCTTTCCTACAGCATTTTTTTAGGGTGCTCTTCTCCACTTCTGTCCCTTCCCAGTGGCTTCTCCAACACACACACACACACACACACACACACCCCACCGTGCCTCTAGCCTTAGACCCTTCACTTAAATACAGAGAGAATAGAATAAATCACCATGGTCCTTTCTCATAAATCTTCAAGATCTGAGTTACTTAGGAGTTCAGCCGTTCTCTGTTCTCTTTATGATTCTGTTTCGTTCTTTTCCCAATGGCATAATCTTTTTCCTTTAAAAAAAGCCTATAAACACGAAAGAATTGTTTTCCCTAGTCTTTTTTTGTTCTTAAATCACTATACTTACTCACTTTTCTTGTGTTCCTATTTATTGTTTGGGACATTTGCAGGTCAAAGAATCTGTTTCCTTTTAAGGATTTTTTGTTTTTATAGGAATGTCTCAAACACCTCTCTTGTTGAAAGCTCTTTCATTGATGATTGGGCTTAGGTGTGTAGGATATGTTATTTTGGGGTGCACCATGAGCTCCTTTTCTTTTTTGGAATATACTACTCCCCTTCCTTTCACTAATTTCTTATGAATATAAAATAATCTTGGGATATTCAAATTACCTTTCTTTCCTTGATACTTAGAGAGCTCTCTTCTTGGCTGCTTGCTGAATTTGTCTTTGTTTTTTTGGAGTTGGGAAGTCAGTCAATATGTATCCTGGAGTTTGAAGCATGTTTGTTCCCCCTCCTCCGCCTCATTGGCTGGCTCTGGATTCTGTGGATCTATGCTTTGCTGTCTGTATTCAAAAGTCTGGACAGTTTTCTTATGCTCTTGCCTGCAGGGTGGTGTTCAGGCTTTTTGGTTTGATCTGTGATCTGGCACTCCTCTTTAAAGCCAGTCACTTTGATGGAATTCATGTGTTCTTTGAATGTAAGTGCTGCCGTTTGCTTTTTTTCTACCCAGTTTTCTTCTACTTCAGTACTTTTTGGTTCTAATTTTATTCTCTCCCTCAGAGCCTCTACTGCTTTGGAGAGATTTTCTATCAGTTTTCAGCTTTTAAATTCATTCTGCTTCTGCTTTATGCTTTAATTTTGTTCCTAATGGGATCTTCCAACTTTTATTTCTATTTGGAACCGTGCTGGAGTTTCTCACTACTTTTCTATGATCACTGGAGAATACAGATTTTTCTTTTTTATTGGTTCCCTTGGTTCAATATTTATTCGTTATGCTTGAGATTCTCTGGGTTTGTAGTTACTTTCCCCTCTGTTTTTATCGTCTGCTGGCAGCTCATCTGCTCTGGAGCTAGGTTTTTATTCAGGCTGCCCCGTGTACCCCCAGTCACTTGGTTCTTGCTTCCCCATTCATTCTTTGGCTTCTCCCTCTTCCCCTCCTGTACCAGCTCTCACAGCTGGGTGACCGGGCTGCCTTGACCCTCTCACTGTGGGCAGAGAATGGATGGAGTGTGTGGTTGCCAGCCTGGGTTCCTGGCCTTAATAAGCTCCAGGGGGAGAGGTCTGGCCTCCGCTGCGTTTCCGTCTCAGGGCTTCATGAACCAAAGCGGTCTTTCCCTCTAAGCTGTGACCGAGGGCAGCCCGTGGCGCCCGCCCGCCTCCTCCACGCTTCCCAGGACTGGGCAGAGTCAGTTTTTCCCCACTGTGGCGGGCTGCCGTGGGAGCCCCTGCCCTCGCTGTACCTGGCTTTGGCATCTGCTGGCTGAGGGTTTCCTGCCTTTTCGTGTGGTGGCTTTGCTTATTCTACACCTGGTGAATCACCCCTTTTACTGAGGTTTTTGGGGTGTTGATGGTTGCAGAGGAGCAACAAACTCGCCCTTCCGTGGCCCTTCTGCTTTCGCCAGCCTGCCTTCTGCAGACTCAGCCTTCTGTAATTGCCAGGGTTTCCTCTGGAGCCGGGGGCTACAGCCCAACCCCCTTTGTATTGAAGTTGTCACTTTGGTGGAGGGAGCTTGGAGGCTGCAGAGCCTGACCCACCGCTGACTTTGTTCAGCATTGCAGACCTGCCTCGGGCAGCCTGTGGGAGAGCTCAGACTGTTGGGAGGTTTCCTCTTCTTTAGCCTGAAATTGTCCTCCCTGCTGGTGCTGAGTCTGCTACCTGGGCCCAGCAGAACGAGGCTCGTCCCACTTTCCCAGCCAGCCCTCTAGGCCGTTGAGAGCCTTCTCGAGGCCCGCGGTGCCTGGCTCCTTCACTGATCCTCGTTTAGCGTGTCCCCGACACCACTCCCTCTGCTGACCCGTCTCCGGGCATACTCCAGCCTGTCCCAGTGCCTCAGGAAGCCAGCCACGTTGCTGGGCTGTCCTCATGCATCTTCTTGTTGGTTCTGTTTCAAGACAACAATCCTGCTTGAGGTCCAGAAAGAAAGAAGGCCCAGAGCCAAAATGGAGGCCAGCGGGGGCAGTGGAGAGGGGCTCCCACCTCCCTCGGCCTCTCTGCCGTCTTGAGCGTCCCACGTATGGGGCCCTTGGTTCTGGATCCGAATAGGAGCCCTGTACACTTGTCACCGTCTGCTCTGGGATATCTGTGGGTTCTCGACTCTTTGTCCTAGAAGATGGGGTTCTAGACCTGGGATCCATGGTCAGCAGGATTTCAGTAGGATTGGCTTTCTTTGCGATCCTACATATTTTATCTTATGTGTTTACAAGTGGGATTCTGAGAAGGATCCCTCGGTTTCACCAGACTGACTGCCCGAAGGGTTCATGACCCCCATGCAGATGCTCCAGAAGACACCCCTCCCTCCCCCCACGTCTCCACCCTTCTTTTCTCCCACGCATCCCCACGCCTCTGTTTGAGCTTGGCATGACCTTCCTTCTTCCCTGCAGATTTGTTTCAAGAGAGAATGTCTGGTGGCTCTGGTCTCCTGACCTCCGGGGACCTTTGCTAACTCATGGGTGGTCTTGGGCTCTCCCCTCCACTCAGCGGATTAAAAGACCACCCAGTCATCAGCATCACTCTTTCCCGAGTCCTTTGGACGGATCCCTTTTGGACCCCCAGATTTCAGCAGCCCTTTCATCGGCCTCAAGGCTCTCTCCCTCCTGGCCCCCTCCAGAAGCCTGGTTAGTCTCAGCTGTTGACCCATTACTGGCTTGGGGACCCAGCTGTGCTTCTTAGCTCAGCATTCAGGGCCTCCAGTCTGGCCAGACATCCTTTTTCAACCCTGCCCTCTGCCAGCTTCCTCACATGCCTCCTTCTCTAGGCTGATTTCTCACCCTATCCCAACACATCCCTTTACCAGGACTGTCCCCATGGTCCAGAACCTTTCCCTCCTGGGCTCTCAGAGTCAAACTGTCCTTTCAGGTGGAGCTCAGATCTCACCTCCAGGAAGCTTGCCAGGCCGGTCCAGCCCCGAGGGCTCTCTTCCCCCCCGGGAGCTCCTCCGACCCTGACTCTTGTCCCCCCCTTGTTCAGTGAGTGGCTCTGTGCCTCCAAGGCCAGCCCCACCCCTCCTGTGGGGGAGCAGAGCCAGGGGGGCCATGGCTGATCCCTCTCCCCCCTCTGCCCCCAGCCATCGAGGATGAGTACAGCGGCCCCAAGCTAGAGAACGGCAAAGTGACCCTGACCTTCATGCAAGAGCTCATGCAGTGGTACCGAGATCAGAAGAAGCTCCACAGGAAGTGTGCCTACCAGGTAAGGGCCCCGGGAAGAGGGAGGGGCCGCTGAGCACCAGCCCCCTGCCCCGAGAGCATCCTCCTCTGTCAAATGACTGGAATTAGGCAGCCACATCCCCTGACTGAGAGGCCAAGTGTCGGAAAGCCCCATCCAGACAACGGGGAAGGGGACCTTTGGGGGTTACCCCCTCCCCTTGTGCTCATAGCCCAATCCCCCCTCAGATTTTGGTGCAGGTGAAGGAGATCCTGTCCAAGTTAACCACGCTGGTGGAGACCACGCTCAAAGAGGTGCCTCTGTGTTTGGGGGGTGGGAGCATCCTGGAGGGTGGAGGGGGGGAAGGAGGCAGCCCAGGGCCTTCCTGAGGCGGGGTGAGGGCGGGGCTGGGGTCTGGGCCCGGCAGGCACTTACCCGGTTTGGGTTTTGTCTCCCCTCGGCTCTCTCCGTCCCTACTCCCATCCTGGTCCCTCCTCTGACTGCTTCTTCCTCTGTCCCCGTTTTTCTTGGGCCATCTTGGTATCTCCTCCATCCCAATGTGGCGTTTGTCTCTGTCTCCCGCCTTCTCTCTCTTTCCTTCTGTGTCTCTCTCTCTCACACCATTCCTGTCTCTGTCTTTCTCTTGCTCTCCCTCTGGGTCTTTCTGTCTCCATCTGTCTCTGTGTCTCTCCCTCTTCCCTGGCCTCTTTTCTTTCAGACAGAGAAGATTACAGTCTGCGGGGACACTCATGGCCAGTTCTATGACCTGCTTAACATATTTGAGCTCAATGGTCTGCCTTCTGAGACCAACCCCTATGTATCCTTTCTGGGCCACTGGCCCAAGCCAAGCTACCCCCTTCTCCACGGGCCTGAGAGCCTGGGCGGCTTCCCACACTGGCGCTCCCCTAGACCACCACACATCTGGCCCTGGCCCTCGCCTGGCCCTGGCCCTGCTCCTGGCCCTGGCCCTGCTCCTGGCCCCGGCCCTGCGCCTGGCCCCAGCCTCCCGGACGACCTCTCAGCTTCCCTCCAGCTTGGTGACCACAGGCCCGCGGTGGCCGGTGTGTGCTGCCTGTCAGCTGCAGCCGCCGGCCCTGGGATCTGCTGGGGGCGGGGGTCGGGGGGCACCGGGCTTCTGCCCCTTCCTCGTTTTCCTGAGCCTCCGCGGCATAGATATTTAACGGAGACTTTGTGGACCGAGGCTCCTTCTCCGTAGAAGTGATCCTCACCCTCTTTGGCTTCAAGCTGCTTTACCCCGAGCACTTCCACCTCCTCCGAGGTAAGCCAGAGGTGGGGGCTTGGGCGCAGGCAGAGAGACCAGGACAGGGCCGAGAGCTGCCCGTTCCTGTGCCTCAGCCTGCAGCAGAGCCGAGCTCCCCTGGATTCTGGGACGCCGGTCCTCGGAGAAGCGTCGTTCAGGCCCTTCTGGGGTGGGAAGGCTCCCAGTGCTCCCAGCAGGGCCCTTGGGTGGCGGGGCGCTGCAAACCAAGGTTCTTGTCTGAGTTTGCCCTCATTCCTCAGGGGAGCTAAGGTGCATCCCATCCCTTCTCTGGGCCTGTTTCCCCATCTCTGTATTGAGGGGTCCAGGTAGTTTCTAAGACCCCCTCCGACTCAAGCATTCGATATTCTCCAGGCCTTTCTAGCTCTAAAATTCTCTGGTTCTCTGGTGATGCCCTAGTGGGGGTCCAGCTGAGTGCCAAAGCCCTGTTCCATGCCCAGCCTTAACAAGCAGGCCTGTGAGCCCAGGGTCTTCCCTCCATCCCTCAAAATCCCCCAGGGAACCACGAGACAGACAACATGAACCAAATCTACGGCTTTGAGGGGGAGGTGAAGGCCAAATACACAGCACAGATGTTTGAGCTATTCAGCGAGGTATTTGAGTGGCTACCCCTGGCCCAGTGTATCAACGGCAAGGTGCTGGTAAGCCTTTGTGGGACAGGGGCAAGGGGCCAGCCCTTGGGGAGCGGGGGAGGGAGGGGGGTGCCCTCACCAAGCCTCCTGCCTCCCCCAGATCATGCACGGGGGGCTGTTCAGCGAGGATGGGGTCACGCTGGACGACATCCGGAAGATAGAGCGGAATCGGCAGCCCCCAGACTCCGGTAAGTTCTGCCGGGAATGCGAGGGTCTGGGCCAGAAGCCTGGGTTTTCAGGCCGCCATCTGCCTGGGTGTGTGGCCTTGGACAATTCCTTTGGCCAGTTTTCCTGTTTGTAGAGTAAGAGAGTTAGATGAGGTGATCACAAAGGCCCTTCCAGGAGTCTGGGGGCTGGCTGCTCAGTGAGCAGACACCGAGGGCGCCCGCCAGCCCAGCCACTCCATCAGAGAGGAGGCCCCAGAAGGAGAGCGGGGAGACAGTGGGCTCAGCTGTGGTTGGTGGGGGCCCATTCCCGAGGTCCTGAGCCCCAGTAATTCTTTCTTCCTCTCCCTTCCCCTCCAAAAACAGGCCCAATGTGTGATTTACTCTGGTCAGATCCACAGCCCCAGGTCAGTGAGTGCACGCCTTCAGCGGGGTCACTGGGGGCCGGGGAGCATTGGCAGGTTGGGGCTGAGGGCCGGGGGGGCCCCACTCTGAGCCTTCTCTCCCCCAGAATGGGCGCTCGGTCAGCAAGCGAGGCGTGAGCTGCCAGTTTGGACCCGACGTCACCAAGGCCTTTCTCGAGGAGAATCGGCTAGAATACATCATCCGCAGCCATGAGGTGAAGCCCGAGGGCTACGAGGTGGCCCATGATGGCAAATGTGTCACTGTCTTCTCCGCCCCCAACTACTGGTGAGGAAGCTCGGGCCCCCCCCCCAGCACCTTCGTCCTCTCCTGTCCCTCCGCGTCTCCCCTTGCCCTCGCCCTCTCCTCCCTCCCGCCTCACGCGGCTGCTCCGCTCTGTCCTGTGTCTCGTCCCGCAGCGATCAGATGGGTAACAAAGCCTCTTACATCCACCTGCGCGGCTCAGACCTGCGGCCCCAGTTCCACCAGTTCACAGCAGTGGTGAGTCCCACGGCCCCTGACCCTCCAGGCCAGGGCGGGGATGGGGGCAGAGCTCAGGCCAGAGCTCAGTCCGGGGTGGGGCGGGGGGCCTTCTTCCCAACGCTGTGTCTCCTCCCATCTGCAGCCTCATCCCAACGTCAAGCCCATGGCCTATGCCAACACGTTGCTGCAGCTGGGGATGATGTGAGGGGGATGGCAGGGGCCTGGGCTGAGGCTCTCCAGGAGCGGGAGGCTGGCCTGGGCCAGAAGTTGGAGACCAGAGGAGTTCCACCTGCTTTTACTTTGTGAACTTTGTATTTATTCCCCCACTTTGGTTCAAGGGGTCTGCATCCCCAGGACGATGGGCATTCGGGGGCTGGGGCTTCTAGGGGCTTGTTGCCCCAGGGCATTCTGGGAGGAGGAGGTGAGAGCTGGGGGCGGGAGGAAGGGCAGGGCCAGGGGAGCTGCCCCAACCCCCCTTCGTTTGCATGGCTCCGCCCCTTTTCCACCCCATCACTGAAGCAATAGGCCCCCGAGGGGCTGGGGGTCAGGGGTCCACCGCGGGCTCTTCGTCTCCAGAGCCCCCGGGGAGGGGCTGAGAGCCAGGCCCACCCAGAGCCCTCCCCCCCCCACCCCAAGCTATTTTACCGTCTGTAATTAAGTATGTTAAAATAAAGTCATTATTGTCTCCAGCCTTGCTGGGGGTGAATCCAACCTCTCTCTTGCTGTATTCCCCCGTGCATATGTAGGCCTTGGGATGTGGTTGGTTCCTTCGAATTCAGGACTCTTAGAACTGGAGATGGCCAGATGGATGCCCTCATTTTCCCGGATGGAGGACCTCCAGGCCTTCCAGAGGCCTCCGACTAAGGCAGTAGTAATTAGGAGGGAGCCAAGTGGTGTCTGCTCCTGGCTGGAGGGGCTGCCAGGCCAGAGCATAGCCCCGCTGCAGCTCCCTGGGCTTCCTGGGGGACCCCGCCACTGCTTCTGCAGGATAAGGGTTAGGTGGGTGGAGAGGCTCCCTGCTGGGCTGGGCTGAGAGGGAATCCCAGAGGGTAACACAGGACTGAGCGTGAGCCGGGAAAGGTCGGAGGGGGTGGGCAGACTCTGGGCTCCTGGTGCCTGGGCAGGATGGGTTCACAGAAGGGCCAGCCACAGTGGCACCCTGGGGCTCCAGGCCACAGCCTGGCAGAATGCCTTGGACTTCCGTGCTGGCCAGGGTCCCTGTTGTTCAGGGCTTAGCTGGGGATTTGCCTGAGGTCATGGAGGAAGTGGGCCAGGGCTCCTTCCATCCCTGGCGCCGATGTGGTGAGGTGGCCTGGCCTGGGTGTGCAGCCGTTGGCAGGAAGAGCCCTGGACGGTCCAGATTCCTCTCCCCCTGCCGCAGGGGCGTCCTTAACTCTGTAGCATTTCTGAGGAGCCCCGAGCCTCCTAATCGCCCATTGCCGAGACCAGGGCCTTGTCTCCACCCCTGCTCAAGCAGAGGCTGGTCCACCAGTTGTCCCGGAGGTCGCGACCAGGCACGGATCGCGCTGTCGACTTTCTGAGATTCCCTCTGAGCTGGCTAAGCTCTCCAGTGGGTTTGGGTTCTGCCAGGAAAAGGAGACACCTGCAGTGCTGCTCACAATGTGTATTAGCCTTGCGGGGGGGGGAAATTACAGAGAGGGGGATGCCTGGACCTTCCTTTCCAGCAGGGCACACTCTGGCGGTTGTCCAGGGGAGGGCACGGGGTGGCAATCTGTGTCCGGTATCAGCTAGAGGGTTAGCCTGCCAGCCCCCAAGCTCCCACTGGAGGGTTGTTTTTTGTTTTTTTTTTGGTGAGGCAATCGGGGTTAAGTGACTTGCCCAGGGTCACACAGCTATAAGTGTCAAGTGTATGGTCTGAGGCCACCTTTGAACTCAGGTCCTCCTGACTCCAGGGCCGGTGCTGTATCCACTGTGCCACCTAGCTGCCCCTCACCGGCGGGGTTTTTACTGACGCCAGCATTTCCACCTCGGGCTGTTCAGATGATGCCAGGGAGCCCCTTCATCACAAACGAGGGCTCCAAGCGTCAGGCCTGAGCTTGCTGCCTGCACCCCTCTAGGGGTGAGCTTGGAAATGAAAGGAGGAGTAGACTTAGGACCACAGAAGGTGAGGGCCTGGCCGGCTCGGCGGTGGGAGCCTGGCCACGGTGCAGCCTTGGCTGGGCCCCCCCCCCCCCCGGCCCTCAAAAGCTCCTCTTTGGTGAAACAACAGAGTGGCACCGGACAGCCCGTAAGGTCCTGGCCAGCTCTAAAGTCTGTGCCAGTCGTGTGTCTGGTCCAGCAACCCTGGGAAGGGGTGCTGCGGTCATCCCTGCCCAGGGTCAGCCGACTGGTGAGTGTCTGGGCTTGGATTTGAACTCGGGGCTAATTGACTCGCTCCTGACAAAGCCAGCTCTCCTCTCCAGGAAGCTGTTTCTGACCTCCAGGTTAAACAAGCCTCTTTGCAGCCTCCCCCGACTGCTCCTGATCCTGCCCTGGAGGGCAGAGCTGGAATGAGGCTAGCTCCTCCTCCCCAGGTGGCCTTCGGGATCCTGGAAGACTTAGCACCCCCAGTCTTCTCCAGGCTTCTTTATGGCCCTCTGCATGTCTACTGTACTTTTTTCACTTTCTCATGCTATTATTCCTCATTCTTCCCTTCTTTATCCGCGGAATTCCTACCCGTCCTATCCAACCCACATGCTACCTTCTCTGTGAAGTCTTTGATCTCCCTGGCCAATAATGACCTTCCCTTTCAAACCTGACAAAGTGCTTTATTTTGTTTATTTGAACTCAGGTCCTCCATGATTCTCAGATTTTATGTCTAAAATTCTGTGCTGGGGCAGCTAGGTGGCGCAGTGGATAGAGCACCGGCCCTGAAGTCAGGACGACCTGAGTTCAAATGTGGCCTCAGACCAAACACTTGATGCGTACTAGCTGTGTGACCTTGGGCAAGTCACTTAACCCCAATTGCCTCACCAAAAATAAAATAAAATTCTGTGCTGATAAGTTTAAGGTTTTGTGACTCCAAGGTTCTTCTGTGAGTCCTAGGTCCTAAGGTCCTGTGACTTACAGATTCCATAATCCTATGAACTCCCAGACAGTGAGGCTGCAGGTCAGACCCAAAGGGGGCATCATGGGGAGAGCAGGCAGGTTCTTCCCCTCTCCCCTGCTCTTGGACATCCACTGACCTTCCAAAAGACTTCCCTCCATCTCTTCCTCTGAAATGACTCGGATGCTAGGACCAGGGTCCGGGTGAGGTTAGGGATGGCCAGCCTCTCTTTATCCGGACCCAAAATCCCACTGTCCCACTCCACACCACGAATTAGACACTTACCAGAATTCCTCTCATCCTGATTCCTTCGCCATTCTTGACAGACCATAGGTCACATCCCTGCAGTGATGAGAGCTGAGGATATGGGAGGTCTGGGGGGAGAGGAGAAAGGCAGCTATGTATTTCAGATCTGGGAGGGCCCTTAGAACACAGGATGTCAGTTGGGAGGGCCTTTAGAACAGGGCATGTCAGACCTGAAAAAGACC
The DNA here is from genome assembly GCF_900497805.2 of Vombatus ursinus. NCBI lineage: Eukaryota > Metazoa > Chordata > Mammalia > Diprotodontia > Vombatidae > Vombatus > Vombatus ursinus. Next base: position 908,025 of record NW_020954808.1, read on the forward strand.
TTAGGACTTGGGGATACCAGAGCTGGAAGGGGTTTCAGAGAGCCTTCATTTTACAGGAGGGGAAACTGAGGCCCAGAGAGAAGCTCACACAGCACGTTGGGCAGTGAGACCTAGAATTATGCCACACCTCTCTCCCAGGCTGAGGTTGTTTCCCTGGACAGTGGCTACAGAAGCCCTGTCCCAGAGCCGTTTAGGACTTTTTTTTTGTCACAATAACTGTTTAAAAGAAGGAATATCCCAAACACACAGGCCCCTGTTTGCTTGTATTTTTAAACTGAAAGGGGAAAAGCATAAGGAAATGACCTGGACATTTCCTGAGTGAAGGTGGAGTAGGAGCGCTAGGGGAGGCTGTGGGACCCAACATACAATGTCATTTCAGAGGTGACTTTGAGAGATCGTCTAATCTAAACCTCTGATTCTACAGAGGAGAAAAAGAGGAAAGGATGTGCCCAAGGCTATGCACCTCAAGCAGTCTCAGGCAGGGCATGTTAAAGAAGGAAGGAAAGAGAGAGGGAAGAAAGGGAGGATGGGAGGAAAGGTAGGAGGGAGGGAGGAAGGATTTATTATGGAAGCACTTAAGCTTTTCTCCCCACTCCCATCCTCCTCACGTCTCAGACCCCAGGCTCTTCTCTGAGAGTACAAAGACCAAAATGGCCCAGTCCTTGCCCTCCTGGAATTTAACTTTCTGGAGGGAGCCGGACACCTTAAGTAAAATGTAATGAAGGGGGTAAGGAGAACTCAAGCCACGCACCTTCCTACCTGGGGTCCATCATCTGTGGATAAATTTCAAGAGGTCTGTGAACTTGGGCAGAAGAAAAATTGCATCTTTCACTGATCTTTAACTGAGTGGCCATCTCCTTGCGTCGCTGTAGACAATGAGCATGGTTTTGAGAAGGGGTCGGTGGGTTTTGCCACACTGCCAACAAAGAGTAAGGACCCATGCCCTACGAGATGTCAAACCTGGCAGAGACCAGGACCTCAGTGCTTGGGAAGAGCTCCCGATTAGGGTTGAACTCTGCTCTCTCTGACCCCGGGCAAATCACCTGCAGATTGAAGGGATGGTCGTAAAAACACACAATGGTCTACAAGAGGGGAAATCCACAGAAAGACCAGAACAAGAAAAGTGAACTTGCTGGAATTGTGACCCTCAGGTGTCAGCCCCAGGGATGGCCCCAAGGCTGTGCGCAGCCCCTCTGGGACCCCAGGTCCTCTGATTCCCATTGTTACCAATAATAACAATGACACCCCAGCCAGACTATGATAACAGCTGGCACTTAGGGAATGCTTGGTGGTTTGCAAAGCTCCTTCCAAATAGATCCTCATGACAATCCCGGGAGTTATTATCCTTGTTTTACAAATGAGGAAACTGAGGCGGGCCGAGGTGGAGTGACTTGCTCACAATCACACAGCTAGTAAATGAAGTTGGATTTGAATTCGTCTCTCCTGTCTCTAGGTCCAGTACTTGATTGACTAGGCCATCTAGCTGCCAGAGACAAGGAAGTATACTTTTCCCTCTTTGAGGAGTTGTAGGGGACTATGGGTGTGTGACCCTACACATATACTCCCAGACTCAACATATCTCAGTTGACACATTGGCTAGTTTTGCTAACAAGTTTTTTTCTCCAATTCTTTATTACAAGGAATAGATAGATTGATTGATTGATTTTTATTGTTCGGTTGTTTTTCAGTTGTGTCCAACTCTTCATGGTCCCGGTTGGGGTTTTCTTGGCAAAGATGCTGGAGTGGTTTGTCATTTTACGGATGAGGAAACTGAGGTAAACAGGGCTAAGTGACTTGCCCAGGGTCACACAGCTAGGAAGTGTCTGAGGCCAGATTTGAACTGGGGAAGACGAGTCTTCCTGACTCCGGGCCTAGCGGTCTGTGAACTATGACGCCACCTAGCTGCCAGATAGGTATATTTATTAAGTGTTTCCAACGTGCTGGGTGCTGTGCTACGCTCTGAGGATACAAGCACCAAGTTCCTGCCCTCAAAGAGCTTCCATAATAGAGGCAGACATCCCAGAAAAGGGGAGTGAAAGGTGTTAGGGAGATGGCTGTGGAGAGCCGACAAGAGACAGGGGAAGGGGATTCGGAGGGACATGAGGTAAAGCCCGACAGAGGGGTCTCGCTTCCTCGAGGGAGTGGTGGTCCCAGGAAGCTGGCTCACCACCCAAGACAGGAAGGCTCCGGGACTGAGGTTTCTCTGACTGGTCATGTGGCACGTGTGGAAAGAGTTCAGGCATGAGGGATGGCTCAAAGAGTAGGGAAGGGGAAAATAAGTGTGACATGAAAATGCATAGATGAAAACTGCTTCAGCCTGCCGTCCTGAGCCCCCGGGATCTGGAGACATAGAAGCCTGACAAAAAAGGAACCGGCCTCCCCAACCCCACCTCCCTCAGCCCATCCCTCCCCTTCCATTGGGCTCCGGGGCCTCCTTAGTCCAACAGCCATTAGCCTTCCTGCCACCGTCCTTCCATCTCCATGCAATCCCCCAGAAGACCACTCCTTGCCCCTCCCTACCACTCTTCACCCTGTTCTCAGCAACTTTCCACCCCGCAAAGTCCACCGCGTCCATCTCTATCCCTTTTCTCCCAAGGAGCGCCACAGCCGGCTCACCGCGGTCCCCTCAAACACACCGACCTCCTCAGCGCCCACGAGCTGCACCTTCCCACCGCCTCAACCACACGCAGAGAGGGGCATCCCCCTTGCTCTCGCCACTTCCTCAATCCCAAACCCCCAAGTGCCTCTGGCGGTCTCTTCATCTCGAGCAGTGCCTTGCCCCTCCCGTATCCCTTCTGGTCCGTCCTCGCCTCCCACCCCCCAAAATCCTGCTCTTCCTGTCCAAGTCTGAGTGCTCGGCATTTCCGTGTCCTCGGCCCTTGAATCCGTTTGAATGGAGTTTGAATCCTTTGAATCCCCGGCCTTGGCTGCCCAGGCCTTTCCAAACTCTGACCCTGGATTACCCCCTCTGCCCACCTTCTCTGCCCCGACTCGGCTTGCCGCTCAGCACCACTGGGAGAAGGCGCCGATTGCGCGGACCCGGGTCTTCTGTACAAAGAAGGGGGTTGTTGAACGGGGTGGGGTGGTGGGCTCTAACATCTCTTCAGCCTCTGGTGACTCATGGTGGTATTTCAATCTCAGAATAGCTTTGGGAGAGCCCGGGGTAGTGGCGGTAATTAACGATTAGTTCTCTTGTCTCCAAGTCTTAGAAGAAAGCGACCCCTTGTACAGAGGGGGAAAGCTTAGGTCCACATAGGGGAAGGGGATAGGAAGAGCATAAGGGACCTTTATCCTAGCCACATGCCTGCTCAATTCAGCATCTTACAGAGGAAGAAACTGAGGGTCAAGGAGGGAAGCCTAGGGCCAGATCGGGCACTCATTAGTGCCTTGTCATAGTTTGTAAGTCACATTTCTGTGCTACAGACGTGGGAGAAACTGAGTCCAGCCCTCTGGAGCCAGGGAGCTGGGAGAGGCCCATGCGGATGGTGGGTGGAGGGTTGGCCTAGGAGTGAGGAGGAGCTGGGTTTGAATCCCACCACAGCCACACAGAGGGTACCTCTAGAACTTCCTGCCAGCTGCAGCTACATCATTTCGCCTTCTATTTCTATGTTTCCCCAAGGGCTTCAAAGGCTTGCAAAGCACTATTTGCTCACCTCCCCGTTAGAGCTGAGAATCAGTCACTCCTTTTATATCATTCGGATCTCAGTAGCTGATTGTCGTCATGGTTTCATCGTTTCAGTCACGTCCGTCTCTTTGGGGTTTTCTTGGCAGAGATACTGGAGTGGTTTGCCATTTCCTTCTCCAGCTCATTGTACAGATGAGGAAACTGAGGCAAACAGGGTTAAGTGACTTGTGCAGGGTCACACAGCTAGGAAGCATCTGAGGGTGGATTTGAACTCAGGTCTTCCTGACTCCAGACCTGGCTGCTCTATCCACTGCACCACCTAACTGCCCTGGTATGAGGCAAGAAACCCTGGGTCCAAATCTCATCTCTGGCCACTTTGGGTAAGTCATTTTATATCTCTAGGCCTCAGTTTCTTCATCTGTAAAAAACAAAGAGGTTGGATTAGATGATCTAGGTCATTAGATTATAAACTCTTTGAGGGCAGGGACTGTCTTTTACCTTTCTTTGTATCCCCAGGTTTTAGTTCAGTGCCTGACACATAGTAGGTGCTCAATACGTGTGAATTGGATTATTGAATCAAATTGCCAGCTCTGAAAGGTCAACCCATGAACCCTGTGGAATGGATTCCCATTTTACAGGTGAGGAAACCGAGTCTCAGGGAAGTTAAATGTTCTCCTCGGGCCACAAAGGTGGCACAATTGAGATATCCCAGCCCAAAGTGCCTTGTGGGACAGTTTGGTCACAGGGAGAAAGGATCCATTTCCAGGCTGAGGGTCTCCAGCCAATCAGAACACCCAGAGGGGAATGGCTTCGGGCAGAAATGGCCAGTAGGAGCTTCAGCCAAGTGATGAAATAAACTCTGTGTAGGAACAGGGACCCTGGGGTCCTGCCTATGCACGAGGGAGCAGGGGCTGGGCATCCTCCCTGGGAGGGCAGACGCAAAGACCAAGGGGAGAGAGGGGAGCCTGAGAATAAAGAGTCTTACAACAACACCCTCAGGCCTGTGCCGGGCAGTCCTCCAGCAATCGCTCTGATTGGCCCCTTAACGATCCAGTCTGGCAGGGAGCCGAGACTCCCACTCTTTCCGGGCCTAAGAATGGCTTATTTCCAGATGAGGAAACACGCATGGAGAGTTTAATCTGACCGCATTCCTGTTAAGTCATTCCCTCATCATAACAGCTCACACGCAACTGTAAGAAGAAAACTGAGTGTTAGAAAGGAGAACTGAGTCAGACTCAGGTTGATTGTTCATTCTCAACCAGCATTTATTAAGCACCTACTGTGTGCCATTGTTGTTCTGTTGTTTCTGTCATGTCTGACTCTTCATGTCTCCATTTGGGGTTTTCTTGGCAGAGATAATGGAGTGGTTTGCCATTTTCTTCTCCAGCTCATTTTACAGTTGAGGAAACTGAGACAAACAGTTGCCCAGGGTCACACACCTAGTAAGTGTCTGGGTTTAGATTTGAACTCAGATCTCCCTGACTCCAGGCCTGGCACTCTATCCATTGCACCACCCAGCTGCCCAACTATATGCCATACAACATGCTAGACGTTGGGTACCCAGAGAGGAAAAACCCAAACCATCCCTGCCCTCAGGGAGCTTACCTGCTGTCAGCCAAGGAGTTGTCTCCTGGGGGAGTTGCTTTGGTCATAATTTAGGTCCTGGGATTTAGAACACAGAGGATATAGGTAAGGAAACAGCGCTGAACCTGGGCACCAGGCCTCCTGACCCTGCCTCCAGCACTCCAATCCTCTGGAAGAGGGAGAGCCCCTGAAGGTGTTTTGGTCTATGATTATGAGGTTATGAGGCTTATTTCTGAAAATCCCTGCCAGACAGCAGTTTCACCGCCAGAGGCAGCACGCACGGTGGGTGACGGTCAGACCGTTGGGTCTAGGCTCCAGCATCTGCTCTGACACTGACTTTAGACTTCAGTTTCCTCGTCTGTATGAAGCTCATAATGCTTGCAATACCTATCCTCGTGGGGCTGGGAAGAAGGAGCTGTAGAAATAGCAGCTGGTTGAGTTGGGGTTGTTGTTTTGGGGCCAGGACTATGATCTTATTGCTATGGGGAACTCCCTGTGTGGAAACTTCTTTTCTTTTTGCAGGGCAGCTAGGGGGCGCCATAGTGCGCAGGGCGCTGGGCCTGGAGTCAGGGAGACTCATCCTCTTGAGTTCAAATCTGGCCTCGGACACTTACTAGCTGTGTGACCCTGGGCAAGTCACTTAGCCCTGTTGGCCTCAGTTTCCTCAACTGTAAAATGAGCTGGAAAAGGAAATGGCAAACCACTCCAGTATCCCTGCCAAGAAAACCCCAAATTGGGTCATGGAGAGTCAGAAATGACTGAACAGCACCATTACAGTCTTAGACAGTTGCCTGGGGCCCTGAGAAGGCAAATGACTTCCTCAGGATCTCACAGGTAGCAGGGTATGACTCAAACTCAGGATATCCTGATCCAAGCAGGCTCTGACAGAGAAATTGTCGTGCGCCTGTGATTTTCAGAACCTGTTTCTCATAACCCCGTAAGAATAGACTGAAAAATCTTCAGTGGCCCCCCCATCTTCCAGAGGTCCCTAGAGTTAGAACAGACCTTGGCAGGGGCCTGTGGGTCCAACCTCCTCATTTTACAGATGGGGAGACTGAGGTCTAGGGAGATGAGGTCACACAGGGAGGGATATGAGGAGATGAGCCCAAGGTCACACAGGTAGTAAGCATCAGAAGCAGGAATTTGAAACCGGGTCTCTGGGCTTTTCAGAATAGAGATCCCAGCTAGGTGGCACAGTGGATAGAGCACCACCCTTGGAGTGAGGAGAATCTGAATTCAAATTCGGCCTTAGACACTTACTAGTTGGGTGACCTTGGGCAAGTCACTTAACCCCAATTACCTCAAAAAAAAAAAAAGAATAGAGATCCCACCACTTCTTTTTTTCAGTTTTATTCAAGGATTCCACCTCATTGCTAAATTTTCACTGTGAGCATTTACACCTTGGATATTATCAAATGCTAAGGTCTTGACTTACTGTTTTGTTTATTGTTCAGTCTTGGGAAAGTGTTAATAAAACAGATGGATCAACACTTACCAGTGCATCCCCGGCCTCATTTTCTACTTTACTTCCCTTGAGAATGCCAAGTCCTGGGTGGCCAGCTGTCTCCTGAACTTGAGCTGGACATTTCCTGATTGCATACCTTGACCCCAGGAAGCTCCCTCCCTCCCTCCTTCGTTTCTGCCTCTCAAGGCTCAGCTCAGGTACCACCTCCTCTGTGAAGTTTTGTCTGTATTCCTACCCCCCTCCCCTCCTTCCCCTCCCCCCAGGCCCAGCAGTGCTGTCTCCTTCCTCAAGTTTCCTGGTACAGTACTTATTTGTGGATATGTCATCTTCAGCATTAGAATGGAAACCCCCACAAGGGCAGGGACTGTTTCATTTTGGTCTGTGTACCCCCAGGGCTTGGCACGTAATAAGCGCTCAGTAAATGTTTGCTGAATGCTGCCTGACACATTAGAGGTGCTTGATCTATATTTGTTCGATTGAGCTGAGTAAGAAAGGAATCATGCACTAACCGCAGCATTACCTGGCCACCCTGAGTCATAAAATGAGATGACTATCCAGGTAGTGATGCTCGTTTAGGAGGCTTTGGAATGTTCTGAGGTTCTAAGGAAAACTCTGAGCTGGTAGCAATCTCAGAAGATACCAGCTGCCTGGACAGCTATTTCTTCTTCAACACTGATGCAGCTCCCCTTTCTGGGGCTACTTCCCCAAATCCCACACGCGTTGGTCAGCCAGCTCCCCAGATCAATGTCCTTGATATGTGATCCTCCAACCTTTACTCCAAAAGAAGGGAAACCCACCACTTCCCAAGGCTGCCCATTCCACTTTGGGACAGCTCTGTCTGTCACCGAGTTTTTGCTGACATGGAGCCGAAATCTGCCTCTCTTCATATTCTTCCTACTGCTCCAAGTTTTGCCCTCCATAGACAATCAGAGTAAAACTAATTCTTCTTCCACAAGACAAGTCTTTATATGCCCCCTTATCTTCTGCACACTGAACATCACAGCTCCCCCCACTCAAACCTTAGATGAGTGACAAAGGGCCTTGTTTCTAAAATTCTAGATGAGCCTGTGAATTCCTCTCTCTCCCTACCTCCCAAGTAATCCCAAACCAATTTCACAATTCAGAGAGTTATGCAATTTGTTGTTGTTATTGTTGACTTGTTTCAGTTGTGCTGACTCTGTGACTCCATTTGGAGTTTCCTTGGCAAAGATATTGGGGTGGTATGTCATTTCCTTCTCCAGCTCATTTTACGGTCAAGGAAACTGAGGCCAACAGGCTTAAGTGACTTGCCCAGGGTCACACAGCTAGTAAGTGTCTGAGCCAGATGTGAACTCATGAGGATGTCTTCCTGACCCCAGGCCCAGTGCTCTATGCGCTATGGCACCACCTAGCTCTCATAGAAGACAATTTGATTCATCTAAAATTCCCATTCACCCTTGTGTATTCTCCCGGTATATTCTAATCTGCATCACCTCTTCTATCTGCTTACTTATCTTACTTATCTTATACATACCTATCTGCTTACCATCTACTTGGATAAATGGATTCACTCACTATTCACGATTTGCGATGGTCTGTGCAATTAGCATTTTGTGGGAGTCAATCTGCAGGTGCAATCTTGGAGTACCCTCCCCCTTCAAGGAATAGTGACTAGGGGAGATGGAGGCTTTTCTGGTTTGGTTTGGTTTTGAACTTTAAAAAATCATGTTCCTAAACCAGAAGTATTTAGGTGAGTATATGTATGTGTATATGTGTGTACACACACACACACAATTTTAGTCCTGTACTTCTCTCTCAGATGAGAAAGCCTGTCTAATGGCCACTTCCTCTACTCCCCTTTTAGGCAGAAATCACAGACTCCCTTATAGAGGGGTGGGCAAGATTCCAGAGATATCTATCCATGCCTCCCAGTGAGCTGCGTTTAGGCAACCCATATGAATATATATATAACCTACGCAGTCAACACACACCTTACACAAAAGAAAACAAAACACAGAATTAAAACTCCCCAATCATCAGCAGCACTACTAATGAGGTCTGAACACTCAACTTAGTTCACATATTCATTTTCCCAAAGTGAACAGAGCTTGCTCTCCAGAGCCTTTAGCAGGGAAAAGTTAGCATTCATTCTGCCCCAACCCGTATCACTTCCATGTCACAGTCAGAGAAGAGGGAATGGGCCTGTGATTTCATTGGTCTAGGGATCTTCTGGTTGAAAAAACTCTTTCTACCAATATAAGGCAGCACCTCGTCTACAGCTAGTCTTGGGGAGTTGATTAGAACAGTGACAGGTTGTGTCACCTGCCCAGTTCTACACTGCCGGTATATATCAGTGTTGGGACTTGAACTCAGGTCCTTCTGGCTTCTAGGCCAGCTCTTGACCCATGGTTCCATGCCTCCTTTCATCATAGTCATAAGTGTTGAAATAGACTCCCTCACCACACTACAATGGTTGTGACTGCCCCCCTGACCACTCATACCCATGGAGGGGCAGTGGCCCAAAGATCCCTCAGGGATCTCCAATATTGCCTAGCATTGTCCTTAGAACTGGGGTCCCATGGACTGTTTGTCCATTCTTCATCTCAGGCAAGGTTTCCCAGGCATCCTGGTGGCAGCTTCTCCTTGGCTGGCCCTAAACTCCAGATGTCCAAGATGGGGGTGAGGAGGGTCATCTATTTCTACGTCACTGGCAAAGTCAACCTCACCCAACATCTCTGGGGAGTTGGCTTACTGTTGCCAAGTCCTTCTCTGGCAGAGCTTTCTGACCCAGCTGTCTAGCTTGGTTCCCAGATATGCCCTCTTGGCATGGGGCCATCAAGGAAGTCCAGTTCCTTGGATTTGTAACTACTCTCTTCAATGCAATCATCCTATCACTGTCACAGTTCCAGGTCTTTCCTCTCAACCCCAGAATCTGATGTCTAGGTATCAATATTCCTACTTCTCCCCCCACCCCAAGTATCTATGGCAGGTCTAGGGCAGAGAAATAGAGAGGGTGCTGCCAGTAACTGCAATCCCACATCAGGCAGAAGAGCCTGCCTCCTGGTATTAGCAGGAGTAATTAGATGAAACAGGTGGTCCATTTCCTCTCCTTCTGTCCTCTCCTCCTCCCCATGGGGTGTACCCCAATTGAGTTTCTCATTCCCTCATCATACTTTTCTTCTCCACTGCAGTATGAGTCTCATGGTGTCTCTGGGTCTCTCCTCCCTCCATGAGTGTTAGGGAGATAAAAATAGAACAAGTCACAGTAGCTATTTTCTATTTTCAAAGTTTGCTTGGGGAAAACGGACAGCACCTATGGGCCCTGGAGATCCAGGGTGTCCCTCTGAGATTTCTTTCTACTTACCGTATGTATATCTTGTATGCACATAGTTGTTTATATGTTGTCTTCCCCATTAGAATGTAAGCTCCTTGAGGTCAGGGAAGATATTTTTGCTTTTCTTCATGTGCAAGATTTAGCACAATGCCTGATAAGTTATTGTTCAGTCATTTTTCAGTTGTGTTCAACATTTCATGACCCCATTTGGGGTTTTCTTGGCAAAGATACTGGAGTGGTTTGCCGTTTCCTTCTCCAGCTCATTTTACAGATGAGGAAACTGAGGCAAACAGGGTTAAGTGACTTGCCCAGGGTCACACAGCTAGTAAGTGTCTGAAGTCGATTCTGAACTCAGGAAGATGAGTCTTCCTGACTCCAGGACCGACGCTGTATGCACTATGGCGCCACCTAGTGGTCATGCCTGGCATGTAGTAAGTGCTTAATAAATGTTCACTAGCTACTTGTCAGGGCCAACTCACTCCAGGAGAGAGGCATGATGGCCAGGACCTTGGAGAGCGGCAGACAGAGCCCAACAGAGGAGGTGGGTTAGTCGGGTAGCCAGTGCTCTACACTGGGGAGAAAGTGCCTTCCTCCCAATATCTGTGTCGGGGATAAAGTCCTAATTGCCCTTCCAACTCTTGTTAGAAATTGAATGCTGGGACTGGGAGAGACCTTAGGACATGAAATGTTAGTGTTGGGACAGATTTTAGAGATTAAATCTAGTCACCTGCTCCCTTCCAATTTACAGATGAAGAAACTGAGGCCCATGGACTGGGAGTAACTTGGCCAAGATCAGTAGGAAGAGAGGAGCGAAGCTTTGACAAGAGCCATCTCTTGGCTTCACATCTTCCTACTATACCAAATGAGCTAGTATCTATGAAGTGCCTAGCACAGTGCTGACACATCGTAACACTTATCAATTGCTCGTTCCACTCCCCACCAGCTCCATAGGCTGGGCTCAACATCAACAGATGGGCTCCAAGTGGGAATGTCTTCCTTCTCTCAATGCCCTTCCCCTCATCTATCTAAAATTCTGGGGAGCAAACAGTCAGTATTTGAGAAAACATCTAAGGATTATTCAAGAGCCTAAGGCTCTTCTACCTGAGGTGGGATTGCAGTTACTGGTAGCACTCTCTCTATTATGTCCCAGCATCCATCTGGCCAAGCTGGCAAATGCCTCTTCTTGCCCCCAGTGTTTGAAGCTGCCCATCATCCCTGAGTATAGGAGTAAATCTGGTAAAGACAGATAAACCTATCCCAGGGAGCACTGCTAAGTGCCAGGCAGGGTCCTTGGTTCTGCTCTGCAGGAGGGGTAGCATAAGGTGTTTTTACCTGCTAAGAATGAGAGGGGTTAGAGGTGAACTAATTAGGAAGAAACCCATTAGGGGAGAGGAGAGGAGGTTGTCTTCTCTTCCTTTGCCTCTCAGCCCTGAAGGCTCTAGGACCCACAGAATTACAGATGTCACAACTGGTAGAAACCTTAGAAACTGTCAATCCAATCCCCTTGTTAGGTTCAGAGAAGAAAAATTATTTGTTCAAAGGCATGGAAACAGTCAGTGACATAAACCCAGGCCTCCTGATTCCAAGCATGACATATGACATTTCTCCCTCCCCCCCCCCCGCCAGTTTCTTCTAGGGAGGGGTGACATGCTAATCAGGATTATTCAGCCATTTTAACACACACACACACACACACACACTAACTTTACTTTATCAATATAAATATTGTCTTGTTCTGAGAAGTTGTAACAGGAACTATAATTTCTTCTATTTTTTTTTTTAGCTCTGAGCCCCCAGCCCCAGTCAGAGAGAGCTTCTGGTGAAACATCTCAATATTAAAATTTCCTCTCTTTATTCCCAGGATGTTTCCCCTTAACCACCTCCTCCTGATCTCATTCCCAATAAATAAGTAAAGATTGGAAAATGTCTATGGCTATTTATAAAGAGAAAATAAATGTTTAAAACAACCCCCCCCCCACCAAAGGGAAATTGACTTCCCCTGTGCCTAGGGGGAAAGGGCTTCAGGTTCTTATGAGGAAATCCAAGGGCAGAAAGGAAATAGCTGCTGCCCATAGTGGGGGAGGGTTCCAGTGATGTTTGTCTTAACATTCCTTGTGCCAATATGCCCACACAGCCTCATTTCTGGCATCATGGTGGTTGCTTCTGTCTGCTCCATTCCCCGACTCCATGTACTTCTTTCTTTCTTTCTTTCTTTCTTTCTTTCTTTCTTTCTTTCTTTCTTTCTTTCTTTCTTTCTTTCTTTCTTTCTTTCTTTCTTTCCTTCATAAGCAACCTGGGTTAAGGAACTTGCCCAGGGCCACACAACTATTAAGTGTCTGAGGTAGGATTTGAACTCAGGTCCTCCTGACTTCAGGGTCAGTGTTCTATCCTTTGTGCCCCTTAACTGCCTCTCCATATATTTCTTGTGACATCTCCCACTCTGTGAGTCTTCTGTCACATTGGGAGCACCACCTTCTGAGGCAGTCCATCCTACTTTGGGCTACTCAGCTCTGTTTGTTAGGGAGTTTTTCCTGACCTCAAGCCTAAATCCTCCTCTTTGCAACCTCTGCCCCTTGCTTCTAGTTCTGCCCTCTTACAAACCTGATCCTATCCCCTCAAATATTTTAAGGCAGCTGTCATGCCCCACTGAGTGCCCTCTCCTCCAGAAAGGACTGAGGACAGGCATGCTCAGTTCCTTCCTCTCTCCATCACAAGAAGAGAATGACAAGGGCTCCAGGTTCATATTATTAGCTGCAGAGAATTCTGAAGAGTTGAGTGATGATATGTGGGGGTATCATGGGATGCATGAGTCTGGAGCAAGGCCCATCCAAGTGCTGGGAGGACTATGATGACATTCTTGTGACAACTCCTGCTTCCTGAGCAGTGGGCTCAGGATGATCACCCAGGCACTCATGGGTGATAACCAAGGTTCCTCAGGGAAGAAGAGGGTAAAGAGAATACCCAGAAACAACACATGGGTCCATGAGGTCTCCAGTCAAGTGAGGGCAACTGTAACAGTGACAGGAGGTCAATGGTGTGGTGGATCTCCCCAAACCTCCAATGAGGTCCAGCCGTGACAGATAATTTTCAGACCGTCTCGCCTCCCCAGAAACTAAGGTCACTCAATTGAGGCGTAATGACTCAGCTCTAGTAATGGAATCAAAATGTGATTTCAGGAAGGACCAAGTGGGTTTTTGCTCACACCATGGAAAAAAGGGGCATAAGGCACCCAAGAGGAGAGAACCTGTCCTCCACTGTTGCTGTTCTGGAATGAGCTGAAGCCCAAAGGATGCATGACACCAAACTAGGGCCAAGGCCAGGGACCACCCCTAGGACCCTGAAGAGTATCTAGGGTCACCTAGCATGAGTCCAGCTGACTTGGACTTAATAACCATGGAGAAGACTGCAGCTCTGGTGTGTCCCTCTGGACTGACTAGTGAATCCCAGGTAAATAGAACTAAGAAAAGCTGAGGCTTATGCCATCACAGCCCATGAGAAAATCAGGCCTCTGTGGCTTCAGTGGAAAGAATGACCCATGTTAGGATCCCATCATGGCACATCTGGAGCATCCATAGGAAGCTATGGGCATCAGCAAAGAGGTGACTACACCCCTGGGGCTCTGGGCAGGGCCACAAGCTGAAGTCTGCAGATGATCTGGATCGTGTCAATGAGCCAGAACAATCAGAAGGCCCCCTGGGTCTGTCAGATCAGGAGGGTGCCCTTGACATGGAGTTACAGGGAAACCCTCTGAGTCTGGGCCTCCTTTCCCTGCTGGAGCTCACCATTAGCTCTGAGCCACCCCTCCTGTAACCGCCCAAGTCATTGCTCTAGAGATGACCTGGGAAGGCTGGCTGGAGGCCTGGAGTCACTCCAGGACCCAGATCTCTTACCTGCCCTAGCTGTTCTCCCCAGGTTCTCCTCCTATGGACTCTCCTTCCACACCTGAAGGGAATTCATCTGGGTTAACCAGTCTTTCAGGCCTCATTGGTGTGTAGGTGTGTGTGTATGCGCATGTGCTTTTAAACAAGATAAGAAAGTTCTAGAGATGGCACAAAGATAACCTGAAGGAATGGGTGATGCCGGAGAGGCGGGGTGCCTGGGGAGTTTAGGAGCAAGGCAGTTCTGATTTAGTGGAGGCCTAGGCTAATTAAACCTTTCCCTCAACTAAATGAATAGCTCTTCAGGTACCTGGGAGGGGTTGACTAGAGGCCATTATGATGGGTCCTTGCTCAACCCACTCTCAGCTACTCAGATTTGCTGGGGCTTGAACCCAGAACTTGGTTTGGAGCTCTGAATGGGCTGAGTTCTACTTTCCATCGGATCCTTTGGTACTTAATTAATGACTTCACTTCTGGATATGGGCTAGACCTCTGGTGGCCAGACTCCCAAGTCCAGAGTTCTTCCAGAGTCAAGGAGAAGGCCTGGTCTTTATTTAGTCTAGCTAGAGCATGCAATTGGTGCAGATTGAGTAAGAAGATGGTCACAGGTGGACACTTTCTCACCACCCACTGGCTCATCAACCCCATGCGTTCGGGCTTTAGTCTCCAGCAAGCTAGAGAGACAGCAAGGTACAGGGAGAGCCAGGGGACCTGGTGCAAACCCACCTCTGCCCTTTACTAGCTTTGGGACACTGGGTAAGTCTGTTAAACCTTGTGTTTCAGTTCCCTTCTCCACAGAGTTCAGGGGTTGTACTTGTAGCCTCTGAAGCCCTTCCTAGCTCTTAAACCTATGCTCTTCTGAACTATGCACGCTGACAACCACTCTTTGCATAGGCTTTAGCCATCCTTATCCTTTGACCTTTGAGCATTAGACACTGTAGACCCCGCCCTCCTACTGCATACTTTTCCTTCCCAGGGATTTGGAGAGACCACATGGCCGATCATCTTCCTTCCTCTCTAACCGTGCCATCCCCACACCTCTTCCTCTTTCCAGCTCTTTAATGGACTTGTTCTCCCCGGGTCTCATTTACCATATCCACTCTCTGTCTCTGTGTGTGTGTGTCTTTCTTTCTCTTTCCATCTCTGTCTTTGTCTCTGTCTCTCTGTTTCTTTCTCTTTCTCTCTGTCTCTGTTTGTCTCTGTCTCTGTCTCTGTCTCTCTTTCCTCTCTCTGCTCTCTTTGTCTCTCTCTGTGTCTTTCTCACTCTGTCTCTGTCTCTCAGTCTCTGTCTGTCTCTGTCTTTCTTTCTTTCTCTGTTTCTATCTGTCTGTCTATCTCTCTCCATTTTCTTCATGCACTCCTTTGTTGCAATACATTTCCTCCTCTCTTCCCATCCCACAATTCCTTATTTCCTTTCAAACTCTGTAAATTTCTCCTTCTACAGGAAGCCTTTCCTGACTCTAACCCCACACCAGGTGGCCATGCCTCCCTTGAAAAACTAAGCTTGTATGTATTTATATTCATGTTGTCTTCCTGATAGAATGGAAGCTCCCTAAAGGCAGGGATTGATTCCTTTTTGTCTGGTGCCCAGTGCCTGGCACTCAATCAGTTTGTCAATTGATTGAAAGGTGGAGGACCACATGTGAAACTATAAGGAACCTCAAAGATGATTTTGTCCTCCCTGTTTTACAAATGAGGAAACCGAGGTCTAGGGAAGTAAAATGATTTGCCCAAAGTCACACAAGAAGTAAGTGACACAGCCAGAATTTGAACCCCGGGCCTCTGCTTCCAAAGTCACTATTCTTTCCCCACTACCACACTGCCTCCTAAAGCCCAGTCCAGGAGTGGGCTTGTAAAATGTTTAACTGGCTCTCCAGGGGGAAATATGCACATGACACACTTGTGCATCACTTTCTTAAGTCCAGACATCAATAAAACAACAAATCAAGCCCTGATTGGTCAACTTTGCTGATTTCTGAGGTGTAAATGCATGCTTAAGAATTGGCTCTTAGGAGCTGGTAAAAGCTGACTTCAATAGACCTGTCCCTCCTCCTTCTCGAAATACAAAGGTCACACAAACTCAACTTTTAGGGAAGAGCCTGAGGAAATTTCAGGAAACTTTCTGCCCCACACCCAGCTGGGAATGCCTCCTCCTGCCCTAAGGGCTTGGAACAAAGATTCATTCTGTCCCACGGGGGCATAGGAGTAAATCTTTTGGGAAAGAGGGACAGGCATCCCTCAGGAGGTACTGCTGGTTGAGGAGAGGTCCCCATCCAGCCTGGGAATCCTAGTAGTTTCCTGGGCTCTGCTGCTGCCTGAGATGGCGTCCTTTCTTACCTGTCTAAGAATCCTTACACTTTGCTCCAAACACTCTGGAATCCAGACACACTGGGCAAACTTCACGTCTCATCTCCCAGCCTTGGAATTGACTGTTCCTCGTGTCTGGAATGCACTTTCTCCTCTTGTCTACCTCCTGGCTTCCCAGACTTCCCTCAAATCCCGTCTTCTGCAGGAGGCTTTCTGCAGTGCCCCAGGGGTCCTAACAATCATAATAATAGCAATAATCATGTTTATCCTTCATTTTCGAAGAGATCCAATGACATCATGGGATGATGTCTTGACTTGATGTCTTGAATTGGATTGAAGTGAGGCAGAGCTGCACAAAGTCTCAGCCTCACTCTCTCTTCCAGAGTCATCGAAGTCCAGTGGAAGGACCAAAGTCAGGATGGCTGGGGACGCCTCAGGATGCGATGGATGACCTTGGCATCTTTGATATCTGACCAAACTCTAAGGGCCCCGCACCTGCTTCAGCTGCCTTTGTGGCTGTTGGTACAAATTTTTCTTATCTGACCATTCCTCTGGGAGAAGTCTTCACGTGCTTTGGGGAGACACACCCACAACCCCCACCCCCCACCTCACTGTGTTTGAGGCCTCTCAGTTACCCTCAGCCTGGTTTAGCCCACCTGCGGCAATGGTTTTACCAGGATGTAGCCACTGCACATTCTACAGCTCCTTGGAGCCAGAGCTGAGAGTTGGGCACCAGGTGGAAACCAATAGTGGATGAGCACCCCTGAAAAGTGCTCGGTGAGTCCTCACACCAGAGATGCTAGCCCTCTTGAACACGTGGGGAACCTGCGGCCTTGAGGCCATGTGTGGACCTCTAGGTCCTCAAGTGCAGCCCTTTGACTGACTCCAAACTTCACAGAAAAAATCCTTTTAGGATCTGCCCCATAAGAATGTGAGCTCCTAATTAGGAAGAAGCTTATTAGTTGCGGGAGGGGGGCAGGGATGAGAC
Organism: Vombatus ursinus; assembly: GCF_900497805.2. NCBI lineage: Eukaryota > Metazoa > Chordata > Mammalia > Diprotodontia > Vombatidae > Vombatus > Vombatus ursinus. The sequence continues at coordinate 925,185 of NW_020954808.1, forward strand.
TGCTTCCTTCTTCTCTCACTGTGGGGTACACAGCCCACAAAGCTCTGTCTCTGATGCCAGATGACCTAGGTTCAATTCCCAGCTGTACCACTTAATATGACTATGGGCAACTCACTTCACCTACAGGCCTCAGTTTCCCTATCTGTCAATCGGGATGGTTGGGCTCATGAATGGCCTCTTCCAGCTCTCAGTCCTCCAACTGCCAGGCTAGGAGCTCTCATTAACATAATTATCTGACTAAAAAGATCAAATAAAGGACCATGATTTACTTTCCTGGAAGGCTTTTGCAGAAGGAAGAAATTATTTTAATTTTGCGAATGAGAAAAGGGGCCCAAAGAAGGGAAACTATTTGCCAACATTCACAAAGTAACAGAGCCTGGATTTGAAACCAGGCCTTCTGATTCCCTACCCAGCCTTTTTCTCCCTCCTCCACATGTCCTCTAGGCAGTTTCATGCCAATTCAAGCCTGGCACCTAACAACAGCTAGCATTTACATAAACTTTACCAATATTATCTCATCCGATACTTACAACAACTGGGAACTAGATGCTATGACTATGCCCATTTTACAGGAAAGAAAACTGAGACAGACAGAGGTTAAGTGACTTGCTCAGGGTCACACAGTTAGGCAAGATTTGAACTGGGCTCTTCCTGATTCCACACGCAGAACTCTATGCTGCTCATTTTCCTAGTTCACATCATTCATTATTAAGTTGGAAAGGATGCTTTCCTGGGATCTTTCTGCTCAGGGTGGTCCCTTAAAGAAACCTTCCAACCTCCTGCTGCTGGAGTTTGAAGCTAGGTATTCCAGAGCTGGGTCTTAGGTTAGAGACCTAACGGTCCCCAGGGAGTTTGGGCCAGAGTTTTTTCTTTTTTCTTTTTCTTTCTTTCTTTTTTTTTTTTAGGCAATTGGGGTTAAGTGACTTGCCCAGAGTCACACAGCTAGTAAGTGTCAAGTGTTTGGTCTGAGGTCGAATTTGAACTCAGGTCCTCTTTTCTTCAGGGCCAGTGCTCTATCCACTGAGCCACCTAGCTGCCCCGAGGGTCATAGGTTTTAAAGCAGGAAGGGGCCTGCGTTCAATGCAAGGGGCTACACTCTAGGAAGGGGTCCAGAGCAGAGGAGATCAGGCCACGGAGAGGACCAGGCACTGTGCTCTATGAGGGTTCTGTGATGGAATCAGGGAGATTTCCTTGGAGAAGAGTTCTCTGAGACATTTTCCTTGGACACGGAGCCAGAAGCCCTGGGTTCATATACTGGCAGGTCATTTCAATTCTCTGAGCCTCAGTTTCCTGATCTGCAAAATGGAGAAAGGCTACTGGCTCAGATCTCTAAAGCCCCTTCCAGCCCTGAATCTGGTACAGAATGGCCCCCACTCTGCCAACTAGCTGCACGGAGCCCAGGGCTTCTCTTCCCTGCACTTGTCTCCTTTACCCACAAGAGGGCACCCCATCCTCACCGTCAACTCCATAGCTTTAAAGCCAGCCAAAGCCAGGGCTTGCTGGTTCCCCAAGGAGCAGCAAACAGTGACTCCAGTCTGTCACCACCCTTCTCCCTACTCTCTCCCTCCCTGCAGAGTCCTTGAGAAGCCTTATGAAAACGAGGCACTAGGGAGATTGAGTGGGGAAGAGACTGAGACTGAGAAGGGAGCAGGCGGCTATGAGCCGACTGAAGGTTATGCACGCTCTTCATTGAGGAAATTGAGGCAGAGGGCTCTCTGCTTAAGGCTAAGTTATTTGCCTTAGGTCACACAGGTTACATACAGAAAGCTGGGCGTCAAACATAGGTTCTCTGATTCCAAATGAACCAGGTTTTGGTTCTTCATTTTGGAAGTGGGGTGGTGTGATGGAGGACAAAGGAGTAGGAGAAGGGACTTGCTCAAGGTCACCCAATGGATTAACTCGAGAACTCAAATCTCCCGATTGCCTGTCTGCCTCAGGCTCCTCTCCTATGCTCCCTAATGCCTCTTTGGCCCAGGGTCAAAGAATTTCAGAGTCGGAAGGGGGCTAGGCAGCCACCTAATCCAACCCATATTCCAAGCTCATCGTGATATCATTCCTGACAGGTTGTCATGCAGCCTCTGAATGAACAAATAAATGAGGATATTTTAAACACTTGCTGCATGCTAACACTGTGTGAAGTGCTGGGGATACAAAAAGGAGACAGTCCAGGCTCTCAGGGAGATCACATTCTAAGAGCGGAGACAACGCACACGAAACGTTTCAGCTGCAAGTCAGATCAAAGGTGCCATGACCCTTAGGGGCCAGCAGCCAAGCAGATAGCTTCCTCTTTAAAGTAACTGTCACTGAAAAAACCATATCAGTATCTGATGAACAACCACTTGACAACGCCAAAAACTGGTGTCAAGACCTTTCTTTTCTGGGTCTTCAGTGGCTGTGACTGAAGCCCCTACAGGGGCAGTGGCCAGGCTGTATCTCCCCAGGGGTTACTTCCCAGTATGATGGTTGAAGGCGCTGAACTGGAAGCCTGACTATTCCCAAGGCTCTTGGATTCAGCTTTCTGGCCTGTCCCCATCGGAGTCTGAAGGAGATGGTGGTGAAGGTGTGCTAACTCGACTCATCTACCACATACTGCCTCCTGACTCTCCCCTGGGGTGCCCTGTTGGTTCAGCTAGGCTGGCTTGCCTTCTCTGTAAATGGAAATTGACAGGCAGTTGGTGCAGATGCCAGGCCTTTCTTCACACGTGATGGCTGGGAGGGCTAAGTCAGAGGCAGGGCTGATGGTCTGTGGGGTGCTGCCACTCCCAAAGTGCCTGTATTTATCTGCCTGTTAGTGGCAGTAGGTCAGTACTTATTGCTAGTGGTGAGCCCCTTCCCCACAGTGATTTCTCCCCTCAATGACGGCTGCTGGGACCTACAAGAGGGAAAGCCCACTGCTTCCAGGGCAGCCCCTCAGGTAGCACTAGGACAGCTCCAAGGGTTTGGGCGTTTATGCAAACACTCAAAGGGTCTCCCGGCTATTCCCACTCAAGGCTCCTAGTTCCATCCTCCCGGACTGTGGAGAGCTAGTCTTGCAATTACAATGAAAGAGGATGACCTGTTTCTCACCCCGAACAGAGGCAAGTTTTAATTCTTTAATGATTTCCTCAGACTTACTAAAGAGGCCTGGAAGGAGTGGGCAGGGCTGGAAAGAGAAAGCCAAGGACAAGAAAGAGCTGGGATGATTCAGGAGCTAGGAGCTCAATCCTTGCTCACTTTCCCTGGGGTGATCACCAATGGTTCCAGGATATAATCATGCATTTGTAATAGGAGACTGGTGCATATAGATCTCATTAGCTTGCTCAAATGAAGCAATCAGTCAATAAAAATTTATTTTCTACTATGTGCCAGGCACAGTGCTAAGTGCTGGGGGTACAAAAAAAAGAGGCAAAAGACAGTCCCTGCCCTCAAGGAGTTTACAATCTAATGAGGGAGACAGCATGCAAATAAATATATACAAAGCTAACTATATACAGGATAAATCAGAGATAATTAACGGGGAGAAGGCTCTAGAATTAAGAGAGTTTGGAGAAGACTTCCTGTAGAAGGTAGGATTTCCACTGGTTCTTAAATGAAATTAGTAGGCAAAGTGGAGGAGGGAAAGGATGCTAGGAAGCTGCATCCTGGGAATTGTGATGAAGCCTAAGTGGAGAAAGTGGGAAGCATGTATAAACATTCCATAATTGGTGCTGGACTGCTAGTCCGGTGAGTGTGAGGCTCAGATTGACTTCAGAGGTATCCAAAATTGCTTGTCAGCATTGGCTAATTCCTCTTCCTTTCACTGGAGGCACCTGGTGGCAGTCACAAGTAAGAAAGCACTGGACCTGGACTCAAGATCTGAGTTCAAATTCAGCCTCAGACATTTACTAGCTGTGTGACCTTAGACAAGTTCCTTAATTCCTCTCTGCCTCAGTTTCCTTAATTATAAAATGGGAATAATAATAGCACCCAATTCCCAGGGTTATTGTGAAGATCAAATGAGATAATATTTGTTAAAAGCACTTAGCACAGTGGCTGGCACATAGTAGGTGCTATATAAATGCATAGTCCTTTTTCTCTTTTATTTGGTTATTCCACTCAGCACAACTGGACAGAGACCATGCCGTAAGGAGAGAACCCTCTGATCCACCATGGATTCCAAAAACTGAGCCTCAGACCTTGGACTTTTCATTTGTTTGTTTTTGTTTTTGTTTTTGTTTTTTGCCAATATAGGTGGAGTGAAGCCACAAGACCTAGTGAGTTCTAAAGGTCCAGAGGGCACTTCAGCATCCCATGTTCCAGGGCCTAGGCTGTAGCCAGGGATGGAGAACCTGCTTAGACTCGAGTGATGCAGCCAGCACCAGAGCTTTCCAGAGGAAGGACCAGACTTCAGGAATGACCTTGACACCCAGGCCAGGAGAAGCTGACATGGGTAAACCAGCAGCAGTCGTACTGTTTCTGAACATGAACTTGGTGAGACAAATGCTAGATAGGAATGGAGTGAAATTTAGAGCCTGCTCCAAAGTGACTGAGGTGGTACAGGGGAGAGTATGCCCCAGAGGTGCTGGGAGAAATGTTTCTACATTTATTTGTTCTTGCTACATTTTTGAGGTAAATATCCATTCATAAAAAGCTATCCAACATTAAGCAGGTAAATGGAACTGGTGTACTAGTCACTGGTCCCCCCGAAATGGAGAGAACCCAACTGATGGGGGCTCAGGCTGATGGCAAAGAAAAAAGATGTTCCAAACCCTCGGGGTTACCTCCTGGAATCTTTACCCGCTAGGCTCTGGGAGAGAGGGCTAGTGCTCAGTGCTAAACATTGATACCCCTTGGGTTGCTCTCCAAGCATCAAGGCTTGGAGGTGCTTTTCGGGCAGACAGTTACGAGGCTGTCTCACACGAGGCCTGATGCTCTCAGGCTCTCGGTCCACTGGGTCGGTTCAAGGCCATGGACCTGGGTACCCCTTCCTCAGCGTAGAGGACAAGGACAGATGCCCTACCTGTAAATGTATCTGTTAATTTCCTTGGCGCTAGGGAATTGGGGAAAACTGCAGTTGCTTTTTGGTTCCCTAAGGCTTACTTACTCCCTTCCCTCTGCACCTCTGAATCCTCCTTCATGGAGGTTACAGGGAAAGTTAGAACAGCTAAAAATATCTTGACAGATTCTGGAGGTTTTATGATTGATCATTAAGGAGTTTAGAACTTCTCCTTGCAACGCTGGTCACTCTTTTCTCCCACTCCCTTCTCTTGAGTCAATAGGATACCTGTTAACCCCTCTCACAGGAGAAGAGAGTTTCACCCTTTACTTTACTTTACCCCTCACTTTTGATTTCACCCTCTCTGACCTGGGGAAAAGGAAGGAAGGGGGAGGGGCAGCAGCTACCGAGTGGGCCCCACTGGCAGTGGCCTTGGGCTCTGGGGCAACCTTTGCCTGGAAGCATCACCCAGGTTCAGCACATCCTGCTCAAAGTAAAGAAGCTGGCCACTGAACTTGGGTAAGCGTGCTCTTTTAAATTTGTAGTTTTAACTGTTAACGATGAGATGCTGATTCTCTGTGTAAAGTAATTTGGAAATGCATTTAACAAAACTGAAGTCACCTGATTGGTAATGGGTTTGTTTCAAGTTTCAAATCGGTGAACTTTTTGTATCAGTTATGTCAAGCAACTTTTCATAGTTTGGTTACAGCTGAAATAATTTAGCTATTGTTGGTTATTGTTTTAATGTGTAAACTAGCCAAAAAGTTTGTTTGGGTTATGTATGGCTTGCTGAGAATTTGCAAGTGTATAGAAATCTCTAATGATTGGCTTTTTACACCAGGACAAATTTAAGTTTGAGATGTAAATCCCGGAAAAGTTTTTCCTAAGCTGTGATTAGTGAAACTTGCTGTTTGAGGTAAAAGCTCATAGGATTTTACTTTGAATCGTCTGATGGATCATAATCCATCAATAATCAATAATCCACCATCTTGAGAGATATGTCACAAGCTACTCAGAGAATGTGATACTGGTAGGAAGTCAGCATGGGGAAAAGCTGAGAGGGCAATTTTAGCCTCAGTCTAAGATGGGATCCTCCTGGCTCAGTTTCCCCATTATGTTCCTTTGAAAGGGAATGTTACCCACCTGGCTATTCCTGAGTCTGGCTATAAGGTGAATTTATTACTGCATGGTTGGAAAACTGAATTATCTGAATCCAAAATAGAGCTAATGATTTTTTATTCTCTCATTTGGGCCCTAAATCTAGTCCCTGTTTTATATCTGGGCCCTGCAGTCTTTTCTGTCAGATTTGTGTCTTCCAGACTACAGGGCATTCACCTATAGTTGGTAACAGCAAATACCAGTCCCTACATCATTCCCTGGATGCAGCCTGTGCTCATTTCCAGTCAACTTCCTCTTTGGGACCCCCTCGAGTCAGGGACAGCTCTACGCCCCTTGCCAGTAGGAAGCAGTTTCAGAAGCCGAGACCTTCACCCCTTACTCCAAAAGAATTTGGGTCCCATTTGTTTGAGTAGGGAATGATGGGTTTGGGATCTGGGCCCCAGAAAGGAAAAACCCTGCACTTTCCCACAGTGACCAAATCTCTGGCGTTCCCCTGAGGCTATAATCCCATCAACTGGCCTTTCATTGTGGCTACACCCAATCTCCCCTCCAATTGTCTTGCCTCTCTATGGCTCCAGGCCACTTCCCACCCTTGGTCCCACCTAGCCTCCATTTCCCTGGAATTCTATTACCTCATAGACTACTTGGCCACTCCTAGATCCCTCCCACAATCTTTCTGTATATAAAGTCCATCTTGTCTCCATTAAGATGCTCTGATTCTTACAATCTAGACAATAGCCCACAGATGCTCAGATTACTTAAGAGTCTAGCTAATATGGTGAATCTTCAATAAACCTTGTTTTTGGCTGAAAAAAAAAACATTGATACCCCTTGGCTCAACAGAGGGGTAGATGGGAAATTAACATTGTGGGGAAGCCTAATCCTCTCTTATTTAAATTCTATGTAAACTAAACTAGTCACCTGTGTTCCCCATTGCCCTCACCCTAATATCCTGCAGGTAGGTGGCACAGTGGATAGAATAACAGCCTTGGAGTCAGGAGGACCTGAGTTCAAATCCAGCCTCACATACTTGACACTTACTAGCTGGGCAAGTCATTTAATCTCATTGACTCACAAAAAAAAAAAAGTCAAATTTTTACAACTGTGATACAGCCCATCAGGAGGATTTTAATAGTGGAGGGTGGAAATCCTGAAGATAAATACGTAAAGAGTTTTTTAAAAGGGGACAATTCTTGTTCTACATCTATTTGTAAAGAAAAGCATAATGTCTTTAAATCATTCTTCTGTAAATAGAGATTACCTTTTTGCAGTGTTTAAAAAAAAAAAAGAATCAATTATTAAATGCCTACTATTCGTGCCTGCCCTGGAGTCAGGAAGTTTCTGAGTTCAAATCTGAACTCAGACTAGCTATGCGACCCTGGACAAGTCATTTAAACCCTATTTGCCTCAGTTTCCTCATCTGTCAAATGACCTGGAGAAGGAAATGGCAAACCACTCTAGTATCTTTGCCAAGAAAACCCCAAATGGGGTCACAAAGAGTCCGATACAATGGTACACAAGTAAATTAAAGGCATACATCACAAAAGTCATCATGATTGACCACAGATATTGTAATATAAAACAAAAATCAGGAACCAGAAATAGAGAAAATTGTCATGAAGCTCCTGCCAACTAATAGCCACTGGGGAGGGAGAGTTGGAAGGAACTGACCTCTTATGGTTACACAGTTGTAGACAGCAGCCTCTAGTCTCAGAATTTTGATGACCCATCATGGCTGTTCATTCTCTGCTTCTGTCTGTCACGGTACCAAAGTCCCAATGCTCTATAATCTAGAATGTGTCTGCAAAGGCTTGTGGGAATTGTGGTCCAAGGGAACAAGAAGGATTTGTTCTCCAGAACAGCTTGCCTGTAAGAGAAGAGAGGGGAGAGGCCTTGGGACCTCCACGTCCTACGCCACATGTGGCCCACGTTGGCCTTTTCATTTTAGGTGCTTGGAGGCTTGGAGCTTAGACGCTACACACCTGACAGTTTTGAAAGGTCAGGACAGTGTCAGGGTTTGCAGCTATTCGATTCAGCTCAGAGGCCCTGAGGGTGGAGGAATGATCCTGCTGAGCAAGAGCTGAAATAAAAGTTCATTCAGCAGCACGCTGCGTTTGAACATGAACTTGGCAGGACCAAGAGTATGACAAAACTGCATGAAGTCTGACCCTGCTGTCCCCAGAGACCAAGGTGATACGGGGGGGGGGGGGGGGGGGGGGAGACTGGGCCTGCAGGTGTTGGAGAGGGAGGAGCGGAAATGTCTGTGCTTCTGTTCTTGTTGCAGCTTCAAAGTAAATATGCCTCTGTGAAAGCTAATCAGTTAAAAGGAACTGGAACCTTGTCAGTGGCAGCTAGGGGTGGGGGTGGGGAGAGAACCACAACATAATGGAGGCTCAAACCAATAGCCTTAAAGAGAGACACCCCCAAACTCTCAGGGGTCCCCTTAGAACCCAGAAGGGGATATGTAGCCAGCCTCACTCCGAGAGAACGATGCCAAAGTACTTTCTACACCATAGCTAGGCAGGTTTCCACCAACTACAGAGCCATCCCATGTATCACTAAACCTCTGACTCATTAGATAAGTCAGAGAAAGTTGTCAAGGCATTCAAACACTGGTAGCTGCCCCAACCACATGTAAGTGTCAGAGAGAGGTGAAAACTTTATACCTGGTCTTCCAGAATCCAAGTTTAGCATTCCATCCAACACACATACACACACACATACACACACGCACACACACACACACACACCTACCTATGCGCATATTTTGTTTCTTTTTTTCTGTCTAGATCTGTGATCTCTCCCTATCTCTCTGTCTCTGTCTCTCCTCTCTCTGTCCCCACCCCCTCTCCTCTCTTTTCTCTCTCCTCTGTCTCTTTCTCTCCCTCTAACCTCTCTCTCTGTCTCTCACTCTCTCCTCTCCTCCTCATTCCCCTTGTTGTCATTAACTTCTTCTTCCTCTTCTTCTTCTTCTTCTTCTCCTCCTCCTCCTCCTCCTCCTCCTCCTCCTCCTCCTCCTTCTTCTTCTTCTTCTTCTTCTTCTCCCTCTCTCTCTCTCTGTCTCCCAACTGGTTTCACAAACTCCTGAACTCCTGCAAAACGGAGTCCAATGTCTCAATGAGACAACGTTGTCTTTCTAGCCTAGGATAGCCTCTCTCCAGGATCATAGATTTAGAGCTGAAAAGAACTTCCGAGGCCATCAAACTCAACCTTTCATTTTACAGATTTACCGAGATGTTAAATGACTTGCTCAGGGTGACACAGCTAGTAAGTGTCTGAGACTGGATGCAAACTCAGGTCTTCCTGACCCCACGTCTAGAATTCTATCTTTCTATCACCTCTGTGGAGGTCCACTAGCTATTTTCGGTGTTTTATACTTATTTGATTATGTATTATGACCATGCATGTAGCATCATTATGAGAGTATGTGATACATCCATCAGTCAGTCAACAAGCATTTAGTAAGCACCTACTAAATGCCAGGCACTGCACTTAGTGCTGAGAATACAAAGAAAAAAAATCAAATAGTCCCCAACCTCAAGGAATCTCCATTCTATTGGAGGAGACAAGATGTAAACGTATAAACATACACAAGAAAGATACATAATGAATATAAAATAATTGGAAGAGAAAGGCATTAGTAGCTGGGGGATCAGAAAGACCTCGTGTAAGACAAGAGTTTTGAACTTGAAGAAAACAAAGAATTCTAAGAGGGTAAGAGGGAAAGTATTCCAGGCATCTCCCAAGATTAAGAGGATGAGGGCCATTTCCAGTCATCCTGATCTCTATCTCGTCACTGGACCCAGATGGCTCTGGAGGAGAAAGTGAGGCTGGTGACTTTGCACAGCCCTTCCTCACTTAAATCTAATTCACTTGCAAGTCATGGCATCATCTTCCTGATGTCATGGTCCTCTTTGAGAATGAAGGACAGACAATAACAGACAATAACAAGATTAAGAGGATAACACCCGGTGGAATAAGGAGCTGGAGTGTCCTATGAGAAGACTAAGGAGGCCAATATCATTCTATGATGAGCCTCTGGGAACTTAGCTCTGATGAAAGGCTCACAGTCTGATACAGGGCTTGGAACCAAAACCTTGCTCCTCGAACCTGCTGGAGGATGTGCTCCCTTGGCAAAACCCTACAGAACCCAGCCTCACTTCCACCCCATGACAAAGCATCGCAAGACTAAGGTGACCACATCTCTTCCTCCTGGTTTCCTTCAAGCCACAGTTAAAATGCCGAGTTCTAAAGAAAACCTTTTCCTAATTCCCCCTGATCCTAGTACCTTCCCTCGGAGATTATTTCCAATTTATCCCGCATATACCATGTTTGTACAGTTTTGTTTTGTTTTGGTGTGACTGGTGAAACCAGAAATAACTGATGACTTTGTGAAACTCTGCCTCACTTAAATCCAGTTCACCCCCAAATCAAGACATCACCCCATGATGTCATTGGTCCTCTTTGAAAATGAAGGATGAACAGCAACTGAGAAAAAAAGGTTCGAGCTTCCAAAAATATCAGTTTATTAAACAATGCATGCCAACATAGCAAATCTGGACCAGGCCTCCTCAGCTTGACTGTGGACCCCAAAATATGGGGGCGAATAGATTTTTATGCATGAAAAGAAAACAATTAACAGGATATAAACCAGGATACAAAATTAGGTCATCTGATTTCTAGTTGGAGAAAAGATTAGGGGCTGAGTTGAGAGAGGGATGAATGAGTGTCAGGAGTTGAGAGTGGGGAGAGTGAATAGGTGCAATTTCCTGAAATCAGTTAAAGAGGTGTCCCATCCCTCCCAAATGGCTCTACTCAATCAGGGGAACAAGGAGACAGTAAGTCCAGTTTTCAGATAAGGCATATGGGTTGCTTGAGGCATACAATTGTTAGAAAACTCCTTGCATCAGTCTTTGGATCTGACTGGATTTCTCTGGTCAGCATAACCTAGGTTCTTAGTTAAGGGTCTCTAAGCAGCAGGTAGTGGTGGTCCAGCTTCCCAACCATCCAGGGCTAGCTTCAAACAATGCAATAAAGTTTTCTCACAATGCCCAAAATTGAATAAAATTTTCCGACAAGACAGAAATTGTACTAGACCTATCATTGAATAGAAAGGGAACTGAGCTAGCCCTAGAATGGGGAGACGGAGTCAGTGGGGTTCACTCAGTTCCCACAATTTGCTTATTGGCTCCCCACATTAGACTGTGAACTTCCCAAGAACAGGGACTGTTTTTTGCCCTTCTTTGTATCTCCAGGAGCTTAGCACAGTGCCTAGCACCTAGTAAGTGCTTAATAAATGTTTATAGACTGACTGACCTTTCTCCTGGAAGTGATTTTACAACCAGCTGGATAGAAGGGTTTCTTTTCCCTTCTGTCTTACAGATTTCCATCATCTCTTTTCTTAAGAAGCACATGCTGTGCCTGACATTTACCTCTACGTTTGGTTTTCTTTAATTACCTAAATATTGAAATGTTGCCCAGCAGGGATCACTGTGGCTGGTTCAGATAGTGACCTTCTCTTGATGTCTTTATTCCACACCTCTCCCTAGTGGATGGAGAAAAAATACCACAAAGGTCCTGGCACAAATCCACCAGAATGCTTGGAGACAATGAGATTAGTGCTTGCCAATTCCATCTGACTTTCTTTCTCTACAAAGAAAATAAATTAAAAATGCAAATTGCAAATATGATTCCTAAGATGCTTGAGCCCCCACACAATCTCTCAATTGCTAAACCAGGATCCTGATCTCCTAGCCAGGTGAATTTCAATCAATCAATAAACATTTATTAACCACCCGGCTAAGTGCTGGGGATACAAAAAGAGGCAAAAGACCGTCCCTGCTCTCAAGGAGCTTACAATCTAATGAGGGAAAGCCTCAATCAAATATCTTTGGGTTTTCCTTCCCTCTCCCATGCTTTCTATAGCAAGACACAAACTCCAGATGCCCCTAAAATGATCTGATCTTTATCAAGCCATTATTAGAAAAAGCAAACAGCAGGCACAACGTTAAAGTGATCTTTAGCGATTAACCTTGTCACTTATTACTTCAGATAACAGCAGCAAGGGGAGTTGTTGTGGTAGATTCACCACAATTCTGTCAGGAATTCGAGCTATCTTTGCTGTATTCTCTTACATCACACTGGAGCTATGTGCCTGGGCCAGGACTGACTCAGTTCAGACTATTAGGAGGCTTCCAAGCCCCCTGGGAAGAGTTCTATGACTACACTGTCTGTCTACTCTCTCCTCCACTTTTCCTTTCCAGACCTTTAAAAAGCTTCCATAGGGTCAGGAGCCCTGCCTTCAAGTCCTGAGCCTGCAGGAAGAGTCTTCTGTGACTCATGCTTCCTGGGAAGCTGTCATTCCTGCAGATATATTGGATAAATGAGCAAAAAGCCTAAATACATATATGCATATATACATATATACACACATATATACATAAACACATTCATACACACACACACACACACACACACACATACATTTGGCAACACCACATTCTTAGGGGACCTCTCTTCCTCAGGTAGAACCTTCACAAATGTCAGAATCCTGTAGAGTTTTTTTGTCTTCGTTAAGATTTCTTCTGCTTTTTCTGTTAAACAAGTCTTGTCAAATGCAAAAGAAATCTGTCATTGCTTCCTGCTTAAAGACATATTTTGCTAATAGTCACCAACAATAAAGAGATTCCCTGTTGAATATTGAACTAATGAACTCTTGGAAACTATACTTCCTTTGGGCCTGGATTCTTTGAAATCCTTATAATTTGACTTAGAATCATTATTATTAGTTATAATTAACATTATCAAAGTATTAAGATAAGAAGAAGTAGGATGAAGGAGTGGATAGAAAGTTGGCCTCAGAGCCAAGAAGCCCTGCGTTCAAGTCTCACCTCTGACGCATACTGGCTGATGACTCTGGATAAGTCACAACCTCGAGATGCTCCAGGTAAGTCTGAGACCATGAAGTGAACGGTAGCTGCCAATCTGCATTGGTGGAGATGGTTTCCTCACCAGGAGTTCCCTACTCTGGCAAAAAAACAAATGTATTTATGTGTATATGTATGTGGGAAGTCAACAAGCATGTATTATGTATTTATTATCTACCAGAGTTGATACTAAGTTCTGGGAATACAAATAAAGGAAGCAAGAAAGTCCCTGCCCTCAAGGAGATTACATTCTGATAGGGAAAGACACCATGAAAAAGGAAGCTGAAGGAAGAGATGGTTGGCATAGGCATTCTCCTTAAAAGGGTGGTTCAAGGAGGAGCTAGATAATCAGAGGAAGAGGCTTCTTCCAAGGGAGTGTTTCCAGTGTTAGAAGTACGTGTGTGTAGGTGGGTGTGTGGGTGTGTACTTCTCTTAAAATCCCTCAGTGGTCTTTTGTTAATCATTAATTCTAAGCCTTAGGGGGCTTCCCTGTCCATAAAAGTTATGGTCCAAAAGATGGGCTGGCCCCTCTAAAGAATCCTCCCTTCTATCTTGGGCCAGGAGGTATATAAGAATATATTCTCAAAGTCCTAGGGACAATTTCTATGAAAATAATGGGAACAAAAGTAACCTGAGTCCCCCACCCGGCTCTCACACAAGTGTGGAGCCTTGCTCTCCATCAATGAAGGAAGAGTCCAATACTGATGGGCTTCAGACTCTGAACCCCCGATCCCCACTTGGTATTGAAAGTGAGGGAACTGACAGGAGCAACCTAGCCCACGTGAAGAGGCAAGTCCTGGTCTGTCTATAAAGAAGGGCCAGAAGCCTCCAGCCTTAGGTTGCCTGTTTCCTCCTTTTGCTGGTAGGATCATAGGATGACCCAGTGGACTTGAAACCAGAAACCACAGGTGTGAAGGAAAGTGTGTCCCACCCTAACTATTCAGGTACCCTCAGCAACTGTTTCTACTGCTTTGCCCCATGATTCTTTCTGAGAATCATCTAGCTCTAACCCAAAGCTTAGGTTTGGGGTGGGGTTCATTTCCTGGTAAGGTTGCTGCTGATTTACAGTACAATATAATACAATAGACATTTATTAAGCACCTACCCCATGTCAGGCACTCTGCTAAGTGCTGGGGACACAAATAAGAAAAAGACTTCTGTCCTCAAGGAGCTTATGATCTAATGGGAGAAGACGGCACACAAAAAAAAGTTAGAAAGGGATGAGGAGACATAGGGAGTATTGTGTCCTGTGTGGTTGAAACCAAGCAGAGCTGCAGATGGAAAGGAAGAAAATTAACTGGAAAGTCCAAATCCTGCCATCTATAAAGGAAGGCTTTGGGAGGGGTTTAGTGCTCTACCCTCCAACCCTCCAATCAGAGAGGAGATGGGAAAGTGCTGAGTATCAAAAGCTGAGTTAGCAGCTTGATGAGATCTACCACAAAAGCAGTCATTTAGAAAGCATCTGCTGCTAAATGGGGGCACATTCAAACAGAGAGCTTGATCACTTCTCTTACCTCCAACAAGCCCTCCAGGTTTCCCCAGAACAGTGGTACTATGAGTCTACCAGATTTTGTATAAGCCCTTTTGAGAAAGGTTGGAATTTACTGGAAAAGGAGAAAAATTGTACTGATTATTTATGGGCTGTTGTTTGTCCTTTGTTATTTCAGCATGTTGGGGAGGTGGGCAATGAAAGTTATCTTATACCAAATATACATTTTTACCTTGAGTGCTTGTGTGAAAACTAAGGACCCTTTTACCTATACCTGTAGAGACCTAGCTATGAGATCTATTTGACTGTATTTTGAGATTTCCTAGGGACGGTTCTGAGTGGGAGTACAATGAGCTACATAGGTGTGATTTTTGGAGTGACCCCTCCAAGACTGAAACTGATCCAGGTAATCCTATGACTCTAGAGGATTTTCTATGATTTACATTAATATTCATCTGTTTAATTTAATTTATCAGATGTGTTTGGATATAATTGGTATAATGGTTTCTGATAATTTTCTTTTAAAATTATGAATGTGACAAATATTACTATTTCCAAATACAAAGAATATCAGGAAAAGGATTGTTTATAAAAATATGAAACTCTATTGTACACAATGCTTTTGAAATAAGTTTTTATTCTCATTGATTTATCAGCTTATGCTTAAGATCTTTCTAAAGTTTTCTTCTTTCTTTTTTATTAATTTATTTTGATTTATCAACAATCACTTCCATAAGCTTTTAAGTTTAAAATTTTTCTCCCCTTCCCTCCTTCCCTTCCTCCTCAATATGCCACGCAATCTGACATAGGCTATACATATACATTCCTATGAAACATATTTTCACATTAGTGATGTTGTAAGAAAGAATTAGAACCAATAGAAGGAACCACCAGAAAGAGGAAACAAAACAAAACAGAAGAAAAAAATAGCAAATAGTATGCTTCGATCTGCATTCAAACTTCATAGTTCTTTCTTTGGATGTGGATAACATTTTCCATCATGTGTGGGGTGTTTGTGACCCCCAAAATAATCAAATCAGAGACTTTTTCTTAAGAAAGGCAAAAGCAAGTTTTATTGCTTTCTCATGAGAAAGGACACACCCAGCATTTGCTCAAGGTGGCTCCAGCCAGGGTGTGCATCTGAGTGTCTTGTAAAGCAGAATATATAGACCCTACCGGCAATGTCCCCGTTCTAACCCCCTGACCCTCAACTCATTGGCTGGGTATATTACAGGCACAATCTATTCACGGAATTCTAACTTCTACTGAAGGAAGTTCGAAACAAGTTAGAAGGGAGTGGTCTCTTTGCACAACCAGAACATCCGGTTTCGCCAGAAAGTGCTGCAAGGTCATCTGGGTGCAGTCTCACAACAGTCATAAGTATGAAAAGTAACTGAGGTCGGAGTTAGTTCATTCCCCTGAGGGGGTTTCACCCTATATTATCCCATTCAGTCCCTTATCTTGTTTATATATTTGTGTAAACCAATAAACCAAGAAATCAATTAATCAATAACCTAATCTCCCCCTGTCCTCTTTTCTTATCAATTCTGTGGGAACCAAATTGTTAGCATTCCTCACAATCATGAGACCTTTGGAGATGTCTTAGATCCTTTCATTGCTGAGAAGGGCTAAATCTATCAACATTAGTCATCGCACAGTGTGACTGTTACTGTGTATAATGTTCTCCTGGTTCTGCTCACTTCACTCAGCTTCAGTCCGTACAAGTCTTTCCAGGTTCTTCTGAAGTCTGCCTGTTCATCATTTCTTATAGCACAATAGTATTCCATTACATTCATATACCACAACTTGTTCAGCCATTCCCCAACTGATAGGCGTTCCCTCAATTTCCAATTCTTTGCCACCACAAAAAGAGCTGCTATAAATATTTTCGTCCATTTGTATGATCTCTTTGGGATACAGCCCTAAAAGTGCTATTGCTGGGTCAAAGGGTATGCACATTTTTATAGCCCTTTGGGCATAGTTCCAAATTGCTCTCCAAAATGGTTGGATCATTTCACAACTCCACAAACAATGCATTAGTGTTCCAGTTTTCCCACATCTTTTCCAACATTTATCATTTTCTTGTTTTGTCATGTTGGCCAATTTGATAGGTGTGATGTGGTACCTCAGAGTTGTTTTGATTTTTATTTCTCTGATCCATAGTGATTTAGAGCATTCTTTCATATGACTATAGATAGCTTTAATTTCATCTGATAACTGCCTATTCATATCCTTTGACCATTTATCAGTTGGGGAATAATTTGTTTTCTTAAAAATTTGACTTAATTCTCTATATATTTTAGAAATGAGGCCCTTATCAGAGACACTGGTTGTAAAAATTCTTTCCCAGTTTTCTACTTCCCTCCTAATCTTGGTTGCATTGGCTTTATTTGTACAAAAACTTTTCAATTTAATGTAATCAAAATTATCCATTTTGCATTTTGTAATGTTCTCTATCTCCTGTTTGATCATGAATCCTTCTGTTCTCCATAAATCTGACAGGTAAACTATTCCTTGATCTCCCAGTTTGCTTATAGCATCGGCTAAAGTTTTCTTCTTTCTAAAATCTTTAGTAACTTCAGCCTTTTTTCCCTATATTTTCCCCTGTCACTCATTTTCTGTCTACTTTCCCTCTCATTGTGGTTTCCTTAGGGGATGGATCTCAAAGCATCTCAGTTTCCTCTCATGTTGTGCAATTCATGGTTCACCACCCTAAGTCTCTGCCACATTTGAATTTTTGAGTGGTAAGCACTGACCCCCATTGAATGCTGTGCTCTTTCCCTTAGGGTTAGTGGAGTATTGCACAACCATCCTTATTCCACCCCATCCCAACACATGCAGTGTCCTGTCCTGGTGTCTTGTCCTATTCCCTCTGTTCCTTAGTTCTTTGGTCATCACTGGCATTTCAGAGCTTTGCAGCACTGGTGCCACAAAGTTGTGGCCCCCAGCAGGCTTTTGCTCCTGAGGAGCTATGGTATTTGCCTTGGCCAGAGCAAATTTCCAAAGCCTGGATTCAGGATCTCCATGGAACTGGAAAAAGGAAGGGTGGAACACAGTGTAAGGGTGGGTTTTGTTGCAAGCCTGTATCTTGTCCTTGAGTCTGCTAGTGTAGCCTATGCCCATAGTGTGGGAGGTGAGAGAGGGGTGCTAAATCAGTGAGGGTCAGTGAGTAACAGTTCATGGGCTTTGGGATTTTTTTTTTACCTTCTTTTTGATTCTAGGTGACTTAGACAATGGAAACAACTGGGTTGTTTTACCTTTGGCACATAATTTATGTTTTGGAGAGGTTTGAGAGGTTGTGAGGATCAGAGAAAAAGTCTAGTCCTCCATCTTTTATTGATGTGACCCAGAAGAAATAAGTTTTTATTGATATATTTTGTTTTATATATCACCATAGTATTCCCCAGTATTCTTTCCTTTCCCCCTCCCAGAAAACCATCCAATATAACAAATAGTATTTTTAATATAACAAGGAGTATTTTAATATAACAGTATTTTCAATATAATAGTATTTTAATATTTGTTTGTTTTTTAAATTTTGAGTTCCAAATTCTCTCCCTCTCTCCCCTGCCCCCTTCCAATATAGTAAGCAATCTGATATAGGCTATACATATGCAATCATGTAAAACATATTTCCATATTTGTCATTTTGTGGAAGAAAACTCAAACAAAAAAATAAAGAGTGGAAAAATAGTATGCTTCAGTTCAGACTCCATCAGTTCTTTCTCTGGAGGCAGAAAGCATTTTTTTTTTCAGGCAATTGGGGTTAATTGACTTGTCCAGGGTCACACAGCTAATAAGTGTCAAGTGTTTGGTTTGAGGCCAGATTTGAACTCAGGTCCTCCTGACTTCAGGGCCGGTGCTCTATCTACTACACCACATAGCTGCCTCCAGAAAGTGTTCTTCATTATACGTCCTTTGGAATTGTTTTGGATCATTATATTGTTGAGAATTGCTAAGTCATTCACAGTTGATCATCGTACAGTACTACTGTTACCATGTACAATGTTCTCCTGGTTCTGCTCACTTTACTCTGTATCAGTTCATGTAACTCTAATATAAAATAGTATTTTAATACTATTAATACACATACTATTTAGTATAAGTAAATATCTTTAAAATAAAAAAAAGAAGAGGTAAAATAAGCACAAGCAATCAATACTTTGAAAAAGTCCAAAAACATGTGCAATGTGCAATATTTGTGGACCTTCTACCTTCATGAAGGATGGGTTAGGAGTTTCCTCTAATACTCTTCTTTCTAATCATACTTAATCTATAATTTTGCAACATCCACTTTTGGTTTTGTGTGTATGGTTGTTCTTTCCATTTCCATTGTTGTTCTCTTTGACTGAGGCAGCACCCATTCAGTGATTAAGGCTAAGTAAGGTCACTTTATATATTGTTTTCTTGGCTCTGCTGACTTTAGTCTGCATGTAGTTCATGTAGATCTTTTCATGCCTCTCTGTATTCATCACATACATCATTTCTTACAACACAGTCATATTCCATTACATAAATATATACGTACAAAATTTGTTTAGTCATTCCCCAATTGATGGGCATCAACTCTGTTTCCAAGTATTGGCTATCACAAAAAAGTACTGCTATAAATATTTTAGTATATAGGGGACTTTCTTCTTATCAATGGCCTCCTTGGGAAACAAACCTGTATATGATATATTTAACGCTATAGTACTAACACCGACCTGTGTATCTGTATCCCCTTCTGAACTTAGGTTTTGTTCACTAAAATATATTTTAAGTGCTTCTCAATGCTCTCTTCTTTCATTTCTTCTTTTTTTTTTAAGACATTACTATAACTCTCTCCCACTAATCTTCTCCCTCCACTCCCCCCCCACCAATAAAAGTCCTCTCTTAGAGCAAATAAGTTTGCTGAAGCACAATAAATGAACACATTAGTTGTGTCTGAAAAAGCACATCTCATTCTGCACCCTAGTCAAACACACCAGGCTGTCAAGAGGTTGGAAATATGATTTATCTGATAACTTTCTCATTTCCTCTCCATTCATACCATGTTCTCGTTTTTTATTTTGGCAATTTGGTTTTCCTGTCTTTTGTCATATTTAATTACTCAAAAGTTTTTCTATTTTATTGGTTGTTCCCTAGTTTCTTAGTTTTATTCATCATCTCAATAGTCTATTTTCAACTTGGTTTATCTGCTCTTTGACTTCAAATTTTCTACTTTTGTGTTTGTTTGAGAATTGTTAACTGATTAATTGCATAAGGTTGTTTTAGTTTTTTCATCAATCAACATCTTTTTTTCTTTTGTTCAGAAATATTCCTGGAGCAGTTAGGTGGCGCAGTGAATAGAGCACCAGCCCTGAAGTCAGGAGGACCTGAGTTCAAATCCAGCCTCAGACCAAACACTTGACACTTACTAGCTGTGTGACCCTGGGCAAGTCACTTAACCCCAATTGCCTAAAAAAAGAAAAAAATTTCCCCTAAGCATACTGCTTTAACTTCATCCCACAATTTTTGATGTTACCTCATCATTATAGTTTTCTTTAATGTAATTATTTATTGTTTCCATGACTTGTTTTTTGAATCATTCATTCTCTTTTTAAACTTTTACATAGAAATATTTACTTTAAAAGGTATAATTACAAATGTACAAACTTAATCCACCAACATGTGGGAGACATAATCCTCCCCCCTCCCCTGCATTACTTCATTCTCTGGGAAATGGAAGGGGATTAAATTCATAGTTTAATTCATTTCCCATAGAGCACAATCCCAGTCTCAAATCCAACCCCATTCCACCTCCTTCAGACTTGAGATCAAGGCACTCTGGCTTCTCAGGGATGTACCACCTAATCTGTAATTCTGACTCCAAAGTTGCCATAGATGGAACTCCTGGGTCTCATGGGGATCACCTCTGGCACCTGAAACTGAGGAGGACAAGGAACACAAAACAGAAACAAACATCTCCAAGCCTATTTCTCAGAGCCAAGGGCAAAAGAAGAAGGAGAAGAAGATACAGGGGAAAGAGGCCCTTCCTTTCTTACTGGTTCAGTTCATGATATCCTCACTGTGGGTGAATGAGATCTTCAACTTCTGGACACAACACAGAAGAGTTGCCAAAAAGATAGCAGCAGAAAGAGTGGAATCATTCATTCTTTTAGAAAACATTATCATTCTATATTTAAGTCTGTGTCCTATGTTCATATTTCCCTAACTAATAATTTTTGTTGCATTGTAGTCAACAAAGAATGCATTTAGCATTTCTGTCTTTCTACATTTTTTCTTTAGTTGTTTATGTTCCATCATATGATCTATTTTTGTGAAGATGCCATGCAATACTGAAAAATAAGTATATTCTTTAATATCTCCATTCAATAATCACAAAATCTGGTTGGTTGATTGGTTAGTTGGTTGGTTTTAATTATTCAGTTTGCATCCTTAAAATTTCTTAAGGGGCAGCTAGGTGGTGCAGTGGATAGAGCACAGGACTTGGAATCTGAGTTCAAATCCTGCCTCAGACACTATCTATGTGACCCTAAGGAAGTCTCTAAGACTCTCTGTGCCTCAGTTTCCTCATCTGAAAAATAGGAATAATAATAACATTTATTCCCCAGGGCCATTGTGAGGATCAAATGAGGTAATATTTGCAAAAAGCTTCACAAATTTTAAAGTGCTATGTGAATGGTAGGTATTATTATTAAGTATTATCTAGCCTAGGAGTGAAATCTTTTAGCGAGGACTCATTACATCCAGGGCAGACTATTTCACTTTTGGATAATTTTCCTTGTTAAGTAAGTGCCTCTTTGTACCTTCCCCCCAACACCCACATTGCTAATACTTAAACAAGGCTAATTCCTCTTTCACAGGACAGATCTTCAAATACTTAAAGGCAATTAGCATGTGCTCCCTGAGTCTTCTCTTCTCCAGGATAAACCCCCTCTGTTTCTTTCTCTGATCCTCGCAGAGCATCTTTCAGCTCCAGGCATTTTCTCTGTCTATCCCTCATGCCTGGAATGTTCTCCCTCCTCTACTTTGACTATGGTCCTTGGTATCCAACTAAAATCCCACCTTCTACAGGAAGCCTTCCCCAACCCCTCTTAATTCCAATGCCTTCCCCTCTTTTGTGTCCTATTTATCCTGAATTTAGGGGTGCCAGGTGGACACCAAAGTTGGATGAGTAGCCCTGAAAAAGACTCAGCAAGCTCTCACATTCTCTGAACATGCCCCTAAAACAAGGAAAAATTATCCAAAAGTTAAATAGTCTGCCCTGGATGTAATGAGGCCTTGCTAAAAGACTTCACTCCTAGGCTAGGTAATACTTAATAATAATACCTACCATTCATATAGCACCTGGCACTCAACTCTCACCTGTGGCTCCAAGAAGCTGTAGCATGCACAGCAGCCATACCCCAGTAAACTGTCTTGGCAGACGGGCTAAACTAGGTTGAGGGTAATCAATAGGCTAGGAGGATATGAGAACTTCCCCTGGCAGAATGGATGGATGAGAACAATTTGAAGATGGCTGAAGCAGGGGCTGTGGAGCACTTCGATCTTGGTCAGACTTTGAGGATGCCAACGTCATTCACTGCATCCTGGACCATCATCAAGACCTTTTGTCTTGTCGCTGGACTTTGATGACTGGAAGAGAGAGTGGGGTGGAAGACTTTGTGCAACTCTGCCTCACTTCAATCCAATTCACACACAAGACATCATCGCCTGTGATGTCATTGGTCCCCTTCAAAAATGAAAGACTACTACCACCAACATCCTGCATTTAGTTTGCTTTGTGTTTATTTGTTTCTATGTTGCCTCCCCCGTTAGATTGTAAGCTCCTTGAGGGCAGGGATTGTCTTTTATCTCTTTTTGTATTCTTGAGGATTAGTGCCTGGCACATAGTAGGCACCTAATTAATGTTTATTGATTCATTATTGATTTTATGGGAGCAAAATCTGAGCCACAGAAGTGTAATTTTTCAATAGAAAGCCCCAGGCTTCTCACACCTTATACCCCTTCTTGCACACATGCACACACACACACACACACATACATACACACACACCACCACCACCACCACATAGTTTTAAGTCCAGTGACACTGGCCTCTTGCTGTTCATCAAACAAAACACTCCATCTCCCACCTCCTGACATTTTCACTTGCTGGAGACAGGCTGACCTCTATGTCCACCTAGAGTTTGCCTTCTTTCCTCTCCCCCCTTCTCTTCCTCAAGACACAGGAGACAGTAGTTAGACACCTAAAAGTTGTATTAATATTTAAGCCAAAGTAGAGAAACCAGTCACCAAAGAGTTCCTTCTAAATTACTCAGTCACAGAGCACTGGAACATTCTGACAGGATATCCCACAACTCATCTCATAGGAAGAAGCTAATACTTTTGGGCAGGGGGAGCTCAAGGCCTGGGGACGGGCCCAGGAAGTCAGAGATAAGGTCACTTCTGAGAAGGTAAATGAACCTGGTCATGGAGGGGTTTCCCAGAGGGGGTGAGCACCCAACTCAGGTATCCAAAGGGAAGAAGGCATCTTGGGGAAAGTGTGGTGTCATGCAATGAGTCCCAGACGCGAAATCGGAAGAGTCATCTCTACCACTTACTGACTGTGTGACCTTGAGGAAGTGACTTCTCTTTCTGGCCTCCAGAGTATCAGGGTGGAGAGACACCTTTGAGGCCAGCTACCCGATGCCCTTCAAGCTACAGATGAAAAAACTGGGACTTAGGGAGGCATCTTGGCCAAAGCAACACCACTAATGTCTCCTATTGTCTAACCTAGAGCTCTTTGCACACATGGATATACACACATGTGCACACACATGCACACACACACCCTCCCTCTTACAGCTTTATAATAAGCTGTAAGAACTGCATAGAACTCCCATCCAGAGGAAGGGGAAGATTTCTTCAAGCCATCTGAGAGCCATGGATGCCTGAGGGAGCCCCCCTTTTATCCCCAAAGTCTGTCAGCTTGTCTCTTTCACCTAGAAACAGAGAAAACCCTCAAGGTCACGCTCCTTTGAAAGAGCTCTGGGAATAGGACTACCCCCCTACTCCCAGCCCTGCCACCACCACCACCACCACCACTACATCACCCTGGGGAAGGGACCAGAGACCTGGGGAAGTTCAAAATCATCATTGCTTGAAGGAAACCTGAAATCATAGAGTGTCAGGGTTGGGAGGGGCCTCAGAACAGAAAATATCAGAGCTGGAAGGCATTTTCTAAAATCTACGCCATCCAATCTCTTCATTTCATGAATATGGAATCTGAGGCCCAAGGTGGGGAGAAGACTTGCCCAAGGTCATACCACAGGTCAGGGCCAGGCTCAGGGATTTAACACAAGTCTCCTGTCATTCTGTGATCAGAGCTCCAAGTCCACGTCCCTCCAAGGCTCTGTGGCATCTGTTAGGAGGGATATGAAGCAGTAGCCAGATCGCCCCATCCTGAGTCTCTCAGCTACCTAGAAAGAGGATCAGAGGGTGATAGGATCGCAGATCGACTGCTGGAAAGGATCTCAGAGCTCATTCAGTCCAGATGTTTCATTTTACAGGTGAGGACACTGAGGCCCAGAGAAATGTCTTGTCCAATGTCATACATCTAAGAATGACAGAGCCAAGTTTTTAGCCCAAGTCCAGATTCAGTATTGATTCCACTGTGCTGTCTGCCTTCCATGCTCAGGGTGGAGAGGGCTAGAACTCTAATGTTTTGGTTTTGTTTTCTTTTTTGCCTTTTTGGTGAGGCAATCAGGGTTAAGTGACTTGCCCAGGGTCACACAGCTAGTAAGTGTCATGTGTCTGAGGCCAGATTTGAATTCAGGTCCTCCTGCCTCCAAGGCTGGAGCTCTATCCATTGCTCCATCTAGCTGCCCCAGCTAGAACTCTAATAAACATGGTCATGGACATGGCCAAGGAACTCTAAAGGGGAAAGAACTCAGGGGGATGGATGTAATTAGATAGAACCTTTCCCTTCTTGTAGTGGGTGTCACAGTCTTCTTTCTCTATCTTCTACCCATTCTTCAGAATGACAAAGAATTTCTCATAGTCAAAGCAGCATCACTGGGTGTCGCTATTGAAGCTGAAGTGGACACTCCAGAAGGGGAATTTTGGCCACAGCACTGGTGGCTTTAGGGGTGTAAGCCATGCTTCCACAAAGTCTCCATTTTGGGATTAACCACACCAACTTAAAGTCTGTGAAAGATATGGGAGAGTCTTGTCAGCCTTCAACTGGACTTAGCCATCTGAGCCCAGAGCCTCGGGTTTCCTCCACTCTTTTGATTTTTCTAACTCTTCTCCCCCTTAGACAATCATAGAGCATAGAATGTCAGAGCTGGGAGGGTCCTTAGAAATCACTTAGTTCAATCTTGTCATCGTACAGATGGAGAAACTGAGGCCCCAAATCACTACTGAGCCTGGCTTCCTGGCCATCCCCTCCTAAACCCCTCCCACACTCCTTACCACTCATCACACTGACCTGTATCCTCAGGAATTCCTATGGGATCCTCATCCTGAGTATGTCAGCTGCCCCTTTAAGACAGGTGAGAACAAAATGCATCCAGCTAGAAGGGAAAGAGAAAGGAGTGAGTGTCAGAGATGGAGAGGTGTTGGGGTTAGGTGTGTCTGGGGATAAGGATTATTGGGGGAAGCTTCTAATAATCAAAGAAACAAATGCCTTACAGTGCACATTGAGTAAAGCGTACTGAGAAAAATGCTCCAAAGGAACAAGCCCTGGATTTTGGACAATTTGGGTTTAATACCACTTCTACCACTATTGACTGTGCCTACCGGTGAGCCCCTTCATCTCTCTAATAATATGTGTAGGAGAAAGAAAGGAAGATAGACAAGACAGACAGAAGGAGAGAGGAAGACAGATGGACAGAATGGAAAAAGGGAAGGAAGGAAGGAAGGAAGGAAGGAAGGAAGGAAGGAAGGAAGGA
>NW_020954808.1:950601-998193 GCF_900497805.2 Vombatus ursinus
GGAAGGAAGGAAGGAAGGAAGGAAGGAAGGAAGGAAGGAAGGAAGGAAGGAAGGGAAGGAGGGAGGGAGGGAGGAAGGAAAGAGGGAAGGAAAAATGCCCTAAGTATAACTCAGTATCCTTCTTAATAGCTAAGTCAGCAGTCACATGGAAAGGCAGAACTATCGTGGAAAGAGTAGAGACCTAAAATCAAATTCCCCTTCTGACTCTATTTGTGAAATTATAAGTAAAGCACTTAACCTTTCTGAGGGTGTTTCCTTATAACACCATTCACTGAGAAAATGTGGCTCTAGCAGCTTTGCTGATACGTAACTACCAATCTTACCTTTTTGTCTTTCTGTTCACCCTTAGGTGGCATTAATTATGTCCACAAGTCACAGACTTGTGATCAACTTTCCACCGGCTTGATTTCAAATACCCTCCCTAGAGCTATTAATTCTTGATCTTTTGATTGTCAGGATGGGGGTGGGGCAGGGAGAGAGGAGGAAGAGGAAGAGAAGAAGGAAGATAGAGACATAGACAGAGAAAATACCTTTTAGGTATGATTTCAGCCACCTTCCTCTTTTCTACAAGAAGATGAGGAGAAAAAGGATGCTCTCTGGGGAGGCTGGGAAAGGCAGTGAACATAGGAAGATCAGAGGTGGGGAGGTGTCTGATCAGAGTGAGGTCTTTCCTCCTCCTCCTCCTCTTGCCCTGAGCCTGTCCTAAGAACTTTCTTCATTGAGTTGTGGTGTGTGTCAGTAAAACGTGTCTCATCTTCTCTAAGGATCATAAGAGTACTCAAAGATCATCGAGTCCAACCTTCTCCTTCTATAGATGAGGAAGCCAAGACTCAAAGAGGCTTGTCCAAGACCACATTGGTTGTATGCAGCAGATCTAGGATTCATGAGCTCATAGAATCACAGCTTTAGAGCCAGGAGAGAACTCAGAGGCCAGCTTATCCAACCTCTCACTTTACAAACATGGAAACTGAGGCCCAGAGAGGTTAAGAACTTGCCCAAGGTCATGCAGGCCCTCTGGCTCTCAATCTAGCATTCTTTCCACCACACCAATTTGCTTCTGCTTAGCCCACCAAAGTCCCTCCATCGTGAACCCCAAGCCCAGGGCTACCTAGAGAACCACCCTCTGCTTTTCTCTTTCAAATGCTGTCCCACCCCCACCCCCATGGAGGGTACTACAACCAAACCCCAGAAAGTCATTTTCTCCTGTACATCCCCCTCACCCAGATCTCCCAAGAACCCCAGGTAAGACAGTCCAGATGCCCCGATGAACTGCAAAATGAATTATAGTGCCTGCTACCCAACACTTCTCCAAGTCATCTATAAGTAGCCAGTGCCTACTAGAGATCCATTCTGGCCCCTTATCCCAGACCCCCTTAGCTTGCCAAGATTGAGGAAGCCCTGGAGTGGGTCCCCACAGGCCAGGTTTGCCCAGGAAGATAAATGGAAGAACCATGGAACTGCAAAGAGGGTCCACTACTTCAGCCTGTAGAGGCACCTTGGATTTGGGACCAGGTATGAGCATACTGCTGGAACTACTTGGAGCAAGGTTTTTTACAGCTTTTTCTTTCTTCAGGGAAATTATCTAATTCCATCAATACCCTGAAGTCATTTCTAATCCCCAATTTTTGGATCTGGCTACCTACATCCCACCTACCACATCCTACCCACCTATATACCCACCTACCACATCCCAAATATTTTTCGAAGGAGGAGGAGGGAAGGTTATCAGTGATCTACTAACTGTCATATCTGATGACTTTTCCTTAATCCTTATCCCTTTTGATTTCTCTGAAGTATTTAACACTACTGACCATTCCCTCCTCCAAGACCCCCTCTCTTTCCTGGGTTTGTTTGACACTTTCTACTGGTTTCTCTCCTACTCAAACTGGCCATTCCTTCTCAGTCACCTTTGGAAGGCTTCAGAATGGAACACTATTCATTTCTGACCCCATAATTGTAGGTGGACCCCAGGGTTCTGTCCCAGGTTCTCTTCTTTATCTACACCCTTTTGCAGTTATCTTATTACCTCTATACAAAAGACTCCTAGATATTTATACCCAGCCCTACTCTCTCTCCCATAACATCTACTCTCTTTTGGATATGTCCACCTTGATATCTTGTAGGCATCTCAAACTCAACATGTCTAGAAAAACAATTTAATGTCTTCCCCCCTCCCAAAAAAAAAAAAACTCTACCCTCCTCCTAACTTTGCTATTTCTGTTGAGGGTACTAGCAACCTTTCAGTCACTCATGTTCATAACCTCAGAATAATCCTTAGCTCTTGCTCACGCTGAACATCTAATCAGTTGGCAAACTTGTCAATTTCTCTTCCACAATATATCTTGCATCCATCCCCTTGAT
This sequence comes from Vombatus ursinus, assembly GCF_900497805.2. Lineage (NCBI taxonomy): Eukaryota > Metazoa > Chordata > Mammalia > Diprotodontia > Vombatidae > Vombatus > Vombatus ursinus. The sequence continues at coordinate 952,963 of NW_020954808.1, forward strand.
TTCAGTCACTCCACAACAACCCAAGTTCAGACCCTAATTATCTCTAGCCTAGGCTTTTTCAACAGCCTGCTAATTGGTTTCGCCACTCCAATCCATCCTCCACACAGCCACCATCTTGATATTCCTAAAGACCAGATAGGATTATGCCACTCCCCCTTTCAATAACCGTTAGTGGCCCCTGTCCTGCCTTGAGAATGAAATAAAAGCCCCTCTGGCTTTTAACCCCCTTCTCATTCTGGCTCCAGTTACCTGGAATCCTGTGTTCTAACCAAACTGACTTGCTTACTCTTCTCCATACATATTTCATTTCCTACCCCCATGCTTTTGATGACCTACAAACAAAAATGGGAAAATGAATATTGCCAAGGAAATGGATGATCAAAAAATAAGATAGGCCTATCATATGTAAAGAGTGAGAGATAACAGGTGGAGAGTCAGAGTGCTCTGCTGATACCAACAAAATGTTTAAAAAATAAAACAAACCTAGAGGAAAGTCAGTATGTTGGGTGGATGTTCTCTGGAGGATCTATGGAGGAATGTGGACAAGCTGTATAGATTTAGAAAGCTCTACTAGGGTAAGAGCCACACCATAGTGATAACAATCTAAATCCTTTAAAGTATGCTCAAGACAGGGCCATTTGCTCTCTCTGGTTGGGGCTTGCTACACAATTACGTATGAGATGTATAAATGTGTTTGGTATGTGCGAAACTTGGAAAATATGAAATGTTCCTGAATGGAAGGTAACTTAGAAATTTGCTTCCATTCATTTAGTCTCCTGTAATTTGGACTTAGAACTCCTTGAGGGTGAACTGATTCATTAGGTTGTTTACGGAGATAAAACAGAGAGATAAATAGTTGCCTTTTCTGGATGATGCCAAGGCCTGCAACAAAACATCTGTTCACAAACTTATCTTTACTTTTGGGAGCCAAGAGCTAGAAGTAACATGTGTGGATTAATTTCATCAAGGAAATACTTTGTTTCATCCTCCAGTGAAAAGCAGAACTAGAAAATATGATCTCATTAATATGGGCACTTACCCAACACAATGGCTCAACCCATCCATGGCCTCCCACAAATTCTCTTGAAGGGATTCATTTGTGCTGGGGACCTTCTTGTAGATTATCTCTCCAACATGACATGGATATCCATGCTACACATGGGTGCCCTATCTATCCTTGCTCCTCTCCTTACATGACCTGCCCACCTCCAAAAGCAATAATAACAACAACAGTTGTGTGAATATATTTAGCAGTGCTTTGCAAAGCATTTCTGTCTCTCTCATTACAATGCAAGCTCCTTTGTTCCAGCCATTTGGGAAAGCAATTTGAAACTATGCCCAAAGAACTATTTAACTCAGTATACCTTTTGATCCAGTGATACTGTTACTAGATCTATATCCCAAAGAGATCGAAGAAAGAAGACCCATATGCATAAAACATTTATTGTATCTCTTTTTGTGGGTGCAAGGAATTAGAAATTGAGAGAATGCCCAGCATTTGGGGAACGGCTGAACATGCTGTGGTATGATAGTGATGGAATACTATTGTGTTAGAAGAAATGAGGAAGGGGATGGTTTCAGAGGAACGGGATGGTTTCAGAGGAACCTAGGAAAACTTGCAGGAAGTGGTGCAAAGGGAAGTGAGCAGAACCAGGAGAATGATTTATAGAATAACAATATTGTAAAGATAATCAGCCTTGAAAGACTTAGGAAATTTGATCAACATGGTAATGAGCCATAATTGCAAAGGACTCATGATGAAACATTCTATCCAACTCCAGAGAGAGAGCTGATAAACTCAGGGTGAAGATTGTAGCAGTATTTTTCATTTTCTTTTCTTTCTTTTTTTTTTTTGAATTGGTTAATGCAAAAATTTTTTTTTGCATGACTATACAGGTTTGTAATTTTTTTTAAATTTTTTACCTTCTCAGTGGATGGGGGGGGTGAGTGGAGAGAGAGAGAGAGAGAGAGAGAGAGAGACTTAAGAACTGAAAATAAAATAAAATTTAATTTTAAAAAAGAATATAAGTTATTTACAAGTGGGGGTCATTTCATTCTTTGAATTTGTATCCCCAGAGCCTAATACAATGTCTGGTACATGGTAAATACTTAGTGTTTTTCAGTTAATTGGTTGATTGATCCAACAAAGTCCTATTTCAGGGCATCTTTTTTTTGTAAATTTTTAAAATTTTAAACTTAAATACAAAATAAGAAAAGAAAAAAATGCCATGTACACAGCAGAACATAAGAGAGGATTCAAAATATACAGCAGTAAGTTTCCATTTCAAGAAAGCCTATGTAATAAATACTACACATTGTGTTCGGAGCTGTCCATCTTTCCTTTGCTTCCTTGCAGGGTTTATTTTGTTCTCCGCTGTGCGCTTTTTTTTTGTTCACACAAGCACACACACATATAAACTTTCATATATATATACACATACACACAAACATATATACATACACACACTTACACACATACATATGCATAGATATCTATATCATACTTATATACAGGTTATATGCATTCATATGGGTCTATGTAAGACCATATTCTTGTTTATGATCTGTCTCTCTGAAGGTGAATGACATCTTCCTTCATAAGTCCAAGTCTTTCCATATTTTTCTAAATCTACCAACTCATCATTTCCTACACCACAGCAATATTCTAACCTTATACTGTCCAGTTATTTTAAATAGTCTAAAACTATATTGATTAATATGACTGACATACAGTGTAGTTTCCCTATTTTCTCTTTTGATTAAGTCTATTTTAGCTTTAACCATGTCTAAGATCATGATTACTACTCCTGCTTTTTTTCCCCTAATAAATTCTACTCTTGATCTTTATTTTATGTTTGTGTGTGTCTCTTATTTCCTATCTCTCCTGACTCCTCTACTTTACTTCCACCCACTACCTTGCCCTGTTATTACTTAATCTACGCCCGTTCCAGGGATCTTTCCCTTATCCGCTTCTCCCCACCCTTTTCCCTTGCTCTGTTGTTTCTATCTGAATTTAGAAGACTTTTATAGCCTTCCAAATATATATGTTGTTCCCTCTTTATCCCAGTCCTATTGACCTAGACACCCTTCTATACCTTACTCTTATCCTATTCCCTTACTTGTTTATTTCTTTATAAATTTAGAAGACTTTTATTCCCTTTTAAATGATATATTGTTCTTTCTTTAATCCAGATCTTACGTGAGTAGGGTTCCCTCTAAAAATCCCTCCCTCCTCCCTATCCCCTTAGCCTTTTCTTTCTGAATTTAGACAACTTTTACTCGTATATGTGTGTGTGTGTATAGAAGTATGTATTGTTTCCTCTTTAACCCATTCCCAATGAGAGTAGGGTTCCAGAGCTACCAGGCCTCCTCCCCCTTCTGATTCCTCTTTGTTAGTTCTCCCTCTTGCACCTCATTTGTATAAGATAGTTATTCTTTTTACCTTTTCCTAGATGGTATTTCTTTTTAGAATTGTACCATACTCAGCTCTACCCTAATCCTTCTTTCAAACCACCCAATTATTAATTACAATCTTAGACATACAGTTTACATTTCCTTGTATGAAAAGTAAACAGCCTGTCCTAATTGAGTCCCTTGTAATTAGTCTTTGATATGTACCTTATATTTCTCTTGGATCTTGTATGTCAACTTTTCTATTAAGTTCAGGTCTTTTTTGCAATAAAATCCTTAAAGTCTGGCAACACTTTGAATATCTTTTTGTTGTTGTTGTTGTTCAGGATTATGCTTAATTTCACTGTGTATGTTTTTGTCCACCACCCTAGTTCTTTTGCTCTTTGAGATATATTGTCCCAAGACCTACAGTCTTTTAGTGTAGCCGCTGCTAGGTCTTCTGAGATTCTAATTGTGGCTCTATCATATTTAATTTTTTTCTTGTTACTCATAATATTTTCTCTTTGAGCTGGGGGTTTCAGAATTTAGCTATGGTATTCCTGTAGGTTTTCCTCATAGGATCTCTTTCAGGTGGTGATCAGTGTATTTTTTCTATTTCTACTTTCCCTTCTTGTTCTAACACTTCAGGACAATTTTCTTTAGTTATTTCTTATTTTATTGTGAAGATTCTTTTTTTGATCATAGCTTTCAGGTAGTCTGATTATTCTCCAGAATGGTTGTTTTTCTTGTGAGATGTTTCACATTCTCTTCTATTTTTTTCATTCTTTATATTTTGTTTTATTGTTTCTTGATCTTTTATGACTTTGCTGGCTTTCCCTTGCCCAATTCTAATTTTCAAGGAGTTGTTTTCTTCCTTAAGATTTTGGATCTCCTTTTCCAATTGGTTAACTGCCTTTTCAAAATTTTCATGTTTTTCTTGGATTGTTCTTATTTTTTAAAAATTTTTCCTCAATCTTTCTCATTTGACTTTTAAAGTCTTTTTAAAAATTCCTCTATAAATTCTTTTTGGGCAGGTGACCATTTGACATCACTCTGGGGTAGGAGAGTCTTTTTTTTTGCTTCAGTATCCTTCTCAGAAGATAAATCTAGTCTTCTCTATTCCCATATTAACTTTCTATGGTTGGATTCTTTCTCCTCTACCTGCTCACTTTTAAAAAAATTTAGGGCAACCTATAATCACCTCTACTGAGGTATGGGGGGATGGTGCCTCCAGCCTCAGGTCCTCCTTCAATTCTCCCCTCTGGCCTGGGACAGAAACCAAGAACTCTGCCTTTGTGTAAATGTCCACAGTCAGCTGCATCCCTGCCCCACTGTTTCTGCACTCATGGAGTGTGTGCTGGTTCCTTCGTACCCAGGGTTATATCTGCACAGCATAGCTGGACCTGGTGTCCCTTATCAGCAAAGGTTCCCTCAATCTTTCCTCACTCAGATGCCTAACTTGCCACACTGTCCAGGAGGGGAAAGTTCTTATGTCTGGGACTGAGATTACCTCCCAACCCAGCTAGCCACAGGGCTCTCTCTCAGCAGAACTACCCTGGAGGTAGTTCAAATTCACAAGGACCAAACCTCAGTCCTGAGATTTTTCTTCTGTTTTTCTCTGGTTGTCCCAAGAGGACTACCATTCTGTTTCAACTCCTGTTTATTTTTACTGCTCTGTGTTGACCCTGAGGTAATATTTTTTGTCTTGGTTTGTTTTGTTTTGTTTTGTTTTGTTTTGTTTTGTTTTGTTTTGTTTTGTTTTTTGGAAATCTGGAGAGCTTGGAATTTTCTGACTTACTCCACTATCTTTCCAGAATCCTCTCCAGACATCTTCTTAATGTGGATGTGACTGAACCTACAGAGGAGTGCCTGGACATTGATAAGGAATGAGAGAGGCCTAAGACTTATTTATAGATTATATAGAAACTTCTCCTGGCAGAGCAGAGCCGAGAAGGTAGATTAGAAAAAGAGATCCGTCCAAACTCTCCCAACATCACCCTCCAAAAAACTTTAAAATAACCCCTCAAGTTGAATTCTAGAGTGGCAGAGCCAACAGAAGTTCAGAGTGAGACTTTTTTTCTAGCCTCAGACAAGTTAGGAGGTTTGCAAAAGAGATTTGTGACACTAGGATGGGGGCTGGCCCAGAGCACACATGGTGGCAGCACCAGAAGCAGATGTTGGAGGTGGCTACAACAGAGGCTGCAGCTGCTTTCAGAGCTCTAAGCCCAGAGAGGGGCCCAAAAAACTGGTCAGAAAGAGATTACCAAGGACCCTTCAGGAAATGACTGGAAAAATGAGCAAACAACAACAACAAAAAGCTTGACTATAAAAATACACTATGATACTAAGATAAAAACTCAGAAGAAGACAACAATATGGGAACAGCTACAAGCAAAGCTTCAAAGAAAAATGTTAATTGGACACAAGCCCAATAAGAATTTCTGGAAGAGGGAGAGGATTCTGAGAAGATGGTGGAGTAGGTCAGAAAATTCCAAACTCTCAAGATTTTCCCCAACAAAAGATAAAATAGCATCTCAGGGCAAACATAGAGTGGTAAAAATAAATAAGAGTGGGGACAGAACAGTAGTCCTTCTGGGAAAATTAGAGAAGATCTGAATAAAAGTCCCAAGATGAGGTTTGGTCCCTGTGAAGAGTAAACACCTCCAGGCTAGGGAGAGCTTAAAAAAACAACAAGCCTGGGGTTAGCTATATCGGGAGGTTGCCTGGCCCCAATCACAGGAACTTTTACCCCCAGAACAGTGAGGGGAGTTGGGCATCTGAGCAGGGGAAGATTGAGGGAACCTTTGCTGACAAGGAATGCCAGACCAAGCTGTGCTGTGGAGATGCAGCCCTAGGTAAGAAGGAACAAGCACACATCCAGTGGGTGCAGAAGCAGTGGGGTGGGGATGCCATTGGCTGTGGGCATTTAGAGGAGGCTGGAGGTCTTGGTTGAGGTTCCAGGCCAGAGGGGAGAACTGAAGGAGGATCTGAGGCCAGAGGCACCCAAAGGAGAAAGAATTCAACCATAGAGAGTAACAGTGGGAGTAGAGAAGACCAGAATTCATCTTCAGAGAAGGATATGGAATCAAAGAAATCCTCATCTACCCCAAAGATTAATGTCAGACGGTCACCTGACCAACAAGAATTCATAGAAGAACTTTTAAGTTTTTTTGAAAGACTTTAAAAAACAAATGAGAAAGACTGAGGAAAAAGTGAAAAACAAAAGCAAAAACAATCCAAGCAAAACAAGAAGATTATGAAAAGAAAGTCAACCAATTAGAAGAGGAGATCCAGAATCTTAAAGAAGAAAACAACTCCTTGAACATCAGAATTAGGCAAAGGGAAGCCAACAAAGTTATTAGAGATCAAGAAATAATAAAACACAATATAAAGAATGAAAAAATAGAAGAGAACGTGAAACATCTCATAAGAAAAACAACTGATCTGGAGAACAGATCAAGAAGAGAAAACCTAAGAATAATCAGACTACCTGGTGATCTATGATCAAAAAAAGAATCTTGATACAATAATACACGAAATAGTTAAAGAAAATTGTCCTGATGTGTTAGAACAAGAGGGGAAAGTAGAAATAAAAAAAATTCACTGATCACCACCTGAAAGAGATCCTTCAAGGGAAACCTACAGGAATATTATAGTCAAATTCCAAAAACTCCAGCTCAAGCAGAAAATATTAAGAGCAACAAGAAAAAAAAACAATTGAAATATGGTGGTGACACAATTAGAATCACACAAGACCTAGAAGCAGCAACACTAAAAGACCATATAAGTATATGTGTATGTATATATTTATATATAAATATATCCTCATTTAATTGTAGCCTGGGGTGGGGAAGGGGGGGAGAAGAAAAAAGGAAAAAGTGCACAGCAGAGAACAAAAGAAAACTTACAAAGAAGCAAAGAAAAGATGGACAGCCCTGAACACAATGCAAAGTATTTATTATATAGGCTTTCTTGAAATAGAAATTTATTGCTATATATTTTTAATCCTTTCTTACATTCTGCTGTGCACATGACATGTTTTTTTTTTCTTTTCTTATTTTGTATTTAAGTTCAAAATATGTTTCTTTTTCTTTTCTTATTGTATATTCAGGTTTTAGTAATAAAAAAAGAAAAAAAGAATTTCTGGAAGAGTTAAAGAAAGTGATAAGAATGGTAGAGGAAACATTGGGGGAAATGAGATTGATGCAAGAAAATTACAAAAAGAGAATTAACAGCTTGGTAAAAGATGTACAAAAAATACTGAAAAAAACACCACCTTAAAAAACAGAATTGGCCTAATGATAAAAGAGGTACAAAAATTCATTGAAGAAAAGAACTTAAAAGCAGAATAGGCCAAATGAAAAAGGAAGCTCACTGAAGAAAATGATTCCTTAAAAATTAGAATTGGGCAAATGGAAGCTAATGACTCTATGAGATACCAAGAAACAATCAAAGTCAAAAGAATGAAAAGATAGAAGAAAATGTGAAATATCTCATCTGAAAAACAGCTGACCTAGAAAATAGACCAAGGAGAGATAATTTAAGAATTACTGGACTAGAAGCAGCTAGGGGGCACCATGGATAGAGCATCAGCTCTGAAGTCAGGAGGACCTTAGTTCAAATCCAGCCTCAGACCAAACACTTGACATTTACTAGCTATGTGACCCTGGACAAGTCACTTAACCCCAATTGCCTAAAAATAAATAAATAAATAAAAAATTACTGGACTACCTGAAATCATGAACAAACAAACAAAAAAAAAAGAGCCTAGACATCATACTTCAAGAAATTAAAAGGGAAACTGCCCCATTATCTTAGATCCAGAGGGTAAAATAAAAATTGAAAGAATCCAGTAATTAGCTCCTGAAAGAGATTCCAAAAAGGAAGCTCCCAGGAATTTGATAATCAAATTCCAGAGCTTCCAGGCCAAAGAGCAACTATGACAAGCAGCCAGAAACAGTTCAAATATTGTGGTGCCACAGTCAGAATTGTACAAGATTTTTTGGCTTCCACATTACAAAAGGCTTGGAATATGATATTCTAGAAAACAAAGAAGCTAGGATTACAATCAAGAATAATCTACCCAGTGAAACTGATGCTCATCCTTCAGGGGGGGAAAATGAACATTTAATGATATAGAGAATTTTCAAGCATTCCTAATGAAAAGATCAGAGCTGAATCAAAAATTTGACACTCAAAGACAAGACCCAAGAGAAGCACAAACAGGTAAACACAAAAGAGTAATCATAAGGGTCTCGATAAAGTTAAACTGTTAACATTCCTATATGTGAAGATGATACATGTAACTCCTAAGAACTTTCTCATTACTAATGCAGTTGAAAGGAGTTTACATAGAAAAAGGGCATGAGTGTTAGTTGATTATGTTGGAATGATCTCCAAAAAAAGTGAAGAGGTGAGAAAGAGGGATGCACTGGAAGAAGGGGGAAGGGAGAGGTAGAATGGGGCAAATTTTCTCCCATAGAATAAAGGAGGTGCACAAGGGAAAATTTTTGCAGTAGAGGAGAAAATGGGAAGGGAGTGGTAGGCAATGCTTGAACCTCACTCTTATCAGAATTAGTTCAAAGAGGGAAGAATTTACATAAAAATCCAGTTGTACATAGAAATGTAACTTACCTAGTAGAGAAATAGGAGGGGAAAGGGATAAAAGAAGTTGGGGCAGAGTGGGGGTGGAACGATAAAAGAGAGGACTGATTAAGGGAGGCAGTAGTTTGAAGCAAAATAGATTTTTAAGGAGGGACAGGATAGAGAGAGAAAGAAAATGGGATGGAGGGGAATACACAGTATTCATAACCATGAATGTGAATGAGATGAGCTCACCCATAAAACAGAAGCAGATAGCAGAATGGATTAGAAACCAGAATCCAGCAATATGTTGTTGTTTACAAGAGACACACTTGAAACAGGAAGACATACACAGAGTTAAAGCACTGGAGAAGAATCTAATATGCTTCAGCTAAACAAACAAACAAACAAACAAAATCTCAGATAGAGACAAAGCAATAACAGATTTAATTAAGAGGGATAATCAGGGAAACAGCATTTTGCTAAAAATTACCATAGACAGTGAAGTAATATCAAAAATTTTAAAGCAAATTTTTTATAAAAGTCTCATTTCTCAAATGTATACTGAGTATAGAACTGAGTCAAACATAAAAATAAGAACCATTCCCCAACTGATAAATGATCAAAGGATGTAAACAGGCAATTTTCAGAAGATGAAATCAAAGCTATTGGTAGTCATATTAAAAATGTCAAAAATCATTATTGATTGTTATTGTTCAGTCATTTCAGTCATGTCTGACTCTTTGTGACTCCATTTGGGGTTTTCTTGGCAAAGATACTAGAGTGGTTTGCCATTTCCTTCTCCAGTTCATTTTACAGATGAAGAACTGAGGCAAATAGGATTAAATGACTTGCCCAAGGTCACTTAGCTAGGAAGTGAGGCCAGATATGAACTTGAGTTTTCCTGATTCCAGGGCTGGCACTCTATCCACTGCACCACCGAGCTGCAAAATAAAACAACTCTGAGGTACCACCTCACATCCATCAGAAATGAGAAATGCTGGAGGGGATAAGTACAGTAATGAATTGTTGGTGGAGTAGTAAACTGGTCCGACCATTCTGGAGAACAATTTGGAACTAGGCCCAAAGGGCTATAAAACTGTGCATTCCCTTTGACCCAGCAACATCACTACTAGGTCTGTATCCCAAAGGAAAAGGGGGCAAAACCTATATGTACAATAATATTCATAGCAGCTCTTTTTGTGGTGGGAAAGAATTAGAAATAGAGGTGATGCTCGTCAGAGGGGAATGACTGAGCAAGTTGTGGCATATAATTCTGATGGAGTACTATTGTGTTATGGGAAATGATCAGGGGGAGGTTTCACAAAAAGATTGTAAGACCTATATGAACTGATGCAAAAGGAAACGAGAAGAACCAGGAGATCATTGTGTGTAATAACAACAATGTTGTAATGATGATCAAATGTGAAAAACTTGGCCACTCTGATCAACACAATGATCCAAGACAATTCCAAAGGAGTCATGATGAAAAAAAAATGGTATCCACTTCCAGAGAGAGAACTGATGCACTCTTAGTGCAAATTGAAGTATAATTTTCTCACTTTATTTCTCTTGCTTTTTTAAAAAAAAAATGGCTAATATAGAAATATATTTTGCATGATTTTGCATGTATAATTGATATCATATTGCTTGCCTTCTCAGTGGATGGGAGAGGTGGTGGGAGGGAGGGAGAGAATTTGGAACTCAGAAAAATTTTTTTAAAGAATGTTAAAAATAAATAAATAATAAATTTTTAAAAATTAAAAAAAAAGAAATTTAAAGACTTCCCCCAATCCCCTCCTGAAAGAAATCCTAAAATGAAAACTCCCAGGAATATCATGGCCAAATTCTAGAGCTCCCATGTCAGGAAGATAATATTGCAAATAGACAGAAAGAAACAACTCAATATTATGAAGCCAGTTAGGATCACACAAGATTTAGCCGTTTCTACATGAAAGAAGTAGGGGGCTTAGAATATGATATTCTGTAAGGCAGAGGAGACAAGATTACAACCAAGAATAACTTACCCAGTAAAACTGAGTATAACCCTTCAAGGGGAAAAAATGGATATTTAATGAAATAGTAGACTTCCAAGTATTCCTGATGAAAAGATCAAAGCTGAATAGAAAATCTAACATTCAAACACAAGACTCAAGAGAAGCATAAAAAGGTAAACATGAAAGAGAAACCTTAAGAGGCTCAATAAAATTAAACTGTTTACATTCCTATATGGGAAGATGATACATGTAATTTCTAATAACTGTATCATTATTAAGACAGTTAGAAGTAGTCTACATAGAGGGCCTGGATGTGAGTCAGTTATGTTGGGATGATCTAAAAAATAATGAATGGGTGAGAAAGAAAGATGCACGGGTAGAAAGGGGAAGAAAGAGATAGAATTGGGGAAATCGTCTCACATAAAAGAGGTACACAAACATGGCAAGACCTATATGAATTGATGCAAAGTGAAGTGAGAAGAACCAGAAAATCATTGGACACAGTAACAATATTGTAATGATGATCAACTGTGAAAGATTTGGCTTCTCTGATCAATATAGTGATCCAAGGAAGTGCCAAAAGATTCATAGTGAAAACTATTATCTCCAGAGAAAGAACTGATGAACTCTGACTGCAAATTGAAATAGATTTCTCACTTTATTTTTCTCACCTTTTTTGTGATATGGATAATATGGAAAGATGTTTTGCATGATTTCACATGTGTAATTGATATCATATTACTTGCCTTCTCAGTGGGTGGGAGGGAGGAAAAGAATCTGGAACTCAAAAAAAATTTATAAGAATGTTAAAAATAAATTAGTAACATATGTATTTTTTAAAATCCTCTCTTATCTAAGTCATGAATTTGTTCTTTTGAAGGAAAAAAACTGGGAAGAAAATACACATGGTGAGTGATATATATATATATACATATATATATACATATATATACATATATATATATAAATTTATATATAAATATATACACACACATATATGTATATATAGACTCTATATATGTGTATATACATATGTGTGTATATATATATACACACACATACATACACACATATGAACAAAGTGCAATTAGTTATATTTTAAGAGACAGGAAATAACTATTGATGGGTGTTGTTCCTGAACCAGCTATTTATATATACAGGTCAAATGACTAGTTCATTGGAGCAAAGATAAAAATTAACACAAAATTAGAAGAATGAAAATGAGAAAAAGATACAGTATACAGTTGAAAGAACTCCAAATTGACTTATCAGTAGCACATGAACAAAATCAGAATATGTAAAATATTCAAATAATTCAGGGGTTAGAAAACTACAGGCCAAAAGCAGCCCACCAACTGTTTTTATATGACCCACAAACTAAGAATAGTTTTCACATTTTTAAGTAAAGGCCTTCTAAGTGACGTATGTGCTCAATTAAAATCAGATGCTTGTGGATTGATATGTGTATTTGGCAGTACCTCTCTGTGTGAAAAGACATTTTGAAAGATGAAATTCATAAAAATCTCAGAACAGATCAGTCTTAATGGATGGGACTTTGCAATCAATTTTAATGACAAGGAATACTAACTTTGAAACCCAATTAAGCAAAATGTCATCCCCCAAGAAAAATTCCATTCTTCTCATTAATAGACACACACACACACACACACACACACACACACACACACACACAAGTACTCAATTATTAAGACAAAAGAAATTAAAGGCATAAATACAGGTAAAGAGTAGATAAAATTATTCCTATTTGTTGATTATATGATGGTTTATTTATGTAACCTGAGCCTCAAAGTCTGTTGGTATTGTTGGTATGGAACTGTCTCCTCACTGATAGGGATAGGATCAGGTGGAATCAGTAAAAGTGGGAGAGAAGAGAGTTCCAGGTACTTCAGTCAATTCAGGTTCTTCTGGCTCCCAGTTTTCACAGATAAAATAAACAAAGACAATTTCTCATATATGCCATAATATTCATAGCATCACTTTTTGTCATAGCAAAGAATTGAAAACAAAGTAGATGTCCATTGATTGGGGAATGACTAAACAAGGAGTGGTACATGAATGTAATGGGAGATCACTGTACTGTAAGAAATTATCAATGTTATTAATACAGAGAAGCAAGGAAAGACCTCTATGAACTGATTCAGAGGGAAGAAAGCAGAGCCAAGAAAACAATATACACAGTGACTATAACGATATAACTGAAAAGAACAAAAAAAATCACAAAAAAATCAAAAATGAATATTGCAAATTTTTTTTTTTAAAAAAAAAGTATAGCTCTAAAGAAGAGCTATAAGAACACCCTTCCATCCCCACCCCTTTGCGGACATGGGAAGTCCATAAGTTGTGTACATTGCACCACTTATCTTCAGACTTTTTTGATGCAGTGATCAATTATATAAACTTTTTTCCTCTTCTTTTTCTTTCTTTTTTGTCTTTAAAAACTATTATTTGTTATATGATATGGCTCTTTGAAAAATTAAGGGACAAGATATCCTGAGGAAAACTATGGGAATGCAAAAAAAAGACATCAATAAAAACTTAAATTTTATTCTTTAAATTTAATATTATTAATTTTTTTGTCACATTTCAAGTTCCAAATTTCCTCTCCACACTCTTCTAGAGAAGGCCACTACTTGATACAAATATAGATAGATGGGTAGATAGATAGATAGATGTAAAACCATACTATGCATACTTTTATCTATCAGTACTACCTCTGGAAGTAGATAGCATTTTCCTTTATAGGTCCTGATATGACGGTAGATGATTTGAGTATTTATACTACTCAGAATAAGTTAGTCATTCAGTTATTCTTCGAACAATATTGCTATTACTGGATTCAACATTTTCTTGGTTTTGCTCTTTTCACTCTTTCTTATTTCATGCAAGTTTTTCCATGTTTTTCTAAAACCAACCAGCTCATCATTTCTTTTTTTTAATTAATTAATTTATTTTTAGTTTTCAATATTGACTTCCACAAGATTTTGAGTTCTAAATTTTCTCCCTATCTCATCCCTCCTCCCCCCACCCCAAGACAGCATGCATTCTGAATACCCCTTCCCCTAATCTGTCCTTCCTTCTGTCTCCCTCCCTTCTCTTATTCCCTTCCCCTTCTATTTTCCTGTAGAGCAGGATAGATTTCTATACCCCATTGCCTGCATATCTTATTTCCAAGCTGCATGTGAAAACAATTTTTAACATTTGTTCTTAAAGCTTTGGGTTCCAAATTTTCTCCCTTCCTCCCTTCCCACTCACCCTCATTGAGAAGGCAAGCATCTTGATACAGGTCATAGATGTGTAGTCATGCAAAACATTTCCATAGTAGTCACAATTCATCATTTCTTATAGCACAGTTGTATTCCATCACCATCATTTACAACTTGTTCAGCCATTCTCCAATTGATGGGCATCCCCTCAATTTCCAGTTCTTTGTCACCACATAGAGAGTTGCTGTAAATATTTTAGAACATATAGCTTCCTTCCCTTTTTCCCTGACCATCTTGGGAAACAGAGCTAGTAGTGGTGTTGCCGGGTCAAGGGGTATGCACGGTTTTATAACTCTTTGGGCATAATTCCAGATTGCTCTCAAAAATAGTTGAGTCAGTTCACAATTCTAGCAAAAATGTATTAGTGTCCTAACTTAAAAAACTTATTTTTATAAAAGAATAAGTACAAATAAATCCAAGGTAATTTGAGAAGGAAACATTAGCAGTGATGGGCTCTTCATAAGATAGGACTTGAATGATGCATCCTAAACAAAGAGTATTTCTGTGAGGTGGAGATAGGGAGAGAGTAGATTCTAGGCATCAACTGGACTGAACCAGGCTTTAACCTGTGAGTGGCAGGAGCCAAACAGAGCAGGCCAGAGACAGGAAAGTCAGGAATCAAACAAAAATTTTCTTTCAAAGTGAGGGAAATGTCTTGCAAGCAAGGAGGGAGATCAGACACATGTGCCGGTGGCCTGCCCCTATTGGGAGGACCCGAAGCAATGTGAGGAGATCTCAATACTTATACCAATGGCTACACAGAGAGCTGCAGCCCTGACAATGAGGGGTAGCAGTAACAATGAGACACGTTTGAGTCATAGCAGGGATTCATGACCTGAACATGGGTACTACAGGTGCTCCTCTGAGCTCAGAGAACACTTGGTGCTGGTCAAAGTGATACAATAATTATGTGATTTTGCCAGAGGGTGAGATCATCCAGATAGTGAATACAAAGGACTGTTGTTATGCCAAGCTCAGGGCACAGCTTGCTTGCTAGGTCTTGGCTCTGGAAAACAGTGTCTCCTAGTATCTTGAAAATATATACATAATATATACATATATACACATGCATATATTATGTGTGTATCTACATATGTATGATTAAATTTGATCAATTCAATATATATCTCATAGCAAATGATAATATAATATAAAATTATGTCATATATAATGAAGTGCCTCGCACTTTCTGTTTCTTTCTATGCATTTAAACATGTTTTATTGATTTTTTTCATGTGTATCTCTCACTCCCACTTATCGACCACCCCCATCCCCTACTGTCTGAGTATAACAAATATTCCAGCACAAATTCTAATCGAGCAGTCAATGATAGTGACTTAGGCTGAATGAATTCTTCTGCAATACTTAGAAGAAAATGTAAAACCATTCTGTGACCATTGTCCAAGTCAAGCCCACTAGGGGAACTTTCCTAAAGAAATCAAGTATTGCTATGGCAGAATAGGCTTGAGAAAGCTGTAACAGACCTGTAGAAAGATGTAGGAGATTATATCCTTATCTAGCTGGGGAATCATAGGAGGAAACCTGAAAGCCACGTCAGCCACAGACAAAACAAAACATGAATGAGCAGAATGGAATCCAGAAAGCAAAAAATCTGTCAGAAATTCTGGACACCCTCAGGGTCACAGTGAATAGAGCACCACATCTGGAGTCTGAAGATCTGAGTTTAAATCCATCTTCCACCCTTACTGTGTTACCCTAGACAGGTCATTTAACTTCTCTGTCTCAGTTTCTTCATCTGTAAAATGCAGGCGATAATACCTGTATTTAAATGTATGTTAAATTCTTTGCAAACTTTGGAGGATTATATAAATTTCAGCCATCATGAATGATTGTGCCATTGATTTTGTCCTTTGGTCTAGGCTATATTGGGCTCGAGGTATAGTGTCTGACTGCGGCTAATCAAACCAATAAGAGCTCCAAAGTTTCTACCACAAGCTGGGCACAAATAGTCCATCAATTGTGCTATCATTTTTCTTTTAAAAACTTATCAAATTTTTCAAAATAATACCCTGATTCTGTATTTCTGAGATTTCTCTGAGGTGTGAACTTTTTTCACAGACAACTGAATTCGGATCACAAGCCCACTGACCCTTGCACAGTGGTCTTTATGATTTGCCTGCTGGCCACGTTGGTGACATCCCTCCCTCCCCTCTTTTGGCTATACTGGTTCTCCCTGGGTAGACACACAGTCTTCAGCATTGACCCAAAGCCTTTCCAGCTTGCTCCAACCTGCTAGTGAGTGTGCTTCCTTGGCAGAGCGTCCTAGAGCCCAGCATCACTTCTGGGCCATGATGAAACATTGGAATACTATAGAGAGCATGAAGCTTTAGGGCACGATGTCCAGTGTGTTTAAAAGAAGAAAAGCCCCTCCACTTTCCTCCCTCAGTGACTCCCTTCCAACCCTCACCAATACAACTTGCTGCCTGGGTCTACAGGAAGGTTGGGAAATGTGAGAAAATCCCTCCTCTTTCCTTATTTGTTCACGTTTCCTCACCAGTAAGATGCAGGCAAATCTTCCAACAAGCTGCTTGTATCAGGCAGGTAAATCAAAGGGCTTTGTTCTGTACTCAATAATTATCACATACCTGATGTAACAGCAGCAGCAGATGATCACGGTGGTGCAGGATATAAATTGGAAGACCTGGGTTCAGATCCAGCCTCAGATGCTTACTGGCTATGTGGCCTTGGAAAAGTTACTTCATCACTGCTTCAGTTTCCTCATCTGTAAAATGGGAATAGTAATAGCACACAACTCAGAGTTTTTGTGAGGATCAAAGGTAAAGACATAGCATTTATAAAGTTTGCAAAGCCCTTTCTATATATATACATATATATATATATAAAAAGGTATAATATAAAATAAAATATAAAAAGGGCTTTGCAAACTTTATATATATATATATATATACACCCTCCTTTGATCCTCACAAAAACTCTGTGAGGTAGGTGCTATTACTCTTCCCATTTTACAGATGAGGAAACTGAGCAGACAGGGTCACACAACTAGTAAGTATCTGAGGCAAGGTGCAAGCTTAGATCTTCCTGCTTCCAGGTCCTACCCATCTATCCACTGCAGCCTAAATTGTATCAATCAATTGTTAAAATGCAAAGTCTGAAAGGACCAATAGGGTGCTGCTATGGCCCCCAGGAGAACTATAAGAACTCAGTTCCACAGTGGTCCAGTAAAGGCAATTCACTCAACCCGGGATCACTGGTTGGACTGGTGTTCACCATTAAGTAATTACCAATTCAAAACTGGCTGTGATCAGAGACAGATGAACTAGAGTCCTGAATGGCCACCTAGGAATTGTCAGCTGAGGACTATGTAAGAGTCAGAGACATCATTAGCCCACTCATGACAGTACTCATCTTCTACTGCTGCATGAGTGGTCTCCTTCCAGAGGACCCTAGTTAAAATCCTGCCTCTACTGCTCACTACTCACATAGTCTGCAACAAGTTCCTGAACTGGACCTTGGTTTCCTTAGGGCAGCTAGGTAGCAGAGTGGATAGACAGCTAAGCCAGCAGTCAGGAAGACTCCCCTTCCTGAGTTCAAATCCAGACACTGACTAGCTGGGTGACCCTGGGCAAGTCACTTAACCTTGTTTGCCTCAGTTACCCCAGCTGTTAAATGAGAAGGAAATGGCAAACCACTCTAGCATCTCTGCCAAGAAAACCCGAAATGCTGTCATGAAGAGTTGGACAGGACTGAAAAATGATTGTGAATATTGAATCCCTTGAAGTGGTTGTGCCTATTCAAACTTGCACTATTTGAAGTTGTGATTATGTAAAATCTGGTCTTTTGTTCCAGCCCAATGGAACAAATTTGAATAATTGGGACCCAGCTGGGGGTTAAAAGGAGATGCTGAACTACAGAGACCAGATATTATGGAAAGCATTCAAGTTATTAAGATCTCTTGGCTCTGTTACAAGAGTGAGACACTGTCACAGGGGTTCATTAAGAGATTTATTGCTAATTTGTAACAAGTAGAGAAAAAAGAGGAAATGAGACGCAAGACTCCTCAGGTCCATATGGATTGTTCAGGTCAATCAGGTTTATAAGACTGCAGGGGTCTGGGGTGTCAGATCAAGCTGTTAAGGGAAGGGGGCAAGAATAGAGAAAAAGGCAATATCTACCCAAGAGGCTAGTGGGGAAGGGGGTGGATGGTAACTCCTAGGGACTGCAGAGAAGGTTGCTTTTCACCAGCTACCCAGGCAAAGCCAAGTCGTTCTGTCTCACATCAATTGGTGACTTGGGGCTGAGGGGAAAGGAAACATCCCAAAACTTGTACATGACTACCAAAGATGGCTTATCAGGTGACGGAAAGGTGGAGAACAGCAGAGCCAAACTCTCTCCAAGCCTTCCCTTTTCTACCAAAAGAGTCCTTTCCCCAGTGCACAGGTAGCCTTGTACCAGAACCTCCATGGTAATGCTGGCACTTGCCCAAGATTCCACCAGCCAATGACATCATGGGATGTCACTGGATTGTCAAGGAGTGTCAGCGACTATTCATGAAGAATATGGGGGGGTGAAGGGGCTAGCCAGCTGGGTCAAGAGGGTGAGAATCACACTTTACACTTACTAGCTGTGTGACCCTGGGCAAGTCACTTAACCCCAACTACCTAAAAATAAAAAAATTTTTTTAAATTTTAAAAAAAGAGGGTGAGAATCAGGGGCATCTTTGGGGTCAGTCTCCATCTTGAAGCCATGAGGTCTTACAATGTCAGAGTACAGTAGGATGATCATTTCCCTATTCTTATAACTTTGGTTTTGTTTGTGCAAAAACTTTTTAAATTTCGTATAATGAAAATTACTTATTTTACATTTTGTAATGCATTCTATATCTTCTTTGGTCCTAAAGTTTTAATTCTTTAATGATTTCCTCAGACTTAGTAAAGAGAATGGGAGTGGGCAGGGCTAGGAAGAGAAAGCCAAAGATGCAAAACAGCTGGGATGGTTCAGGGAGCTAGGAACCAACCCCTAGATCATTTTCTTAGCAAATATGATTCCTTAAATGCTTGAGTTCCCAGGAAATCTCTCTCTCTCTCTCTCATCATTTTAATTATTTGTAATTTTTTTATTTTAAATTTCAATACAAAATACGAAAAGAAAAAAATTGCCATGTACTCAGCAAACCATATGAGAGGATTCAATATAAAACAATAAATTTCAATTTCAAGAAAACCTATATACAACACAGTTTTCAAAGCTGCCCAGTTTTTCTTCACTTCCTTGTTAGTTTTCTTTTGTTCTCTGCTATGTTTTTATATATGTTTTATATATATATTTATATATTTTATTTATATATATAATATATATTTTTATATATAAATATATATTTATACATATTTTATTTATATATATAATATATATTTTTATATATAAATATATATTTATACATATTTTATTTTTACCTCCCTCCCCCCACCACCCTAAAGAAGGCTACAATTAAGCATGGATATATATATAAATATGGATATATATATACATATAGAAATATCTATAAACAGACACATATATACACTCATGCACATATATACACATATACACTCATATACATACATGTAAGTCTGTACTATGCATATTTCCTCCTATCATCTGTTTCTCTGAAGGTGGATAGCATCTTCCTTCATATGTCCAAGTCTTTCCATGTTTTTCTAAATCAACTAACTCATCATTTCCTACACCACAGCAATATTCCAACCCAATCACATCCCAACTGAGAGAATAGCTATGAAAGTTTTCTCCCAATTTTCTGCATTCCTTATCTTTTTGGCTACGTAGGCTTTATTTATACAAGAAAATTTTAATTTAAAATAATTGAAATTATCCATTTAACATTTCAACTATGCTCTCACCTTATAATATAGTTTAAGGTCTGATGCTGCTGAATCTACTTCCTTTACCTCTTTTCCCCTTGGTTTCTTTGAAGTTCCTGTCCTTTTGTTCTTCCAAATGAACTTTGTTATTATTTTTTCTAACTCAGTAAAATAATTTTTAGTAACTTAATTGGGATGACAATGAATAAATAGATTCATTAGGTAAAATTGTCATTTAAAACATTATGTTGGCGTTACCTACCCATGAACAATAAACATTAGTTCAACTATTTAGATATGAGTTTATTTGTATAAAAAGTATTTTATGTTTAAGTTCACATAGTTCCTGTGTCTGTTTTGACAGGTATACACTCAGGTATTTTATGCTTTCCAGGTATTTTAAATGGTCTAAGCTCTATTGAATAATATTGCTGACACAGTATAGTTTCTCTATTTTTCACTTTTGAGTAAATCTGTTTTAACTTTAACTTTGTCTGAAATCACAATTACTATCCCTGCTTTTTTTCCATACTAAATTCTACTCCTGCCCTTTATTCCATCTTTGTGTGTATCTCTCATTTTTATAACGTTTCCTAAAAGCAACATTTTGTTGAATTCACATTTTTAATCTGCTATCTGTTTCTGTTTTATGAGTCCAGGCAATCTCACAATTTGCCAAACCAGAATCCTGATCTCCCAGCCAGGTGAATTTCAATCAATCAATAAACATTTATTAACCACCCAGCTAAGTGCTGAGGATATAAAAAGAGGCAAAAGATCATCCCTGCTCTCAAGGAGCTTACAATCTAATGGAGGAAAGCCTCAATCAAATATCTTTGGGTTTTCCTTCCCTCTCCCACACTTCCTATAGCAAGACACAAACTCTATATGCCCCTAAAATGATCTGATCTTTATCAAATCATTGTTAGAAGAAGCAAACAGTAGGCAAAATATTAAAGCGATCTTTAGTGATTAACTTTGTTACTTATTACTTCAGGCAACAATGTAAGGGGAGTAGATTCACCACACTTCTGTCGGAATTCAAGCCATCTCTTGCTGTATTCTCTTACGTCGGGCTGGAGCTGCATGCCTGGGCCAGGACTGACTCCATTCCAATTGTTAAGAGGCTTCCAAGTCCCCTGGGAAAAGTTCTGGGACTACACTGTCTACTCTCTCCTCCACTTTTCCTTTCCCTACCTTTTAAAAATTTCCATAGGATCAGGAGCACTGCCTTCAAGTCCTGAGCCCAAAGGAAGAGTCCTCTGTGCTTATCTTGGAAGAAATACAACTCTTCGCGTCTTCTGTGATTCATGACTCCTGGGAAGCAGTCATTTTTGCAGATATATTTGGATAAATGAGCAGAGAGTCTAAATACACACATGCCTATGTACATACATGCATATCATCCTTTACAGAGTTCGTTCCAAGAAAGATGAACAACATTAGGCTGCATGGGCATGTTTATTTCTTTCAAAGTTGGAGATGTGTATATGTCCCTACACCGGGAGTCATTTGAAATGAACTCACTTTGGGATCGCGCTGCACCAATTATATATCCATAGAGCAATCCATTTACCACTGCCATACCCTCCCTCTCCCCCTCTGACTCAGAACACCAGTTAGCCAAAATTATAGTTTCATAAAACAAATAGTGTGGTGCTAGGATGTCTGGGTTTCTGACAACTATAAACAGGATGTCAAAATAGGGGGTGTCAAGACAGTGCCTCTAACAAGGGAGGGCCATAAAAAGATAAGAGAAATGTCTGGCAGGCCATGTGCTTGGCAGAAAAGTGTTCTCAGTCAGTGAAATCTAGGAGGGCTTGGGTTCACTCAGCAAAGCAAAGCAAAGCATGTCTGTTATGTCAGAGCATGCAAAGTATTACGGTAGGTTAAGTTCAGAGTGGGTGGAAAATGTACTTTTCCTGATTGGCCAATCCAGGTTTTAGGCCTTTATCAGGTAATGAGGGGACTCAAAATGGTTTGGAGAGGAGGCAAGCTGGTTCTATATATCTATACACACACACACACACACACACACACACACACACACACACACACACACACATGCTCTCGAGCACACACACACACTATTTTAGCAAATCAACAGTCATGTCACCTGTCTCCATATATGCATGCTGCTTTTTTAAAGATACGTCTCGTGCTACCACCACAACCACCCACACATTTGGCAACACCATATTCTTAGGGGACCTCTCTACCTCAGGTAGAACCTTCACAGATGTCAGAATCCTGTAGGGTTTTTTGTCTTTGTTGTTAAGATTTCTTCTGCTTTTTCTATTAAACTAGTCTTGTCAAATACAAGAGAAACAACTCTGTCTTTGGTTCCTTCTTCAAAGCATATTTTACTGATAGTCACTAACAATTAATAGATTCCTTGTTGAGTATTAAATTAATGAAGTCTTGGAGGCTAGATATCCTGTGGGCCTGGATGCTTTGCAATCCCTATAATTTGAGTTAGAAACTCAAATTATTTATAAAATTATTATTAAAATTATCAAAGTATTAAGATTCAAAAAAAAAGTAGGATGGAGGAGTGGATAGAAAGTTGACCTCAGAGCCAAGAAGCCCTGCGTTCAAGTCTCACCTCTGACACACAGTGGCTGATGACTCTGGATAAGTCACAACCTCGAGATACTCCAGGTAACTCTGAGACTATAAAGTGAATGGTAGTTGCCAATCTGCATTGGAGGAGAGGGTTTCCTCACCAGGAGTTCCCTACTCTGACAAAAAAAAAAATCATGTATTTGTGTGTATATGTGTGTGTGAAGTCGACAAGTATGTATTACACACTTGTTATGTACCAGACACAGTGCTAAGTCCTGGGAATATAAATATGGGTGGCAAGAAAGTCCCAGCCCTCAAGGAGGTTACATCGTAGTGGGGGAAGACACCATGAGAAAGGAAGCTGAAGGAAGAGATGGTTGGCATAGGCATTCTCCTTAAAAGGGTGGTTCAGGGAGGAACGAGATAATCAGAGGAAGAGGCTTCTTCCAAGGGAGTGTTTCCAGTATTAGAAGTACGTGTGTGTGTGTGTGTGTGTGTGTGTGTGTGTGTGTGTATAGTTGTACTTCATTCTTGAAAAGGACCTAAATGACATCATTATGTTAGAGTCAAGTTACAGTGTGTCCAACTGTGGCTGATCAGAGCAATATGAGCTGGAATACTCTACCACAGGTTGAGCACAAATAGTCCATGTGAACATTTTGGGGTGGATTCTCTAACTTTCCTCATCTCCAGTTTCTTTTGAGCTACTTTAATTCTGCTTTGCTCATAGAGCACAGCACCTTCTCTGATGTAGGCACACCATGCTGTGCCAGTCCTGTGCCAGTGTTTCCCACTGATGGGGCACTAATGATGGACCCCGTATAAAAGGCCCTGGACTTTCCTATGTGGTCCAGGTCTCCGGCATTTGCCTAGGATACCTGACCCTTCCCCCTTAATCCTTTCTACTGCCCTTTCATGGTGGCCCTCATTGTCTGCACCTGACCCCACCCTAGACTCCATCTCCTGGCCACTGCTTGATTCCATCTAGACTCCCTCTGTGTTACCTCGCACTCACTCTAGCCTATTGTCTACTCCCATCCAGATCTTCCCACAGTCTTACTGTATAAAAGGTACATCTTGTCTCCATTTAGGTGCTCAGATTCTTAAGATCTGGCCAACAGCTCGGATTCTTAAAATTTCGCCCACCTCAATCAGTGTTTTAATAAACCTTTTCTCTGTCTGAAAGAAGGCTTGAGTTGAACTCATTCAAAGCAGGACCCACATCTTCTGCCCTTGAATTTTGGGGTTCCCAGCACCCCTAGACCTCAATACCATGTCACACAATCAGTTCCAACATTCTTAGGAGAAACCTTGAGAGTGCCCTTGTCTCCTGACCACCATGTGAGCACTTGCCCTGCATGAGTTCTCCATATAATAGTCTTTTTGGCAAATGTACATTTGACATTCATAGGGTCAGCCCATCAGAGTTGAGCTCTCTGCAGTAGAGGTTTGAATGCTTGGCAGTTTAGTTTGAGGAAGGACCAGGAGAGGATTCTGGGAAGATGGTGGAGTAGGTCAGAAAATTCCAAGCTCTCCAGATTTCCCCCACAAATGAGACAAATCAGTGCCTCAGAAAGAACATAGAGAAGTTAAAAACAAACAAGATTTGGGGCAGAATGTGGTCTTCCTGGGACAATTGGAAGAAAAATCCCAGGACCAAGGTTTGGTCCCTGTGAAGAGTAAACAACCACTGGGCTAGTTTTGCTGAAACAGAAAGCAGAGAGCCCTGAGGCTTGCTGGGTTGGGAAGTAATCTCAGCCCCAGACTAAGGAATTTTCCCTTTCTGGACAGTGTGAGGACTTGGGCGTCTAAGTGGGGAAAGACTGAGGGAATGTCTGTTGATAAGAGACCTCAGACCCAGCAGTGCTGCCAAGACTCCACCCTGGGTGAGAAGAAAACAGCACACATCCAGTGAGTGCAGAAGCAATTGTAGCCTTCTTGGGGGAGGGGGAGGGAAGGAGGGAGGGAGGGGGAAAAAAGAACAAAGTAAAAAGTGCACAGCAGAGAACAAAAGAAAACTTACAAGAAAGCAAAGAAAAGATGGACCTCTCAGAACACAATATGTAGTATGCATTATATAGGTTTTCTTGAAATGTAAATTTATTATTGTATAGTTTGAATCCTCTTTTATGTTCTGCTGTGCACGTGACAATGCTTTTTTTCTTTTATTTTCTATTTCAGTTTACATTATGTTTCATTTCTTTTCTTATTGTGTATTTAAGTTTAAAATAGGTTAATAAAAAAAATTCTGAAAAAAAGAAAGAGAGAAAGGACCTCAGTGTCTGATAGCTTATCCTGCCAGGTGATCTTCAGAATCTTCCTAAGACAATTCAAATGAAAATGATTCCGTTTCCTGGCATGGGACTGGTATGCTGTCCAGGCTTCACAGGCATACAACAATGAGGTCAGTACAGTGGCTCTGTAGACCTTCAGCTTGGTAGGCAGTCTAATACCTCTTATCTCCCACTCTTCCCTTCAAAGCCTCCCAAACACTGAGTTAGTTCTGACAATGCATACGCCAACCTCATTATGCACGTGAACATCCCTGAAAAGTATACTGCCAAGGTAAGTGAACTTATCCATGGCATTCAATACCTCTCTATTTGGGGGCAGTTAGGTGTTGCAGTGGATAAAGCATCTGCCCTGGAGTCAGGAGGACCTGAGTTCAAATCCAGCCTCAGGTACATAACACTTACTAGCTGTGTGACTCTGGGCAAGTCACTTAACCCCAATTGCCTGGACAAAAAAACCTCTCTATTTACTGTAATCCAAACCTGCACAAACTGGCAGCAGGTAGGGGTCAAAATTAAAGCAGGCAAAACTTCTTTGGTCCACAGATAGATTTTTAGTGGCTCACTTTCCAAGTAAAAGTACAATTAATGAGTAAATATTTTGCAAATAAACCATATTAAAAGAGAGGAAATTTCAATTAATATCAATTAATTACACTTATTACTTAAGATTTTTATTTATCAAGAAACCACATTAATGTTAAAAAAATTACTTTGCTAAGCAGTACAAGTTTTAATACATTTTTCAGGTTTTCTTACTGTTTACATTTAGTTAATTGATGTATTACATTTCTTGTCAGCAATCAGCCTATCATCAGCTACTCTTTGCTTTGAGGTCATATGGGACAATCTTACATTCTCAAAATCACTTTTTTTTAATCAGGACATAATCCAGAAACTGTAATTAGCAAACACTTCTTTATGAAGTTACCTTCAGTAAAAGACCTCCCAGCAGCAGCAATTTCTTTAGAAATCTGAAAACTAACTTTAGTAGCTGCCTCATTTTCTGAGTTTACTTTCTCAAAAAACTGTTGTTCCCCACTGAAATGTTTTTTTAACAATTTGGATTCTTTAATTTGTTTTTCATTGGTATCCAATTTGCTTAAGTCAGGACATTTTGATTCAAAATGGCGACAAAGATTGTATTCCTTTGGAACGGCTATTACTTCTTGGCAAACAAGGCACAATATTTTGTCTCTCATGTAGGTAAACAAGTAGAGATTAAAGACTCTGTGTTCTGATTTGATCTTCCATTTCTTTTTATCATCCACTTTACAAAGTCACCCCAAAAATTTTAATGTTAAAACCAAAATACCT
This sequence comes from Vombatus ursinus, assembly GCF_900497805.2. Taxonomy (NCBI): domain Eukaryota; kingdom Metazoa; phylum Chordata; class Mammalia; order Diprotodontia; family Vombatidae; genus Vombatus; species Vombatus ursinus. Next base: position 979,230 of record NW_020954808.1, read on the forward strand.
CCACAGCAACTGCTCACAAACAAATACCAAACTGAGTGTCTGACATTGGCAAGAGTGACAGACATGCAGGTAGCTTGGAGGGAAGCCACGCAGCAAGGGAGGGGAAGACGCCCTTGAATTGTTGCTGCTCATTGAATAGTGCGGGTCAGCCGTGTTGACACTTGGCAGCCCTTACTTTGTCCCTGTTCAACACCAGTAACAACCGAAAATAAGGTGAAAAGACGACTCTTGCTACTCTGAGATTAGAGACAAAATGACGATGGTTGGTTGCCTCAGGTCACGTCACAAACAGGAGAGAGTGTGCAGTGGTAACCCACCCTCCAAGTTAGATGAGGGGCACAATAGTGATTAGTGGAAGGTGGGTTAAGCAGGGCACAGACAAAGCACTCATTACATCTTTACTTTCTTTTATATCCTGTACATTTTCTGCCGGCTGCCCAAAATCTTCTGGTGGCTGCAAGCAGTCCACGGGTCATATGGTGTGCAGGCCTGCTGTAACCTATAGTTCCACATATGGATGGTGAGGTGGTGGCTGATGGAGCACCTGTGTTTTCTTAGTGTTAATTATTAGACCAAAATTATCACAAGCACCAGAGAATCAATCCACACTTTGCTGCATCTCAGTTTCAGAGGCTGAATTGAGTGCACAATCATCTGCAAAGAGAAAATCAGGAAATCATGAAAGAAAATCATCTTAGGCCTCACTCTGTCTTCCAGAGTCATCACAGTCCAGTGGCAGGACAGAGTCAAAACAACCAGTGATGGCTTGAGATGCAGTGGATGACCTTGGGGTCTTTGGTGTCTAACCAAGCTCTAAGCACTCCAGAACACCTGCTTCAACTGCCTTCATGGCTATTGGAACAAATTGTTGTCATCTGCCCATTCTACCAGGGGAAGTCTTCACACACTTGGAGTAGACACCTCCCTAATTCACCAACACATTTGAGAAGTTTTAGTTATACTCAACCTGGTTTAGCTCATCTGCTGAAATGATTTACCATGGTGTGGCCACTGAATTCTACAGCTTCTTGGAGCTACAGATGAGAGTTAGATAGATCGGGTAGACACCAACGTGGAAAGTAGCCCTCACACCAGAAACACTAGTCCTCCTAGAATATACCCTACACCCCAGTTTGAAAAAGTAGTCCAAGGATGGAGTGAACTTCCAGAATGGAGAGATTTCTCTGGCAGTAGAGAAAAGTCCTATAGTGAATCAGGAATATAGCCTGCAGAAGACAAAGAGAGAGAGAGAGAAAGAGAAAGAATATATGTGTGTGTGTGTGTGTGTGTGTGTGTGTGTGTGTGTGTGTACTTCTCTTAAAATCCCTCAGTGGTCTTTTGTTAATCATTAATTCTAAGTCTTAGGGGTCCTTCTCTGTCCACAGATGTTATGGCCCCAAAGATAGGCTGGCCCCTCTAAAGAATCCTCCCTGCTGTCTTGGGCCAGGAGGTATATAAGAATATTTTTTCAAAATCCTAGGGACATTTCTATGAAAATAATGAGTACAAATGTGACCTGAGTCCCCCACCTTATCCCTCACACAAGTGTGGAGCTACTGCTCTCCATCAGTGAAGAAAGAGTCCCATATTGACGGGCTTTGGGACTCCGGTTACACATATCAAGTGTTAGAAAAATCTGAAACAAAAATCTACTACAGGAGTGAGTGAAGGAAAGCCTTTATTACACTTCTCTAGAGAGAAGCAGGCATATGGTTGCTGCTTCAATGGTAGAATTAACTTTCAAATAGTAAAATCCATACTCCACCCACTAGGGCTAGGATTGGTCTAGTTCATCTGAGTTACCCTCTTCCTGAACTGCCCATCCCATGTTCGTCCATGTGCTGTTAACTCCTCTCACTTCATGAGTCCAATGTTCAAAAATGGCAGCTATCTCCACCCTCAGGGCATGTCAGTTAATATTTACTAAGCTTATTAAGCAAGTGCAGTGGAGAAAAGCCTTTGCCCTGTCAAGGTCTTGACCTTGACCCCCATGGGTTGCAACCAGTTTAGCTTCCAGGGCTCCTTGTTAAGGAACTAGTTGTTTGCAGAATGTTTGGGGCACTTTCTGATTGGTTGAGGGACTATCCACAAGATCTTGGAAGTCCTTTTCAGAATTCCCTTGTTCTGTTGTGGAAGCCTAATTTCTAATCCTTTCTTACAATTTCCCCCTTTTATTTTCTAGTAAAGATTTGGCTTCCACACATTCCCAATTTCCTTATCCTCTAATCTCTTTAACATGATTTTGAACTCTCCATCACTGGAGGAAGTCTCATTGGTACTTTCAATCATCATCCTTATATCATCAATATCAATATTGGTACTTTCAATCATCATCCTTATATTGCCAGAGTCTGCCATCTGAACTCCCACCATGGATTCTACTGGGATATTCTTAGTGAGGGATGTCTCTATCAGTCGTTGTACCAGTCTTGTAATGCATGGACCTATACAACATCCTACAGCAGTTAATACTCCTGAAAGGATACAGCCATTCCTTTCCATTTGCCAAACCAGGATTCTAACCATCCCTTCAATTAATTATCTGTCCCAGAGTTCCCTGCCAACTCCTCAGCTAAAGTGGTTAAATCTTGCAATGCCTTAGTGATGGTTCTATCTGGGGCTGTGCTGCTGGGCAACATTTCATCAGGGGATTTTAGGGACTTAAAACAATATGAGAGAAGGAAGGGAGGAATTGACGAATGCATTGACAAATGAAAAAGGAAGCAGTCTCCTTATTAAGTACAGATACAGAGACCCAAAATTAATGATAAATTGTTCATTTAAAGCTTCAGAAGTTTCTTCTCATACAGCTGTCTGACACTCTGGACATCATCTGGTGAAGTCTTCTGCTCTAAGTGCTGTTCAAACAGTGTCCAGCAGACTCTCTACTTGAAGAGATCCTCCTTCTTGTGTCCACTCTCCTATAAGATTGATCTCAGCACAATTTCAAATTACCCTGCCAATAACCAGGGCAAATGATGAAAGTTAACTCAACTCCCATGTCTCCACCATTACAAGGTCAAAATTGGAACTTTGGCCAATTGTCATATTTTAAGAAACTCAAATTAGAAAAATTAGAACCTAGACTAGATTCAGCATTACTTCTAGTTTTATACCTTGCGTTAATTCAGGATTCATTCCTATTCATATTCCCCCATCAGGAGGAAGAGATTCCACGAAGGAATTAATAAGACTCCAATACATAGTAGTTAATTTAAAACCAGTATACATCAGATACTAAAACAATCCCAACTTCTGGTCATGTATAAATAAATAATCCTTAATTAAAATGGATGCTTCTTTCATGGCCTTTACAAGATTAAGTCACAAGCTATTCTTCTTTAAACATTAATTAATTGTATCAAACTGAGACAACTTTAATATTAACTAAGTATTAACTAAGTAACAGAATAATATCCTGGTTCCACAATCTCCTGGTCATTATCCCCATACCATTATGAGAAATTAAAGGATCCTGACTTGTACAGGAATATACTAGTAACAAATGTCAAGACTGAATACTTAATTCTGAAATTCTAGGCCAAATAACTCAATCTTATACTTGCATCTTACTATAATAACTTCAGATGTTCCCGTGTCCATCTATTGTTTAACAGATTTGATATCCATGCTTAGAAATTATAGGAATTTGCCATGAAAGAACAGGAACATAACTAAAGTAAGGGAACAATGCTTCCCTAGATTCATGTGAATTCCAGGCAGAAGTTATATAATGACCAATTGCATTGAGCCAGGCTTAAAGTCTGCCAGATGTCATAGTGGGGAAATTGAGTCAGGAGAATCCTACCTCAGCCATGCAGAAGAGTCGTTCTCCCGACCTTCCCATGAGAACACCCTCTTGCAGCTCACAGATGCAGCTGACAAACCTCTTTGCAGGTTCCTCACGTCATGGGTCAGTGGGTCAATCAGTTCCTTGTTAACCATACCTGGAGTTAGACTCAGAATAATAGTTCATTAACAGTCCCCAAGGTCTTAGATAGCAAATTCTCCTCATCCAGGTTGCAGGTGCGACTACAGTTTCACATTAGGGAATATCTTCAAAGTGAGCTCTAAGTAGTTTGCATAATTTCCTACACATGCTCTGCTTCCTAATAGCATCCTGAGTAAAATAAAATTTCCACTAAGATCAGAAGTTGCTACTCTGAACAGATTTGCTTCTCTGTTTCTTGAGTTTATTTATCCCTCTCTAACCATTCTTAATCTGAAAGAATAAGACGCTTTCAGGAGTCGAATCTTACACATATGATAAGTTCAAACAGTAATTTTAACTCTTGCTAGGCCATGGAATGAATTCAGATCAAAACAGTAAGATCTTTCCTACTTATAGCTTATTACAGAAATTTAGATGCTTTAGTATTAATCACTAGCCTTAGATCTCTGACGCTGCTTCCATTGAGATTGTTTCTCTAAAAGTACCCAGTTAAGTCCAATCCAAGGACACAACAAATCCAGGAATGAAACTCTAGGTTCAAAGTAGGTTTGGACATAATTTTCTTATAAATAGACATTTAGTAGGGTCTCTAAAGGAATATCAAATATTTCATCAAAACTTTTCTTCACAAAAGTATCAGCCAGAGTCATTGGAGTCCAGTGACAAGACATAGGTCAGGATGACTGGACGTGGCCTGGATGCAGTGGGAGACCTTGGCCTTTTTAAGATAAGGTCTTTCCCAGGTCTCAGTTTGTCTGTGGCAACACCCATTCAGTGATTAAAGGCTTAGGTAAGAATTGAGGCCAAAAATGGCCTCATTTGCCTTCTCAAAAGAATCAGGTTTTCTAGCCAGAACAGAAACAATTGCTATTTACACTCATTCTGAGTCATCAAAACCCAAGCAATGAGCAAGTGAGGCCTGGGGCTAGAACCTATTTTTGGCAGTCAGTGAGAGCCAGAGTGATTTGGGTTTAAAGCCATAGTCAAGTAGCTCCATTTGAATCCCAATGGGCCTGGTTTTTCAGAGAAACATAAATACATCAGGAAACGTAGAGGAAACTACATGAGACAAAAGGATTAACTTTCCCAGGTTTAAAAAAACAACACCACAATGATAGAATAAATAAGTAGGGAAGAAAAAATCTAGCCCCCAAACCCCAAGATATCTTGTGAAGTATACCATCCCAATACCAGAAATCACAGGCCCAGTCCCTATCCATAGCCATCATATCAAAGGTAAAGAGGAAGCATTTATAAAGTTTGCAAAGCCTTTCATATATACACCTTCCATAGTGTATATATATATATGTATGTATGTATGTATGTACATACATATATATATATATACACACACACACTCCTTTGATCCTCACAAAAACTCTGTGAGGTAGGTGCTATTACTCTTCCCATTTTACAGATGAGGAAACTGAGGCAGACAGGGTCACACAACTAGTAAGTATCTGAGACAAGGTGCAAGCTTAGATCTTCCTGCTTCCAGGTCCTACCCATCTATCCACTGCAGCCTAAATTGTATCAATCAATTGTTAAAATGCAAAGTCTGAAAGGACCAATGGGGTGCTGCTAGGGCCCCCAGGAGAACTATAAGAGCTCAGTTCCACAGTGGTCCAGTAAAGGCAATTCACTCAACCTGGGATCACTGGTTGGACTGGTGTTCACCATTAAGTAATTACCAATTCAAAACTGGCTGTGATCAGAGACAGATGAACTAGAGTCCTGAATGGTCACTTAGGAATTGTCAGCTGAGGACTATGTAAGAGTCAGAGACATCATTAGCCCACTCATGACAGTACTCATCTTCTACTATTGCATGAGTGGTCTCCTTCCAGGACCTGTTTGTGTAAGAGGACCCTGGTTACAATCCTGGCTCTGCTACTCACTACCCACATGGTCTGCAACAAGTTACTGAACTGGGCCTCAGTTCCCTTAGGGCAGCTAGGTGGTACAGTGGATACAGGGCCAAGCCAGCAGTCAGGAAGACTCCTCTTCCTGAGTTCAAATCCAGGCCCAGACACTAACTAGCTGGGTGACCCTGGGCAAGTCACTTAACTTTGTTTGCCTCAGTTTCCTCAACTGTTAAATGAGCTGGAGAAGGAAATGGCAAACTACTCTAGTATCTTTGCCAAGAAAACCCCAAATGGGGTCATAAAGAGTTGGACAGGACTGAAAAATGACTGTGAAAATTGAATCCTCTGAAGTGGTTATATTATCAATATCATTATCATGAATTCCATGAAGCAATTGTTGAATCAGAAAGAAGCTTCATTAATGACTTGGGAAGGCTGGGCATCCTGCATGTGTAAGAGCAAATGTTTTGACAAAAGCACACCTTTATATTCCCTATTCCACATTCGAATTTCCTTCCCGTTTCCGTTCATTAGACGCTATAGAAGTTACAGCCTATCTGAAGCGCCTAATTTCCCCACATGATCTCCGCCCCTAATTACATCTCTCACTCCCCACAGTTCTGTGATCCCTGCCCTTACTTGGGAACACCCCTTTCTACATTGACCTCAGAACTGGTTTGCCTGCCTGTCAGTCTATTCACCACTGAGAGTGCTTTATTATTCTAATATAACTCCCTTTTGTTCAACTTCCACCTAGCCCCAAAACTGCATTCCTTAAGGTTTCCACTTGGCTTTTTGTGGAAATAATAATAAAAAAAACTATTTCTCTGACTAGAGCCTCTGATTAAGTGATATGCAGATGTAACATTCATTTATTCCACAATTATACTATTCAAACTAGCACTATTTGAAGTTATGATTATGTAAAATCTGGTCTTTTATTCCAGCCCAGTGGAATAAATTTGAATAATTAGGACCCAGCTGGGGTTAAAAGGAGATGCTGAATACAGAGACCAGATATTATGGAAAGCATTCAAGTTATTAAGATCTCTTGGCTCTGTTACAAGAGTGAGACACTGTCACAGGGGTTCATTAAGAGATTTATTGCTAATTTGTAACAAGTAGAGAAAAAAGAGGAAATAAGACACAAGACTCCTTAAGTCCATATGGATTGTTCAGGTCAATCAGGTATATAAGGCTGCAGGTCTCAGATCAAGCTGTTAAGAGAAGGGGGCAAGGATGGGGTAATACCATCAGTGAGTTGGCTGACCTTGATGTTATGTTTGTCCTCATTGAAGGCATTTCACAACACGACTGAAAACATCATGCTGAAAGGTATGGGAGCAAGCATACAGCCCTGTTTCACTTCATTGGTGACTGGGAAGCATGAGAGCATTGTCCATTATCCAGAACCCAGGCAAGCATGCCATCATGAAAATGATGTACATTACTGATGAACTTCTCCAGGCAACCAAATTTCTTACATAATTTTCCATAAGCCCTCATGACTGATGGTATCTTGGTCAGATCTACAAATACTATATACAGACTTTTGCTGTGCTGCTGGCATTTCTCCTGGAGTTGTTGGGAAACAAACACCATATTGACCACTCCTCAGCCCTTTCTGAAGACACACTGGCTCTCAGGTAGATGACCATCTTCCAGGTGAAGGATTAGTCTGTTAAGGAGGATTCTGGCAACAATCTTGCGAGCAATGACTAAGAGAGAGACCACCCTGTGATTGTTGCAGGACAATCTATTTCCTTTACCTTTATAGAGATGGACAATGGAGGCGTCCTTTAACTCCTTGAGGGATAACCTCCTCTTGCCATGTAACCCAGAAAATTTCATTCAACTTTTGTATGAACAATGGACCCCCCCACCCCCAATTTGTAAGCCTCGGCTGGAATAGAATCAGCACCAGGTGCTTTGTCACACAAAAGGAGCCTAATGGTATTCAAAAACCTCTTCTTCAGTCAGAACTTCTGCTAGGGAGGGATTGACTTCAACATGAAGTAAATGGTCAATAGCTTCAGCATTGATTGATGATGGTCTGTTGGGAACACTATGGAAGTGTTCAGTCCATCTCTCTAGGATCATGTCCTTATCACTAATCAATGCGACTCCATCAACACTGAGTTGTTGAGATGCACCATATGTCTTTGGCCCATAAATAGCCTTCAGGGTATCATAAAAGTGCTTTGAATTGTTACTAGCAGCATAAAACTGAATTTCATCTGCCTTTTTACTGACCCAAGAATCCTGCATCTCTCTAAGCTTTGCTTGAACTTTTTTGTTTTTATTTTTTGTGAGGTGATCAGTGTTAAGTGACTTGCCCAGGGTCACACAGCTAGTAAGTGTTAAGTGTCTGAGGCTGCATTTGAACTCAGGTCCTCCTGACTCCAAGGCCAGAGTTCTATTCACTGCACCACCTAGCTGCCCCTTGAATTTTACTTTTGATGGAATTAAATGCTGCCCTCTTAGAGATGGATGAACTATCCTGCTGGTAAACCCTGTGGAATTCTCATTTTTCATTTAGCAGCTTCTGAATTTCACCATCATTTTTATCAAATTAGTCTTGATGTTTGTGAGTGTTCTGACCCAGATGAGCAAATGCAGTGCTATGCACCAGATCTCTGAAAGCTGCCCACTCCTTTTCTGCTCCACTTTTGCCAACTGTCTGTTGGCTGAACTTTCCCTCCACATTAGCAACAAACTGTTTCTGATCACAGAAGCGCTCTAATCTGTTGACATTAATTCTCCCGGTACTGATTTTGCCTTGGAGACACCGCTTTTGTTGAATATAAATATTTAGCTTGGAGAGGATAAGTCTATAATCAATCCAACATTCTGTACCACCCACTGCCTTCGTCACTCTCACATACTGTCTGTCTCTTCTTACAATCATATAGTCTATTAAATGTCAATGTTTGCTGCGAGGGTACATCCACAAAGTTTTATTGTATTTAGGTAAATGGAAAACAGTCTTGGTGATGAGGTCATGAGATGCACAAGTCTACAGTAATAAGTGATCATTGTGGGGGCAGCCAGGTGGTGCAGTGGATAGAGCACTGGCCCTGAAGTCAGGAGGACCTAAGTTCAAATCTGGCCTCAGACACATAACACTCACTAGCTGTGTGACTCTGGGCAAGTCACTTAACCCCAATTGTCTCACCAAAAAGCAATGAATAAATAAACAAATAAACAAATGAATAAATAAAGTGACCATTGCTGTTGCTGTTTCCAACTCCATTCCTCCCTGGGACTCCCTGCCAAGTCTGATAGCCTGAGCCTACTCTAGCATTAAAGTTACCGGGAATTATAAACTTGTCCTCCTTTGGTTCATTGATGATAAGGTTCTCCAGGTCATCATAAACATTTTCTTTGACCTCATCAATGTTCATCATTGTGGGAGCATAGGCATTGGTGATGGTGGCATGACATTGTCCTGCAAGGGGCAATCACATTATCACGAGCCTGTGATTCACTCCTTTTGGTAGGCATACAAGGTTGTTGACTAGATTAGTTTTTCTTGCGGAACTTAGACCAGCTTCACAGCACTCCCCTTCACCGCAGCCACTCCAGAAAAATGTGAATCCAACTCCAACTTCAGTAAGCTGGCCTTCATTTGCCAGCCCTGTTTCACTCAGGGATGCTATTTGGATTTGATACTGGCTGAGTTCCTTCACAACAAGAGCTGCTCATCTTTCAGGTCTACTAGATTTTGTGCTGTCTATAAAGTGTGCATACATTTCATGTACCTATGGCGAGTGGAATCATCTTGGCAGAAGTTTTTGTAGTTTTGTGTGTGTGTGTGTGTGTGTGTGTGTGTGTGTGTGTGTGTGTGTGTTTTGACTGCATGGTGGGATCCCCACCTGTTTCAGTAATCAGGCCCGTGTTGGGTAAGCAGACAATTTTTAGGCCACCTTTTCTAGTCCCTTTTTCACACCAGGAGGTGAGCAGAGTGATCCTTAAAAGGCTATTCAGACACCCACAGGGCTGCCAAATCCCGCTGCTGCTTCCAGTGAGAAAACAACCCTATGGCCTGGGCCACCTGTGTGCAGGGCTGTGACTCCAGCTCAAACAGTATCCCCACCTGTTGCTTCATCACTTGCCTGTCACCATATGACTTCGAGATAGGTAAAAATGGTAAAATGGTATTAGTGATGTGTTTTGATTCATGTGTAAATCGGATTTAAGGGAGGCAGAGTTTCACAAAATCATTGACCTCACTCTGTCTTCCAGAATCATCACAGTCCAGTGGCAGGACAGAGTCAGGACGACTGGTGATGGCTGGGGATGCAGTGGATGACCTTGGGGTCTTTGGTGTCTGACCAAGCTCTAAGCATTCCACCGCGCCTGCTTCAGCCGCCTTTGTGGCCGTTGGTACAAACTGTTCTCACCCTCCCATTCCACCAGGTGAAGTCTCATGCTTGGGGTGGACAGCCCCCTAACTCACCCCTCAGTTACTCTAAGCCTGGTTTAGCCCATCTGCCAAAAGACCTCATCAGAGTATGGCCATTATGCACACTCCAGCTTCTTGGAACCACAGGTGAGAGTTGGGTGGAACAGGTGGACAGCAAAGGTGGAAAGCAGCCCTCACACCAGAGGTGCCAGTATTCCCTGAACACACTGCACACCCCCGTGTTCACTTGTAGCTACCAACACTGTTGAACCAGGCCAAGAAGTGCTTGAACTCTGACATGATGTACAACTAGCGAGAACCTGCCTCAGTTTAAAGATGAGGATGTACTTCATAGTTGGCTGTGCTCAGGAAGACTCATTTTCCTGAATTCAATGATGGCCTCAGATACTTACTTGCTGTGTGACCCTGGGCAAGTCACTGCACCCTATGTGCCTCAGTTTCCTCATCTACAAAATGAACTGGAGAAGGAAATGCAAACCACTTCAGTGTCTTTGCAAAGAAAGTCCCAAATGAGGTTACAAAGAGTAGGATACAACTGAAACAACCAAACAAAAAACAATAACGCAGGAGAAGAAGCGCTGAATCAGGAGGTTGTCTGGGTTCATATCTGACCTCTGACACATACACCCTGGCCTCTGAGCATGTTGTGTGACCTTAGAAGAGTCAATTAATTAATCTTCCTGGACCTCAGTTTCCTCATTTGTAAAATGGACTAGCTGTCCCCAGAGGTCCCTTCCAACTCTACAGTCATGGTTATATTCTCCTAAGTTCTCAGACACTGCAGAAGTTATGTACGAATAAAGACACATAGTAGGCTAGAACACTTTTTAAACCCTCTCTTTCTGTGTGTATAGCATCATTACTTTCCTCTCTGTTTCGAAATTGTTGAGAGGATCTGTGTGTCTCCAAAAGAATTCTAACCTTGTCAACAACAGGCATCTGGGTAGGAAGGAAGCCACTTTATGTCCCAACTTAGTGAATATAAATATAAAAGGGTCTCACAGACCCCAGCCCAGGGCTTTAAGTAAAGATAAGAGTCAAATATCCCAGCCACATGTCTGGTTTTTAGCCAATCATTGCCTCTTGACCCTCTGAGAAGCAAGGAAACTGATGAGGCATCAACAATGTATGGCAGCAATGGGGGGGGGTCCCCCCCTTAGAAGAGGAAAAGACAAATGATCCTTTTGAAGTTCCTACCACCTCATGAGCTGGTCTGTGAGCGCAGACAGAAGCATAACCCCTGACTGGTAGTGTGAGATTTTTCCTATAGTCAGTTATCCAGTATCCCCATGATACAGATAAGGAAACTGAGGTAAAGAGGGGTTAAGTGACTTTCCCAGGGTCACATAGCTACTAAGTGTCTGAGGCTGGGATTTGAACTCAGATCTTCTCAACTCCAGTTGCAGCGCTCTATCTACCTTACTCCCCAGCTGTCCCTGGAGTCAGGAAGACCTGATTTCAAATCTGGCCCCAGTCACTTACTGGGCCTGGGCAAGTCATAACCTCTGACTGCCTCACTTTCCTCAGCTGTAAAAGGGGGATAATAATAGCACTTACCTCTCAGAAGTGTTGTGAGGATTAAATGAGGATAATATTTGTCAAGTGCTTAGCATGGTCCTTGGCACACAGTAGGGCATTTAATAAATGTGCGTTTCCTGCCTTCCCAGACAAGAGGCGTGTCTCCTCTGTAATCATCTAAGGGAACTCCAGTGGCTATCTCACCCTTGTAACAGCAGGAATGCTTTCCATAATATTTGATCTCTGTAGCTCAACACCTCCTTTTAATCCCCAGCTATGTCCCAATCATTGAAATCTGCACTCGATATCTCCTTTGGGCTAGAACAAAGAACCATATTTTACATAATCATCACTTCAAATAGTGCCAGTTGGAATACATACACCCACTTCAGGGAACCTGGTAATCAGGACCTGGCTGTATATGAGCATTCATTTATTATTCAGGATTTTTATAACTACAAGTACCAACCTTCCTCTGTGAACATCTATGAACTGATGTTGAGATCTTTGCATCTTGAAGTAGTATGGTTCTGGTGTAGTGGAAAGGGTGCTACCCTCAGTGTCAGAGAACCAGGGTTTAAATCTTGGTGTTTCTTCTTCTACCTGTGTGACCTTGGTAAAATCACTTCCCTTGGCTTCAGTTTCCTCACCTGTAAAACTGGCCTCTGAGGTCAATTCCATTTCTAAATCCATGATATTAAGATCCTTGTGAAAGTCTGTCCCAGCCCAATCCAGGGCAGCATTCTTTTGTAGGTGGGCAGTGGAATGCAGTAAGAGCAGCTAGATGGCACAGTGGATAGAGTGCCTGGTCTGAAGTCAGGAAGATTCCTCTTCCTGAGTTTAAATCTGGCCTCAGACACTCTTGGGCAAGTCACTTAACCCTGTTTGCCTCAGTTTGCTCAGCCCTAAAATTGGCTGGAGAAGGAAATGCAAACCACTGCACTATCCCTGACAAGAAATTGTCAATAGGATTGAGTTGGGCACGACTGAACAACCACAAAATGAGATATAGGTGTGGTCTCAGACACATTCTGGCTACGTGACTTTGGGCTTGTCATTTAACTTTAGTTCTCCAGAACAGTGGTGTTAAACTCAAATTGCAACAGGGGCCACTAACCCCTCCCTCAACCACAAGAATCCCTGCAGACCACATACTTACTTATCTGATTGTTTCTTGGTGTTTAGCTCTTTGTGACCTCATGGACTATATCCACAGGGTTTTCTTAACAAAGATACTGGAGTGCTTTGTCATTTCCTTCCCCAGCATATTTCCCCTTAGAAAACCATATTAAGATTGCCTATAATTTGTTGTATTTTTATTTTATTTTGTTCAAGATTTCTCAATTGAATTTTTTTCTGGTTTGGACAGGACTCCAGAGTATTGGAGCCTCATGCAGCCTGCTAACCGCATGTCTGACACCTCTATCCTAGGTGACTCTCTGAAGAATGTAATTTGTAGAGAAGGTGCCAACCTGTGTGAGTAGAAGGCATTTTTCTTCTCCAGAGTAGTTCCCTAGACCTATTCCTTATTCCCCTAACCTAAGGGTCCAATGGTTTTCCTTAGAGAAACAAACTACAAGGTCTTTCCCCTTGACAATGATCAAGCAGGTTAGAGAAAGGAAATTGGAATTAGGAAATTGTTTTCAGCTTTCCTTTGTCATTTTACTATCTGGCCTTGCATCCTGAAACTGCTGGGAGGAACTCTCCCTGCTTCCAAAATGGTGATAATCATCAGTTCAGACTAAAGTGACAATCTTTGTAGCAGCCTAGTTTATCTAGATATTTTGTATTCTAAGGATATTTTGTATCTTACGGAGAGACGAGATGGATGAATGACTCCCGCTTCTCCCCCACCCCCCATCCTCACCATCCCATTCAGCTTTAGAATCCCTGGGAACTAGAAAGCCTGAAGCCTCTCTAATAGGCATAACAAGATTATTACATGTAATGTAGACCCAAGGGGGCTTCTCCTCCCACATGTAAGGGAAGTCCAGAGAAGGCTCCCATTGGTAGCTTGTAGAGTAATATAATAATATTATATTCTATCTCATAATAGAGGGCTTTTATATAGTTCTTAAAGGTTTGCAAAGCACTTTACATATGGTATCTCACGTAACACTCATCTTTTATAAGTCTCTTTGCACTGGATAAAAGGAAGTTACCCAGGTCTACACCTGATATGTTGTTCATCCTTCATTTTTGAAGAGGACCAGTGACATCGCAGGGTGATGTCTTGACTTGCACATGAATTGGATTTAAGTGAGACAGAGTTGGGCAAAATCATCAGCCTCACTTTCTTTTCTGGAGTCATTGAAGTCCAGTGGCAGGACAAAAGTCAAGGCCACTGGCAATGCCTGGGGATGCAGTAGATGATGTTGGCATCTTCGATGTCTGACTAAGCTCTTAGCGCTCCACAGCACCAGCTTCAGCCCCCCCTTCATGGCTATTGGAACAAATTGTTCTCATCTACCCATTCCCCTGGGGGAAGCCTTCATATGCTTCTGATAGACATCCTCCTAATTCACTGACAGGTTTGAAGCCTGCCAATTACCCTCAAGTGGGGTTAGCCTGTCTTTCAAGAGGATTTACCAGGGTGTGGCCGATGCACAAGGTACAGCTTCTTGGAGTCACAAGTTAAAGTTGGGTGCAGGTGGACACCAAAGGTAGATGAGCGGCCCTGAAAGAGGCATGGCAAGTCCTCACACCAGAGATGCTAGTGCTCTGAATACTCCACACACCCCATACTTGATATAGGACTTCACCAAAGTCTCTCTGTCTCTGTCTTTCTCTCTCTCTCTCTCTTTCTCTGTCTCATACAAAATACCTTCTTTCTTTATTAGACTAGGGATCATGTCATTTTTTTCTCATCTGGCTCGTGTTCTCTCTTGGCTCGTGACCTGCTTATCACCTGAGCTGTGGAAGGCAAACTGTAGCAAATATTAGCCCAGCTCAATGATGCTTAGCCTAGGGAGGATGTAACTGTTTCTCTGCAGCTTTTTCCATTCTGTGCCTCAGGCTTAGTTCTGGAGGTATCAAATTGGGCTTTTATCCAGAACCATCCAGTTTTCCAAACTCTATCACTGAGCTGCTATCAGATATGAGATAAGGATTAGCAGCTACTGATTTCTTTGTTGCAGAGGCGATCCGGTAAGTCAAGTCAATAAACATTTATTGAGTGCCTACAGAGTGCCAGGCACTCTGCCAAGCCTTAGAGATACAAAGAAAGGGAAAAACAGCTCCTGCCCTAACAGAGCTCCTGGCCTAATGGAGGAGACAACAATGTTGCAAACAATTGAACACAAACAAACAAAATAGATGTGAGACAAGCAACAGAGGGAAGGCACTAAGATTAAGGCAATGGGGAAAGGTTTTCTTAGAGAAGGTAGGATTTTAGCTGGGACTTGAAGGAAACCAGGGAAGCCAGGAGCTGGAGGTGAGACATAGGGGTACAGCCAGAGAAAATGCAGGAGGAGCAGAAGGGTGACATAGGCACAGCCGTTTTCTTTTTTCTCTAGGTTTTTAAAAATTGATTTCGATTGCCCTCAGACAGATCAGCTCATAGCCAGCCGTATTCAACAATGGTTAAATTAGTTTTTCTGAAGAAGATCTAGGGTTCTGGGTGAACCACAAATTAAATATGAGTCAGCAGTATGATATAGCAGATACATATAAAGCTAATCCAATCCTGAACTTCATTAAGAGCAATATAAGTTACAGGAGTTAGGAAATGATCATCCCACTGTACTCTGCCATCATAAGACCTTAAGGCATCAAGACAGAGATGATCCCAAGGACACTCCTGTTTCTCACCCTCTTGACCCTGCTAGCTCTCCCCTTTACCCCCCACATTCTTCATGAGTCATCCCGGATACTCCCTGACAATCCCAGTGACATCCCTTGATGTCAGTGGCTGGTAGAATTTTGGGCAAGTGTCAACATTCCCACGGGGATTCTTGTGGAATGAGCAGATGAGAACAATTTGTTCCAATAGCCATGAAGGCAGCTGCAGCTGCTGCTGTGGCGTGCTTAGAGCTTGGTTAGACATAAAAAAATGCCAAAAATGAACTTCAGCAATCACCAGCAATCATCAATTGTGAAATCATGTGCACTCTGAAGTGCACAATCCTTTGAAACTGAGATGCAACAAAGTATGGATTGATTCTCTGCTGGTTGTGCTAATTTTGGCCTAACACCACCAAGAAAACACAGGTGCTCCATCAGCCAGCACCACACCATCCATATGTGGAACCATTGGTTATAGCAAATGGAGAAGTTTTGAATGCTGTGGATAAGGTCACTTATCTTGCCAGTATACTTTCCAGGAATATATGAGGTTTTTTTTTTTTCTTAATAGTATTTTATTTTATTTTTGTCCAGTTACATATACAAATAGTTTTCAACATTCAGTTTTATAAGATTTTGAGTTCCAAATTTGTTTCTCCCTCCCTTCCCTTCCCCCTCCCCAAGACGGCATGCAATCTGATATAGGCTATACATGTACAATCATATTAAACATATTTCCACATTAGTCATGTTGTGAAAGAAGAGTCAGAGCAAAAGGGAAAAACCACAAGAAAGAAAGAAAAAGAGAGAAAGTAGTATGCTTCAATCTACATTCAATCTTCAGTCTCCATTGTTCTTTCTCTGGATGTAGATAGCATATTCCATCTTGAGTCTTTTGGACTTGTCTTAAATCATTGTATTTCTGAGAAGAGCTAAGTCTATCAGAGTTGGTCATGGCACAGTGTTGCTGTTACTGTGTACAATGGTCTCCTGATTCTGCTTACTTCACTCAGTTCATGTAAGTCTTTCAAGATTTTTCTGAAATCTGCCTGCCCATCATTTCTCATAGCACAATAGTATTCCATTATATTCATATAACACAACTTGTTCAGCCATTTCCCAATTGATAGGCATCTCCTCAATTTCCAGTTCTTAGCCACCACAAAAAAAAGCTGCTATAAATATTTTTGTACATGTGGTGTTTTCCAGGGATGTACACATCGATAATAAGGTTGACACATGCATTGCCAGAGCTAGCTCAGTTTTTGGGAGGCTTTGAAGGAGAGGATAGGAGAGAAGAGGTATTAGACTGACTACCAAATTCAAAGTCTGCAGAGCTTTGTGCTGACCTCATTGTTGTATGCCTGTGAAACCTGGGCAATATAACAGCACCATGCCAGCAAATTGAATCATTTCCATTTTAATTATCTTAGGAAGATTCTAAAGATCACCTGGCAGGATAAGATATCAGACACTGAGATCCTTTTTCTCTTCTCTTTTTTCAATAGTATTTTATATTAATTTATTTTACACTTAAATACTAAAACTTAAATACACAATAAGAAAAGAAAAAGAAACATTATAAATTTAAATGCTAAGACTTAAATAGAAAATAAGAAAAGAAAAAAAAAGCTTTGCCATGTGCACAGCAGAATGTAAGAGAGGATTCAAATTATGCAACAAATTTCCCATTTCAAGAAAGTCTATATAATAAATACTACACATTGTGTTCTGAGCTGTCCATCTTTGCTTCCTTGTAAGTTTTCTTTTGTTCTCTGATGTGCACTTTTTACTTTGTTCTTTTTTCCCCCTTCCACCCCCAAGAAAGCTACAATTAAGCTCGGATATATTTGTATGTATGTATGTATATATGTGTGTGTATGTATGTATATACATATATATATGCTCACACATAAATATACAATATGCATATACATATACTTACATATACACATATATACTTAGATATCTATAATCATACTTATATATAGATATATAGATTTGTGAAATTATGATTTTTATATTGATGTATGTGATATGAGTAATGAATATACTAATAATTTAGAATTTGAAAGAATTACCTTTTCTAGCTTGCGAGTGAGAACTCACAATGCAGCTTAAAATGATCACTCAAACTTTGACAACTCCCACAATCACTGGCATCTTTGTGCCTGTGTATCTGAAGTGAAGTGAATCAAAGACTGCAGAAACTGTTCAAGTCACAGAACTCTGGTCCTGTGACCCACCAACTAACAACCATCGTTTGTAAGGCACATTCCCCGCTCCATTCCCACTTGTGATTTATGTATATAATCTCTGTCTTCACTTGAGCAAGGTGGAATTCTGATCAGGAGAATTCCCAATTTGCAAATCTATTCCTCATAATGAAACTAATTAATTAAACAGCTGCCTGATTACTGGCACTTTGTCTCTGGCCTGCTGTTTCATTCTCAGAGTAGAGACTGGCTCAGTAAAATCCGGTTTAACACATTCAGATTCATCTATGTAAGACTGTACTATACTTGTCTGTCCTCTGCTTCTCTGAGGGTGGATAAGGTCTTCCTTCATAGATTCAAGTCTTTCTCTATTTTTCTAAGTCCACCAACTTATTGTTTCCTATACTACAGCAATATCCCAACCTTATACTGTCTAGTTATTTTAAGTAGTCTACAACTACGTTGATTAATATTGGCTGACATAATGAAGTTTCCCTATTTTTTTCTTCCGATTAAATCTATTTTAGCATTAACTTTGTCTGAGATCATGATTACTATCCTATTTTTTTCCTGAATAATTTCTATTCCTGATCTTCATTTTATGTTTGTGTGTATGTCCTATTTCCTATCCCTCCTGACTCCTCTACTTTAACTTATACCCACTATCTTGCCCTCCTATTACTTAACCTACCTCTCTACCAAAGATAACTCCCTTATCCTGTCCCTCCTACCCTAAAATCTCTCCTTTAACCTCTCCTCCCCCTCATCCCCTAAGCCTTTATTTTTTTCTGAATTTAGAAGACTTTTATGCCTATCCACAATATATATGTATTGTTCCCTTTTTAACCCATTCCCAATGAGAGTAGGGTTCTAGAACTACCAACCATCCTCCCCCATCTAATTCCTCTGTGTCAGCTCTTCCTCTCACACCTCATTTTTATATGATAATTACTCTTTTTATCCTTTCCTAGATGGTTTGCTTTTTAGTATCACATCATATTCAATTCTACTCCAATCTTTCTTTCAAACTACCCAATTACTAATGACAGTCATAGGCACACAATTTACATTTCCTCCTATAAAAATTTAACAACCCATGCTTATTGGATTCCTTCCAATTAGTCTTTGGTGTTTACATTATATTTCTCTGGGATCTTGAATGCCAAATTTTCTATTGATTTCTGTGAGGGACTGTCTGATGTTG
>NW_020954808.1:1008193-1050275 GCF_900497805.2 Vombatus ursinus
TGGGGGGAAAGATGGGGCAGCAGGCATTGGGGCACTTCTGGGAGCCTTTCTTCCTGAGCCTGTGGAGCTAATAGTCTGTATCATTTACACAGTGACCCCCACGGATTCCCAAGTGATTGTGTGCCAGCCCTGGCTCCTGTGTGGGATCGTGGCCTACAACCCCCAGGAGAATCAATGCTGTGAGGATGGCAGTGTTCAGCCCTTGCCCCTGAGCTGTGGTCCTACATTCAGCTATGACCCCTGCTTTCAGCATTGCTGCCCCGACTCTTACTGGCAGAAGTACATTGTGGTCAATAAGACCAGGGGAGGGACTGAGAGAGGCAACTGTGAAATGGTGAGCTCCAATTAAGAGCAGACATCAGGGAAGGATCCTCTCTCTCACCCTGCAAGTCTCTTGTCAATAATGAGATTGTAAAGGAATATTACTGTACTATAAGAAATGATAAGCAAGATGACTTCAAAAAACCTGGAAAGACTTACATGAACAGAATGAACAGAATCAGGAGAACATTGTACACAGTAACAGCAACATTGGGAGATGAAGAACGGTGAATGACTTAGTTATTCTCAGCAATACAATGATTCAAGAAAATCCCAAAGGACTAATGATGAAGTATACAATCCACCTCCTGAGAAAGAACTGATATTGGTTGAATACAGATTGAAGTGTGCTACTTTTCACTTTCTTTCTTTCTTTTTTTCTTTTATTAAAATTGTCTTGGAAGAAATGACTAATACAGAGATGTTTTACATAATTACACATGTATAACCTATATCTGATTGCTCACTGTCTCAGAAAGGTAGAAGGGGAAGGAGGGAGGGAGAGATAGAATTTGAAACTTAAAACTTGAAATAAAAATTTTAATAATTTGGAAAAAAGAAAGAAAAAAGACTCCTATCTCCAAAGGCAGTTCCCAGGACTCAAGAGACTGATGTTGACCCAAAACCTGGGGTTTCTTCAGTGGATGGGCCTTGAGGGGCAGGAGGAGGGAGAGGGGAGGGAGAGGGGAGGGAGAAGCCTCTTGGACAGGGACTCCTGGCTGCACTGTTCTCCTCCTCCATTGTGGATCTGCCTATAGGGAGGTCATCCATATGCCTTTGCTGAACATGGGCATAGGGACTTGGGGGTGGGGTAAGTGTGTCTTCAGGGATTCTCACTTTCTATCTCATTCCTGTTTGGGTTGGGAAGGCCAGTATCAGTCATGCACAATCCACTGGGTGTGGGGCTCCCTCTTTCTTCTTATTATATGAGTATTCATAAGTAGTAATAATCACCTCATTATATAAAGCCAATACCACCCATTGCTTTTACCCTTTCGTTAGAAGTTCTCACAAACAGCCATGTGAGGGAGACAGTGCAGTGCTGACCCTCTTTTTACAGATGGGGAAACTGAGGCCTAGAATGGGATCAGGACTTGCCCAAGGTCACACAGTGGGTCAAGACTGGGATTGCAACACAGATCTCCTTATGCCTAGCCATCTAAATGCACAGATATGGAAACACAAACACCTGCTTTCACCTGCAGACCTTCCTAGCTTCTCTCCCTCTTTGGACCCTGGTTCACAGCTTGGTGAATGCCAAGTCCTGGATTTGGGAGGGGGATAGCAAGTTGAGCTGTGAAGACAGAGACCCCAGGCAGTACTGGACACACACAATGAGAAAGGAACAGAGGAGAAGGGAGCCTGAAGAGCCCAGGTCCCAGTTGGGTTCCACTCTGGGCAGGAAGGGAAGGGGGCTTATTGAGGGGCAGAAGGAAGACAGAAATAAAACTACTGCCTTGGGTTTTCAAATTTGGCCTGCTTGTGTCACCTTTGTTGCCAAGGACGGGGAGGAGCTAGAGCCTTGACACTGGAGGGAAAGGATTCCCCTTCTTTGCCTGAACCCCATCCAACAGCCCTCACTCTGGCTGGGTGCCTGGGTGCAACATTAGCCCATGTAAAGTGAGCACACAGCTCCCTCTTGTGGACATGGGGGGAAGCAGCGATCCCTGCTCACTCAGGGCTGTTGAAAGGGACCTGGGAAATTCATGAAGTCATTGGAAATAAGAGTTGACAAGAAGAGCTAACATTTATAGAAGCTTTCATATTTGCAAGTGTGTTCAATAATAAATCGTCTCATTTTCTGCTAGACCTAGAGCGGGGAAGCACTTAGAGGTTGTGCAGCCCAGGCCGTTTACAGATAAGAAAACCAAGGTTCAGAGGTAGGGAAGAGCAGAGGAGGGATTTGAACCCATGATCTCTAAAGCTAGCTCCACTTCTACCATACCACACCACCTCTTTCCAGGGAAAATGAGGCTCAGAAATGGGAAGGGGTTTGCCCAAGCTACCAAGTGCATCAGTGGCAGAAGCAGGTCTCCTGCTGGGTATGACTAGACAATCTTACTTGCTGAATCACTGACACATGGCCAGGAAACTGTCTAGGAAAGACAAAACCAGGAGGGCTGGTAAGGTTCCCAGGCAGGCCACAGAAGTGGATGGACAAAGGAGAAGTGCTCTTCTTTATGACCACTAGCCACTCCTCTCTAGTGCTGACCCCAGAAGCCAAGTAGTCAGTCAGTCAATAAACATTTAAAGGTCTACTATGTGCCAGGCACTGTACTAAATCGTGGGGCTACAAAGAAACAAAAAAGCTGTCCCTGATCTCCAGGAGTTCACAATCTAATGGAGGAGAAAGCATGCAAACAACTGTGGACATTGCTTGTTAGCAAGGAATAGGATAAATTGAAAATAATCAGCAGAGGCATGAAAATTATTGCGGATTGATAAGGCTTCCTGTAGAAGGTGGGATTTCAGGGGAAACTTAATGCGAACCAAGGAAGCAGGTGGAGATGAGGAGGAAAAGCACTCCAGGAATGAGGAAGAGCCAGAGAAAATACCTGAGGTCCGGAGATGGAGTGTTTGTGGGAAGAACAGCAAGGGAGTCAGTGTTACTGGATGGCAGAGCACTCCATGGGATGTAAGGTGTACCAGCCATGCCGACCTTGTGTCGGCCGCGCTGACCCTCTCCTCCTATAAGGAGCAGGCTGCCAGAGTCATACTCACTCTCGAGTCTTCGGTCCTCAGCCGGATAAACACACAGAGACGAGCCATCGGGAGGTGCCAACACCAGAGCTTTATTCAGAGGCCATCACAGCAAGCCATCACAGCAAGGCCAAGCAGGAAGGCCAGAGCAACAGAGCAGGAGCCAAGAGAGAGCGAGAGAGCGCGTGATCTGACCACGCTCGTTCCTAAATACCTACCTAGCCCCTCCTCCCCAGTCCGCTTACTAGCCAATGATTGTAGGGTCAGATACTGGAAGGGGCTGTCTGAGTTTAGCACACCAAGGAAGAGGGAGTGACGTAGGAGGCTAGGACCGGATACAGGAAGGAGGCGTCTGGGATTAGTGCATAGACAGAGTACGTGACCTAGGAAGTCAGGAAGGAGGCATCTGGGGTCAGTTCTACACAAAGGGACCCAGGAAATCAGGAAGGTCACAAGATGGAGGCGTCTGGGGTTGACGTTGCATATAGGGAGGGGACTAAGCAAAGGGAACTCATCCTCTGCCATCCCACTCCCACGTGGCACCGCCCCTTGCCTCAGGAGCACAAGCTCTGGCTACTTCCTTGCACCCAGCTTATCTCACATAGCACTGCCCACTGCCTCAGGGCTTCTCTGTACCCAGCCCATCCCAGTTCACCACGACTCCGCCTACCACAGCCCCTGCCTCGACTTCCAAAATACCCAGATTCTACCCTACTCTTGCCACAGCACCCAACTGGCAACTGCCAACATCAGACAGTCCCTCACAGTAAGGTATAAGAAGACTGGAAAGGAGGGAGGGGTCAGGTTGTGAAGAGCTTCCAGTGCCCAACAGACATTTTTATATTTGATCCTGAAGGTGACAGGAAGTCACTGGAGTTGATTGAGTAGGGGATGACATGACCACATCTATGCTTTAGGAAAATCACTTTGGTGGCCTAATGGAGGATGAACTGGAGTGGGGAGAAACTTGTGGCAGGAGACCATCCTGTAAGCTATAGCAAAAGTCTAGATGTGAGATGATGAGGGCTTGCAGCAGGGTGAGGGCAATGTCAGAGGACAGAAGGGGGCTGCAAAGGTGAAATCAACAGGCCTTGACAATAGATTGGATATGGGGGGATGGGGGAAGGGGGGCAGGGAAGGACAGGGAGAGAGAGAAGTAGTAAATGACACCTACACTTGTGAGCCTGGGAGACTGAGAGGATAACGGTGCCCTTAGTAGTAACAGGGGAAGTTCAGAAGGTAAGAGGCTTTGGCGGGAAAGAGACTGAGTTCAGTTTTGAGAATGTCAAGTTGAAGATGTCTTGGGGACACTCAATTCAAGATGTGTAATGGGCAATTGGACATGTGAGAATGAGGGTGAGCAGAGAATTTAGGGCTGGATAAGTGGTTTTAAGATTCATCAACATCCAGATGAGCTAATAAGATCATCAAGGGAAATATTATAGAGGGAAAAGAGAAGCAGAATAAAGCTCATTCCCTCTTCCACATGACAGCTTTTGGAATACAGTTGGCATACCTCTCCCAGTCATCAATGGAGTGAAACAAGGCTGTGTGTTTGCTCCCATGCTCTTGAGCATGATATTTTCAACCATGTTATCAAATGCCTTCAATGAGGATGAACATGGCATCAAGGTCAGCTGCTGCCCTGATGGTAACTTCTTCAACTTGAAAAGGCTACAAGCCAAGGCTAAAGTGGAGGGAGTGTTGATGCATGGTTTTCTGTTGGCCGATGACTGTGCACTCAGTGCAGCCTCTGAAGCTGAGATGCAACAAAGTAGGAATTGATTCTCTGCTGCTTGTGCTAATTTTGGCCTAACAATTAACACTAAGAAAACACAGGTTCTCCATCAGCCAGCACCACACCATCCATGCGTGGAACCAATGGTTACTGCAAATGGACAAGTTTCGAATGCATTGATAATGAGATTGACACACCCATTGCCAGAGCTAGCTCATTGTTTGGGAGGCTCCAAAGGAAAGTGTGGGAGAGAAGAGGTATTAGATTGACTACCAAACTGAAGGTCTACAGAGCCATTGTGCTGACCTCATTGCTGTATGCCTGTGAAACCTGGCCAGTATACTAGTGCCATTCCAGGAAACTAAATTGCTTCCGTTTGAATTGTCTTAGGAAGATTCTGAAGATCACCCAGCAGGATAAGGTCCCAGAGATTGAGGTCTCTTCTTGAACTAAACTGCCAAGCATTCGAACTCTGCTTCCAAGAGTGGAGCTGGCCACATTGTTTGAATGTGGCCTATGATTGCCAAAAAGACTATTTTATGGAGGACTCACACAGGACAAGCACTCACAGAAGAAGTGATCAGAAGAAGTGATACAAGGACATTCTCAAGGTCTCTCTTCAGAACTTTGGAATTGACTGTGTAACACGGGAGACACTGACACAGGACCACCCAGCATGGTGTGCCCACATCAGAGAAGGGGCTGTGCTCTATGAGCAAAGCAGAATTGAAGCAGCTCAAAAGAAACACAAGATGTACAAATTTAGAGAATCCACCCCAAATGTTCACATGGACTATTTGTGCCTGACCTGTGGTAGAACATTCCGAGCTCATATTGGCCTGATCAGCCACAGTTGGACATACTGTGACTTCACTCTAGCATAGCGATGTCATTTTTGTCCTCTTCAACAACGATGGTCAACAACCAACCACCTCTTCTCCTCTACGGGCCGAGGGTCCTCTAGTTTTCTCGACTGATCCTCATATGGCATGGTCCTGAGGCTCTCCATAATCTTGGTTGCCCTTCACTGGCCTATCTCCTGCTTCCCCATCCCCTTCCTAAAATGTATTGTTGAGAACTGATCAGGATGTTCCAGCTGTGGTCTGAATAGGACTCAGCTTCCTTCCTTCTGGACTCTACCACTTTCCTAATATAGCCAAAGATCCCATTCTTTTTTTTTTAACTTGCCATGTGACTCTGTTGACCTGGTTGGAGCTTGCAGTTCTCTAACACTCCCAGATCCTTCTTTGATGTCTCGCCATGACACCTCTACCTTTTACTTGGGAAGTGGATCTTTTTTAACCCTAGCTGAAGACTTTCTCTAATCTGCTAAGTCTTCTTGGATGGGTGATTGACTGATGAGGAAGAATGTGAGGGTTGTCAAGGCCTGGAAGTTCATTTTTGTCCCCTAAGTCTCTCTAGTAGTAGGAAGGGAGGCAAAAGGTCATGAAGTCCAACTGATGCTGAGTCATCTACTCAGGAAAGGAAACACCGAGCAAAGAAGATAGCAAGGGGCCCAGGCACAAGCTTAATTCCTTAGGTCCTTCTTCCCTATGACCGGAAGCCCATCCCCCATCTTCCCATGGGGGTCTAAGTGATGCGGGCTAGAGGTTAGGGGTCCTGGAATCCCAAAATCACGACACCTGGGTCCTGCCCAAAAGAATTCGACCCAAGCCTTCTTGCGGCCAAAAAGAGGTTTATTGAAGATTCGCCATATTAGCTAGACTCTTAAGGAATCTGAGCATCTATGGGCTATTGGCTAGATTCTAAGAATCAGAGCCTCTTAATGGAGACAAGATGGACCTTATATACAGAAAGACCGTGGGAGGGATCTAGGAGTGACCAAGTAGTTTGGGGTGATGTGAGGAAGGGTATAAGGAGATCTGGATGGGAGTGGCTAGTAAGCTGGAGTGAACAGAACTCCTGGGACCTGGACCTTGTGGCCAAGGGAGAATGGAGCCTAGCTAGGATTAAGGGTGGGAAATGACTGGGGGCCATAGGGAGGTAAAACAATGGAGGGCTAGGCTAGGTTAAGGGTAATAGAAAATTGGGAGATTGGGAGTAGCCACAATAAAAGGCCAGTTGGTGGGATTATAGCCTCAGGCGAACAGGAGAGATTTGGCCAAGTGGGAAAATCCAGGGGTCTAAATCCCAGCGTTACCTGGACCACACTTTGACAATTGCTGCCCTATGGGATGCCCTCCTTACACCTGGGAGCAGCCCTAGACGCTGAATTAAATGTTACCTGGTACAAAGAGAACAATCTCAATTCTGGATTTATTTGAGGTTTGATAAATTCACTGGGGGACAATTATTCTTTGTGGCATAATTGATCTGTGCTCTGGATACACCACCCTTGATGGGATATGGGCCTTGGGAAACTCCACCACCACCCTGAAGTTTCCTTGAATTTTCCTACATGGTCAAGTCTCTGGCATTCACCTGAGGCATACACCCATCCCAGTAATCCTCTCAACTGGATTTTCATTGTGGCCTATGCCCAATCTCCCAATTATCTGTTACCTCTAAACTAGCCCAGTCCTTCATTGCCTGTTACCTCTAGATTGCCCAAGCCACATCCCACCCTTAATTCCTTCTCTACCCCTTCTCTGTTCCCACAGTCTTCTATATAAAAGATCCATCTTGCCTCCATTAAAGTGCTCAGATTCATTAAGAGTCTGGCCAATGCCGAGATTCCTTAAGATTTTGCCCACCTCTATCATGTGTTCTAATAAACCTTGTCTTTGGTTGAAAGAAGGCTTGAGTTGAATTCATTTGAGGCAGGACCTGCGTCTCTTGCCGTTGAATTTTGGGATCCCAGCATCCCTAAACCTCAACACCCTGGTGTGAAATTAAAAGTGGTGCCTACTCTATTCTCATATCTGAATCTCATATCTGAGCTTGCATACAATGTTTTTGTTTTCTGTGCGGATGATTTTGAGACCCATTCAAAGGGGTCTTTGTTATTAGATTGAGGAGTTTTATTCTGTGTTTTATATTTTAAATTCATGAGATTGGATTTTATATTAGTACTGTGCTTATAAGTTTCTTGCCTTATGATTTTATAGAATATTATATATTATATTATATGTAGTTATATTATATATTACATTTATATGTAATTTACATTATATTATATATAGTGCTATTATTCTTTCGGAATGACACTCAAGTATGGTGTATTTTTAACATCAGGACCTTCAATTCTCTCTGATCTGAATGTTATGATTGATTGACATATCAGTGCTATAGAAAGTACTCCAAACTTTTTTGTAAACAATTAATTCTGAAGAAAGAACCTTAGAGGCTAAACTGGTTGCAACCAGCCGGGTACAAGGACAGGGCTTCAACCAGACAAAGGCTTTTCTCCATTGCACTTGCTTGATAAGCTTATTGAATATTGACTGACACACCCCAAGGGCGGAGATAGCTGCCATTTTCGAGCATGGGACCCATGAAGTGGGCGGAGTTAATAGAACATGGATGAACATGCGATGGGCTGTCCAGGAAGCGTGTAACTCAGATGAACTAGACCAATAGGAACCCTGATGGGTGGAGTATGGATCTTACTAAAGATTTAAAAGTTGATTCTACCACTGAATCAGTGCCTGTGTGCTACTGAAGTGCGTTGTGCCCTCTTCTCGTGAAAGATAAGAGATAAGAGATAAGAGAGATAAGAGATAAAGACTTTCCTTCACTCACTCACTGTAGTAGATTTTTGTTTTAGATTTTTCTAACACTATCACAAAATAGGCACATTTGTCTGGGAAACATAGTGCTGTTCCTCTGGTTAATGACTGTATTAAGTATGCCAATATGTGTGTGTGTATATATATATATATATATATATATATGTATGTATGTATTTCAGTATGTCAAGATTTTGTTGAGGTTTTCATAAACAGTACAATTGGGAAGTTAGAAATCCTACTATTAAGCAGAGTTTGAAAATAGTAATACTCCCAAAGAAAAGGAATATGTAGAAACCAAAATGTAAAATAGGCTGTCTCCATTGTATTTAAGTGATATATTTGGTGATTCCTAGAAATTTGAACCATACTTCCATCCCCTAACCACGTAACTTTCCTATATTGTCTTTATGTAGCATTTACGACCTTTCCAAGTCCACAAGGTCACAACATAATCTGATTCTCCTTCACTTAGGAGCAGTAGGGAACAAACCCAAAGAGAACTGAGACCCATATTCACAGGCTACATCTCAGTCTGGGTGTAGATTATAAGGTCCAAGACCTCTCTCCCTGCCTCAAGGCTTACAGTTTATCTTTCTCACTCAAACTGTTGAGATTTAGATGTTAGGGGTACTGGTGATGGGGTATGGGCCCCAAAAAATCCCTTCTTTGAACTCTTTTATCTGGTCAAGGAAGTCTACTAGTCTCCTGAGGTTATTCTTATTCCTACCAACTGACTTTTCCTCATCACCTATGTCCAATCTCCCAATTCTTTGTTAACTTTATTAAAGTTTAACCCTCCATTGTCTATTACTGGCCTGATAGCCACCGGATCTTATCCAGACCCCATCCAACCTCCCAGACATTCCCATCAAGATTCTCCCAGGACCCTCCCCCAGTCACCCCAGCTTCAAGATCCTCCCTAAACTCCTCCTCTAGACACCCCAGCTTACTGGTCACTCCCATCAAGACATCCATTCTCCCAGCCCCTCCTCCAGTCACCCCAAACTACTTGGCCACTCCTAGATCTTTCTGTATACAAGATCCCCCCGGGAGGCCATTTAGTTGCTGAAATTTCCTCATCACCACTCATCCTTAGTGTCACAAATGTTCAGATTCCTTAAGAGTCTGGCCTATGTGGCTCATCTTTAATAAACCTTGTCTTTGGCTGAAAGAAGGCTTGAGTTGAATTCTTTCAGGCAGGACCTGCATGTTGTGATTTTGGGGTCCCAGCACCCCTAACATCAAAACCTCAACACTTTCACTTGCTACTCCTTACCTTAGTTGATACAACTTAGTTGTAGGCTTGGATCTATGAAATACTCCAGCAGGCTTACCCTGGTTGGAATTCCCAGTAGACTGCTACTGGAATCAGTCACTTATTCCACAAGGATACAACTGTATCCCTGCATTCTGTGGTAGGCACAAGGATACAACTTGAATCCTCAAAGATGGCATTTCATAGAGTATATGCTGATATACAGAATGTCTGTAAGGATTAGCATAGAAATTATTACTGTTTATAATCCCACTATTCTTTTTTTTTGCTTTTTTTTTTGTGTGTTGAGGCAATCAAGGTTAATTGATTTGCCCAAGGTCACACAGCTAGTAAGTGTTAAGTGTCTGAGGCTGGATTTGAACTCAGGAACTCCTGACTCCAAGGCCAGAGTTCTATTCACTGCGCCACCTAGCTGCCCCATAACCACACTATTCTTTACAGTGATATCACTTGTTGCATTTTGTAAAGAAATAGATGTAGCCATGGTTCTGGGTACTGATGATCTGAGTGGGCTAGGAGCATACTGTGTTCTAGTTTCAGAATATAAAACTGGGAAAGAAGGTGGATATTTGTAAATGCAATGCTAGGCATTCTTTAACAATCTGTTGTTTTCCAAGACTCTCAGTGCTCTACAGGCATAGCTGTCTGATTGACACATCCTGGCTGGGATGGAGGAGTTGTTACTACCTAGGAGAGGTAAGCAAGATTGAATGGGGTACCCTGGATTAGTGGAAGGAGCCAAGAAGGACAAGTACCAGGAAGAAATACAACAGAGCTCCCCAACACAATGTCTCCACAATGATCTAGAAAATGTACCAGATCAAGTTCTGATCAGGAAATCTATGGGAAAAAATCACAGTGGATTATATTTCCAGCCCAGGTTAGTATAGGGAAATAGATAGGCATGCAGACACCAGGATGGCATCTGACCAGGAATGTACCTCAGAATATTCCAATATATAGAAAAAGATTGAGATCGTACCAGGGCAAGGAGAGGCCCCAGACCCTTACAGGAGGTCCCTGACTTGGTGCAGGATGCAAAAACTGGTGTCCACTGACAGCTCTGTGACACTTTTTATAGATGGAGAAATTGAGGTCCAGAGAGAGGACGGCACTTGTTCAAGGTCACACAGTGAGTTAAGACTGAGACTGGAACCCAGGTCTCCTTATGCAAAGCCATACAGATATGGAACCACACACACATACTCTCACTCAGAGATCCTCCCTCCCTGACCCTGGTTAAGAGCTTGGCACATAGTCAGTCCTGTTATTGGGAGTGGGGTGGGAAGAAATAGAAACAAAACTCCTGTTCTGGGTTTTCAGATTCAGGCTTCCTAAGTTAATTCTACTGCCTAGCGTGGGAGGGAACTGAAGCCCTTACACTGGTGAGGAAGGGAACTGAGGGGAAGCCCTGTTGGGTACCTTTCTCTACTAGAATGTTACCCTGTGGTCCTAATGACCCTAACCCAGGCTGAGATCCTGTTTGGAGGACCGGGATAGAGTGAGCACAGACCTCCCTCTTGTGGCCCAGAGGGGAGGAGCAATCCCGACAGCTCATGCAGTCAGGTTGAACCATTTTCCAGTCGTATCAGACCCTTCATGACCCCATTTGGAATTTTCTTGGCAGAGATACTGGAGTAGTTTGCCATTCTCCAGCACATTTGACAGATGTGGAAATTGAGGCAAAAAGGATAAAGTGACTTGCTCAGGGTCACCCAGCTAGTAAGTGTCTGAGGACAGATTTGAACTCAAGAAAATGAGTTTTCCTGACTCCAGGACAGGTACTCTATGCGCTACGGTGCCACCTAGCTGCCCTTTAATATTGGGTAGAAAATGTGAAGTGAGCAAACATCAAAAGAACTGAGCATTTATGACCGGAAGCAGAGAAGAGTGGGGAAAGAGTGAAATCATATTAGTTACCATTAATGATTAGGAAGCATTTGGTAATCTTTGCTAGAACAGCTTCAGAATCTTAGTGTGGACAGGTGAGTCAGTGGATGAACAAAGGATTCATTAGCCTCTATTGAGCCAGGGTCACCAACACTCTAAAGCCAAAGTCAGGAAGGTGTCTAGGTGGGATTCTCCCTTAGCAGGAAGAAAAAGCCAATTAACAGGCAGCTATTAGTATAGCAGATAGAGTGCTAGACCTGGAGTCTGGAAGACGTGAGCTCAAATCTGGCTTCTGATACTAATGGTGTGCCGGGGGGCATGTAATTAAACCTCTCTCAGCCTCATTTTCCTCTTCTGTAAAATGGGGATAATAACAGCACCTACCTCACAGGGTTGTTGTGAGGTTAAAACAAGATAATATTTGCAAAGCATTTAGAAAATCTTAAAACAAAAAGGCTAAACTATATATGTATATATGCACATATATTTGTGTGTATACTATATAATATGTAATTATATTATATAAATTACTACATATTATATAAATATATAATATGTAATTATATTACATAAATTATTATATATTATATAATGCCAGCCATTGTTATTATTATGATTAGCCACTCAATTATCTGAGCTTCTTCCCTTCCCTGACTATTCCCTCCAGGCCTCTTTGTTACCTTTAAGGAAATCTCATTAAATCATTAAAACCACAACAGTCAGGGTGAGGGACAGGTTAACTAAATTAAACCCTTAATTACAATTTCAAGACTTGTTCTGCTTGGCCTCCAAAGGTAGAACCAGAAGCAACGGGTGGGAGTCGCAAAAAGGTCCTCTTAGGTTCGAGCTCAAGAGAAGCAGCCTAAATATTGGAGCTGTCCAAAAGTTATTCAAATGGCTGCCCTGGGACTCATGGTTTTCCTCTCCTAGGAGGTCTTCACAGAGAGGTAGACCACCTAACAGGATGCTATAGCAGAGGTTTGGGAGTATAGGTTGGAATAGTTTGTGGATATGGGCTGCTAGGTGGCACAGTGGATAGAGTGCCAGGTCTGAAGTCAGGAAGACCTGAGTTCAAATGCAGCCTCAGACACTGACTAGTTGTGTGACCCTGGACAAGTTACTTAACTTTGTTTGCCTCAGTTTCCTCATCTGTAAAGTGATCTGGAGAAGGAAACTGCAAAACACTCCAGTATTTCTGCCAAGAAATACCCAAACGGGGTCACAAAGAGTCAGATGCCTCTGAAAAATGACTGCATGACAACAACAAAATTGGCTGCTGAGAACTTGTTGTTCTGTGAACTTGTCCAGAGGAGGTTGCTGATTGGTTGGTTGTTTTCCTTCATTCTCAAAGAGGACAACAATGACATCACTATGCTAGAGTCCAGTTACAGTGTGTCCAGCTGCAGCTGATCAGACTAGTAAGAGCTCAGAATGTTCCGCCACAGGTCAGGCACAGATTCTCTACATTTGCGGATCTCGAATTTCTTTTGAGCTACTTCAATTCTGTTTTGCTCATAGAGCACAGCATCTTCTCTGATGAGGGCAGACCATGCTGGGCAGTCCTGTGCCAGTGTCCCCCATGTCATACAATCAATTCCAAAGTTCTGAAAAGAGACCTTGAGAATGTCCTTGTATCACTTCTTCTGACCACCATGTCAGCGCTTGCCCTGTGTGAGTTCTCCATAAAATAGTCTTTTTGGTAAGCATACATTTTGCATTTGAACAATGTGGCCAGCTTGTCTCTCTGAAGTAGAGTTTGAATGCTTGGCAGTTTAGTTCAAGAAAGGATCTCAGTAGGCATTTAATCAATGTTTATTTACTGTTTATATTACTACTAACTTCTAGCTTATTAAACTTTTACTCTTATGTTGTGTCCATAAACTTAAACACTCCTTAAGATGCCGGATAATGTACTTCACTGAGCCTTGGGATGAGATGTGTGAAAATTAAAATTGGTAGTAAGTACTGTGGGTGAAAGGTTATCCAGAGTCTAATATTTTGATTTCACTAGTGAACTCTGGGACTGGGAACTCCTTCCATCAATGCAGATCTCTTCCTTCTTTTCTAATCTATGGCTTTCTCCAATAACCTGGCAGCACTGACAGGTTCATTCCTTCAATGGATCAAGAGGCAGAAGAGCCTCATTATTATGTTCAGTCGATGTGGCAGCATCCTTCCCTTGCAATCTGCTCCCCTTGGCAGGTCCTAGCTCCCCAATCCTCCAGAGAGCTCAAAATTTCCCCAGGCTTCCCCACACCAACTTTTCTCCCCCTTCCTCCAACACCCCCAAGCAGCTCCTTTCTTCCATGGCCATTCAGCCCCTTCTTCCATCTTAAAAAAAACTACATTCCCCATCATCCCCCCTTCTGAGATGAGGCTAATTCTGTCAATATGATATTAAAACAACCAATAGGTGTAATAGTGATTTCAGGTTTGCAAAGTGCTATATTATCTCATTTGATATCTATTATCCATGTTACCAATATATGCTCTCATTCAATCTTCACAACAGCCCTGGGAGGCAGGTACTAAATGATACCCATTTTACAGATGGGGGGAAATGAAACTGAGAAGGCTTAAGTGACTTGCCTGGAGTCTGACACATAGCTAGGAAGCATCTGAGGCAGGATTAGGACTCAGATCTTCTTAACTTCAGGTCCAACAACAAGTCATCAACCTCAGCATCCATGACCTGCTTCTTCATCCCCCTAATCCATCCACCTTAGATTTCACCATCACTAATAACTGTCCCACCTCTATATGCACCTCTCTGATCATCACTTTTTACCTTCTCATCTGTTCCTCTGCTCATTTCCCATGCACATGATGCCCAGATCTCATATAACATCTCTACTCATGCCTTCATGTCTCTACTGAAATCCAGTCTCTTGTACACAACTGCCTTCTGGGAAATTCCACTTGTCTGTCCAGAGGGCATCTCAAACTCAATATATCCAAAATGGAATGAATACCTAAATCAATCCCTCCCAAAAAGCTTCCCTTCTTGTTACCTTCTCAGTTATCCAGGTGGATGACCCTCCAAGTCATCCCTGGCTCTGTCTCCTCCTTTTCCCTCACATCCTCTCAGTTGCCAAGTCTTACTGATTTTTATTCCCAGACAATCTCTTCTGTCTACTCTTCTCTTCTCAGATGTCACCACCCTTATTCAAGTTCTTATCACCTCTTGCCTCTGTAAGTCAACCTCCAAAGAGCTGCCAAAATTGTCTTCTAAGGCACAGATGTGATCATGCTGCTCTCCTGCCCAGGAACCATTGAAATAAAATGGAAACTCTTTAGGTGAGCGTTTAAGGTTCTCTCTAACAATGCTGTCAAACTTCAGTAGAAATGGGGCCACTGATCAGTATATAAGGATCCCTCAGAGCCATACATTGATTTTGTTTCAAAATGCAATGTGATCTATGTTTTATTGCATTTTTATTTAATTAGTGAAATATTTCCCAATTACATTTTAAATTGATTCAGGCTACACTGCCAGTGTACCAGACTAGGCTGTGGACCTAATCCTGCTCCCTTCCTCAAAGACCAGGTAAGAGTAGGGAGGATTAGGTTCCTGTGACCAAAAATATTTAAAGGAAAGATAGATAAAATTCTAGCCACATCTAGAAAATCCCAAGTAAACATACATACTACAAGGACAAAACAACACAGGACCCAGCAGACCCACACACCTTCCCATCTCTAACAGTGATTCCACAGCACTCTTTTTTTTTTCTTTTTTGCTAGGCAATGGGGTTAAGTGACTTGCCCAGGGTCACACAGCTAGCAAGTGTTATGTGTCTGAGGCTGGATTTGAACTCAGGTCCTCTTGAATCCGGGGCTGGTGCTCTATCCGCTGCGCCACCTAGCTGACCCTTCCACAATACTCTTAAAGAGCTATCTCTCATCTCTGTCATTGGTTCAAGCCCCCATTCATTGGCTTCCTCTAATTTTAGGGGCCCAATCACCTGGTTCCATTTCACCACTTAAGAGTCAGATAAGCTTTCACAAAGAATAGTTTCTTCAAAGGGATAATGTGTGTTCTCGTTATCCCTTTGAAGCACTGAAGAACTGGCCCTCAGTAGAAGCTAGAGAATCACTATTATGGATATGAGGGTATGTGTGTTCACTTGGGGTTCTCTACATGTGGCTCAAGGGAGGCAACAACGAACACCCCGCCCCCGAGTCTCCTCCCCCCACCATTCTCTAAGAAGGACTTTAATTCCTTCCAAACAGGGAAGCAGGAGCTTGGGGCTGGAGGTTGGTCTTTCTTTTTTCCTCAGAGAAAGGAAGTATTAGGTTAGAATTATATCTGTCTTTTCCCTTAAATATTTTGGGTCTCAGGGAAATAATTTTTAGGTTCAGGCTGCACTCCTGATTGCTATCCCTTAATGGAGAAGGAGTGCCCCAAGCTATATATCCAAGGTTTGACTCCCTTCCAACTAAAGGACAATTCCACAATGAAGACATGTAGTGAATAGTACAGAAATCCATTTATTCAAGCAAACAGAAATCAGAGCAAATAAACACATGAGAATATATATTAGGCACTATATAATGAATGAGGTCTCCCATTGGGAGCAAAACAGCTCAGCTCGACCAAGAGAAAGTCTCAGATTTCACCCAAAGGGAAATTCCTTGAAGTCTCTAGGATAGTAAGTTAGGCATGGGGGCATAATTGATGTACCTATTCCTCCACATGTCAGCTTCTTCCCAGACACTTTTTTTTCCATTTAGGAAATTGAAAAGAGTATAGAACCACACATCTCCTCTCTTGAAAGCTGGAAGTCAGAAGACCAGACTCTCTCCTCTCTCAAGTTCTCGCCAGTTCTGCGCCTCACAAAGGAATGGAACATTGAATAATCAATCTTCATCAATGAAGACAGTCCCATGAAAATGGCATTTGAGCCACAGGTTACATAGACAAATGTGCATTGTCTGGTCATGGCTTAGCCAGCAGAGATGAGAATTACTGGATAATCAACATAAGCTAAATTGAGTTTCTTACTGAGTCCAGGTTCTCACTGAGACCCAGTCCCTAACCTGGTAGAGATGGTCTAGGAAAGAGCTCCAAATTCTGTGAAAGAGAGGCAGTACCTCTCTGCATAGCTCCTTGCTGCCGGGCAGGTGGAAACCCCTCAAAGTGCAGCCAGACAACAGTACCAGAGAAGCATCTGCAAATTCCAGACTAAGGGTCTCTTCCCTATCTGAAAGAGTCTTTCAGCAGTAAAGAGTTTTGGCATAGCAGAGAAGAATTGTAGTCCAATAGAGGAGCAGCTGGATCCCACAGTAGCAGGATATTCTGGTCCAGTAGTAGAGTATCTTGGCCCATCAATGGAGCAAGAATAGCGCATATAGCTGGACTAATCCAGAACATCCCAGCTTATCATGAAAGCCCAGCCATCCAACACAGACACCACTCTCATCAATGAACTTTATGAAAGTATTGAGACCTACAGTTATAGTAAGTTGTCCTGGCCACACATCTTCCCTACTCACTTGCCTCACTCTCTTAGCACTTTAAATATATGTTCACTTCACTCCATGGATTCTTTGTGCATTGGTAGCAGATAGTGGCCCAGGTTTATGGGTGGAATGTTAGGCCATTATTATCTTGTTTTGGCTTTTGAGTAAATGTGTTAAGGGTTGAGTCAGCTACTGACTTCTTAAGGGGAAGCACACTGATGGGAGCTTAGGAGCTGTAACAGTAGAAGTGTAGATTTCTCCAAACCTCGCAAGGTTATCCCTATGTTTCACCAGAAGAAGCAGGCAGGACTTTTTAGAACCAGCACTATTATGCTGACAAGCAGGCCAGACTCTCAAGGAATCTGAGGAATTTAATTCAGAGCAAGATGGACCTTATATACAGAAAGACTGTGGGAAGATCTAGATGTGATCAAGGAGTGGACAATAGCTTGGGGTAACTGGGAGGTAACAGAGGAGGGGTCTAGATGGAATTAAGGAATGGTGAAAGAGCCTGGGATGGGCCCAGGTGCCTCAGGCAACCACCAGAGACTTGGTTCAGGGGCTGTGGGGTCCTTTTAGGGGTCCAGTGCAAATTCCATCCCCCATCATCTAGAATCCTGAGAGTACTTGTAGCATTGGCCTCCATCTAGGGAATCCCAATCTGTGAGTACATGTACAAATTGGAGGGTTTAATATTCTCAGAGAAAGAAGAACCCCACAAAAAGAGTAAGAGAAGAGATGGCCATATGCTACAAAGGGAAGGACAGTTACACCTTTCTGTCAACTGCCAGATTTTCCTCCCCATCGAGGGTCTGCCATCTTCTCCTCCTGAGGAGCTCGACAGGCTTTGGTAGTTGCAACAAGCAGGAGGCCACTCAAGAGGACAGAAGAGTGACCAGGCTAACACAGAAGCATTCAGGACTAGTTGCACTCCCCTTCTTATTTGCCTTTGAGATTCAGATTGGACTTCCTCTTCTCAGTAATGGGAATAAAAACTCTTCATTGCTATAAGAGTCAGACTACTTAGTAGCTATTGACTTGGAGGTATTGGTATTGTCAGACCCTGCATCCACTGAAAAAGAGAGACTTCCCAGCAGTGGTTTGCTTTAGTCACCAGAGGCAGGTTGGCAGAGAGATACAAGCCAGACCTGCTGCAGAGAAACAAAATGCTGGCCAAGATTGTGGGGAATGTTGCTACTGAGGCAAATTCCGGCGAACCAGAGACTATCAATTTTCCTGTGACACAGAAGAGAAATGTGGAGCAGGGGATGGGGAGACAGACCTTTTTATTTGAATCACACTTACCTTCCTGTTTTAAATGCCAAGATCTCAGACCAGCACCTCCTTCCCCTGGTCCTTCCCTAGCCCTGCAAGGCTGAAATGACTCTAAGGGAGGAAGTTTCAGTCTGGCAAAAACAATATAGTGAAGTACTCCTCCCCTTGACAGTTTTTGGTGCAATTTTACTATGCATCAAATGCCATATGCCTGACTCTTAGGGATTTGGGGGTTGGTTTAAAAAGAACAGGAAACTTCCCAGATATGGTGTTGATTCACAGAGATTTCTGTATTTTAATAATCCTTAGCCACTGCACACCATATTACTCCTAGATGAAGCTGGGTTTGTGAGGTTTCCTTTTTGCCCTAGCCAATTGAAATATATAGGAAGGGTCTCCTGAACTGGTTAATATAAAGCATTTTTGTCTCTCCTTTGATCCTCCAACAAGAGGAATGATCTTGAGGGATGTTCCTTCTGTAGTACAACAGAGCCTTTACTTTAAAGAGTTACATCTTTCCCATAATACATCGCTAGCAAGCGATGTCATTCATTCACTAGTAGAGGCATCTCAGTTTAAAAGACCCTCTAAATGTAAGCAGCAGGTGGTGCTAGGGAACTAGCCAGGCTGAGCTGTCAATCACCCCCTGCGCCTGCAGCCCTACTGAGCATGCCTGGACAAGTCACTCCCCTGCCTTGATGTGGGGGCATTTCCCTACTAGATCATAACCCTTCAGGGTGCTACTTTTCTTTTCTATGCAACTCATTTCCCTCCTCTTTGCAGGGCAAAGCATGCTTTTCAAAACTTTACACAGGAAATGGCCAAGACCAAGATAACAGAAAAAAAAGGAGAAAATGTCCATGCTTTACTCTGTCTTCCTCCACTCCCCACCCTCCTGTCTTCTTAATGTTGCTATTGTTGTTTGTCTTTCCTTATTTTAGAAGAGGAGCAATGACATGGCTTGGTCTGTGCATGAATTGGATTTAAGTAAGGCACAAGGTCATCAGTTTCACTCTGTCTTCCAGAGTCATTGAAGTCCAGTGGCAAGACAAAAGTCAGGAGGACTGGAGATGACCCAGGATGCAGTGGATGACTGACCACACTCTAAGAACTCTGCAGCACCTGCTTCAGCTGCCTTCATGGTCACTGGACCAAGCTGTCCTCATCCACCCATTCTGCCAGAGGAAGTCTTCACATGCTTCCCGTGACTTCCCTCTTCCTGTCTCTAGGGTACCACCATTCTTCCAGGAGCCGAGGCTCACAACCTAAGTAAGATCTTCTACTCCTTCTCTCTCACCCTGCCATATTCAATCCACTGCCAAGTGCCATCCATTTCACCTCTGCTACATCTCTCAAATCTGCCTCCTCTCCCCCGATACTGCTGCCATCACATCTCTTCATGCCTGGACTACTGCAATAACCTGCTGGTTGGTCTCTCTGCCTGAAGTCTGTCCACTCCAATCCATCCTCACTAACCTGTCAAATTAATCTTCTTAAGGGACAAGTGTCACCCCCCCCAATTCAATAAACTCCAGTAGCACTCTATCACCTTCAGTGTAAAAAGATCAAATATAAAATGCTGTTTGGCATTGAAAGCCCTTCATAACATGGCCCCTGTATCTACCTTTCTTACCTTCTTGTACCTTACTCCACCTTCCCCCAGGTACTCTACAATCCTGGCCTCCTAACTGTTCCTCAAACAAGACACCCCATCTCTTGCCTCCAGGCACTTTTCTGACTGTCCTCCAGGCCTGGAACACTCTCCTTCCTCATGGCCTCCTCCTGGCTTCTCTGCCTTCCTCTAAGTCCCAGCTAAAACTGTGCCTTCCACATCCCAACCCCTTTTAATTCTAGTGCCTTCACTCTTTTCCTATTTTCAGCTGATCCTTTCTGTATCTTGTTTGTACCTTCCTGTTTGAATGTTGGCCCTCCCATTGGTCTCTTTTGCCTTTCTTTGTATCCTCAGCACTTTGTGCCTGGAATACAGTAGGAATGCTTATTGACTGACTGATCGGCTGTTCTTACTGGCTCACAGTTTTATCTAGAAGTATCTGAATTCCAAATTAATTGTCAGGCTTATACTCATCTCTCGCTTTTGCCCTATTTTTCTAAGTTAACTCCCAAACCCACAGGTTCAGTACAAACCAAACATTTCCTCACCCTAAAATAAGGAGCACAAGTTAGTTCTCTCTTACCCTCTCTTTGTGAGCCCAAAATAAAATTCAGAAACAGCTTAGCATGCCTGTTGGTCAATAGGTTTTAACAGTAGGTTAATGTCATCTAAGTGGTTCAGTGGATAGAGCACTGGGCCTGGAGTCAGGAAGACCTGAGTTCAAATCCAGCCTCAGACACCTACCAGCTGTGTGACCCTGGAGAAGTCACTTAACCTCTGTTTGTCTTAATCCACTGGAGGAGGAAATGGTAAACCATTCTAGTGGTTTGCCCAGAAAACTCCACGGACAGTGTCGGTGTGCTATGGTCCATGGGGTCACAAAGAGTCAGGCATGATTGAACAACAGCAGCAAATACCATCTAAGTTGAAAACAGAGAAAGAACAAACAAGCCCGGCTAAGCAAAAAAAGGGACAAGCAGTTTTACTGGAAAGCAGAAGGGGAGCCAAGAGCAGTCTCTTGGCTGAAAGTTCAGGGACCACCCAGTCCTGGCTCCTCATTTTTCTGGGGTCACAGCACAGAATTGGTCCAGCAACCCACACAGACTCCCCTGGCTTATTTCTCTGAAGTTGTCAGATTTCTACGGCTCTCCTACATCTGTATCTCCCCTCCTTGCTAGCTCAACTCTCAAGTCTCCTGCTTCTTCCATCTTCTACCCACAAATCTGTTTGTTCCAAAGGTGGGGGGTTGGGAGGTAGGAAGCTTGGGAATCAAGATCAGCCCACCCCACCTTGGATGCCTCCAGTGCTCTTGAATCATGCGTGGGGCCAAAGGCCTGTGCCATCCATGATGGAAAAGGGTGACATGACATTGGGGAAGGCAATGCAGCATCAGTTTTATTGGCCATAATAATAATAATAATAATAATAATGTAGCATTTTAAGGTTTATATGAAGTTTTTTTAAAAAAAAAACTTGAACATTTTAAATTATTTGTTTATTTTTAACTTCTTTTCTTTTTACATTTTGAATTCCAGATTCTCTCCCTCTCTCCCACCTCTTCCCCACCCACTGAGAAGACAAACAATACGATGTCAGTTATACATGAAAAACCATGCAAAATACATTTCCACATTAGCCATATTGCAAAAAAAAAAAAGCCAAAAAAGTGAGAAAATTATACCTCAATTTGCACTCAAAATTCATCAGTGTTCTCTCTCTGGAGGTGGATAGCACTTTTTCATCATGAGTCCTTTGGAACTATATTGGATCATTGATCAGAGTAGCTAAGTCTTTCACAGGTGATCATCATTACAACATTGCTGTTACTGTGCACAATGATCTCCCAGTTCTTCTCACTTCCCTTTGCATCAGTTCATATGGGTCTTGCCATGTTTTTCTGAAACCACCCCACCTCATCATTTCTTATAGTACCATAGTATTCCATCGTAATCATATGTCCAAGCTGAAAGGGATAGCTAATATACAAGATGGCACAGTCAGAATTCAAAAACAAACAAACCAACCTTTTACAGGCTAGAATATTGGGTCAAATAGAACACAATGACATTTCAAAGGCATAAATGGGAAGCTTTATAGGGGTTCCAAAAAATCAACTTCCCACGTACAAGTTGAGGGAGAAGTGGTTGGGCAAAATTTCATCTGAAGAAGATCTGGGGGTTTGTGTGAACCTCAAGTTCAATAAAAAACAAAGGTCAGATATAGCAGCCAAGAAGGTTAATGGAATCTTCGGTGGCATTGAGAGAGTCAGAGCTTCTAGACAGACCACAACTGGGATACTGTGTCTGGTTCTGAACACCATATCTTCAGAAAGACAGTGATAAGCTGGAGGACAGCTAAGATGGTGAAGAAGGGTCTTGGGTCTCTGGCATAAGATCAACTGAAGGAACCAGAGGATTATTTATTCTGAGGAAGAGAAGGCTCTGGAGTGCTTGAGTGGGTGGGGACATGAGAGGTGTCTTCAAGTACTTGAAAGTCTGTCCTGTGCCAGAGTGTTGAAACTAGCTCTGACTGGCCCCAGAAGTTGGAACCAAGAGTAATGGTAGGGACGCTGTAAAGAAGCAAAATCGAAGTTAGGTTGGAAGTCTAGAAACACTTCTTCTATACAATGAAAACTGTCCCCAAAATGGACTTGGAAGTGGTATGATCTCCCTCATGGGAGAGTTTCAGACAAAGGCTGGAAGACCACTTAGGTGTGCTATGGAAAAGATTCTTGTCCAGGTATGGGTGGGACTAGATGGCTGCTAGGGTGCCTTCCAACATGGAAATTCTGAGAGCTAAGTCTAAGGCAACAGACAAGACAGGTGGCATCCTGTGCCAGGGTGTGACAGTAAGAATAGAGAGGAAGTCTAATGGGGATGAGCCAGGAAGAAACTAATGAAAAAAGGAGTTGGCAAAGCAGAAGAAGAGTAGGAGAGACAAAGGACCTAAGGCCCTCCAGGTCCCTCCAACCCCTTGAAGAAGAAGGAGACAGGCTCCTCTCCATGTGGAAGGGAGACAGACAGCACTAGAAGCATGGGTCCCTTCAGCACATTCCCCAGGACAGACCAGGAATGGGAGACGGGGCCTTCAGCTCATCTTGATGGCCTAGAAATAGAACACTAATGGCCAGGGAGAAAGGTCACAGAGGTGTTTTACTCTGGCCCTGCATCCTAACCCTCCCATTCCCCTTACCACTTCCCTCTCCTTCTTCAGTGACCTTCATGAGTGACCTCCTGGCTGGCAGGAAGAGGATTCTTCTCTGAGACAGGTTTGGGCAGGAGGTGTGCAACTAGAGGAGGAGAGAAGAAAGGAAAGTGGAGCCTAGGTGTCACTTGTTTCTACTCATCCACGTGTATTGCCCAGAATTTACTCCTCTCAGGTCAGTAGGGTCCTCCACAGCCAGAGTCCTGGACCACTACCTTCATCCCCCACAGAACAACATGCCGCTTGCTATTTTTTTTCCTTTCAGTTAAAACTGTTGGCTCAAGGCAGATTTCAGAAAAACCTGGAAAGACTTACATGAACTGATGCTGAGTGAAATGAGCAGAACCAGGAGAACATCGTACACGGTAACAGCCACACCATGTGATGACCAGCTTCGATAGACCTAGCTCTTCTCAGTAATCCAAGGATCTAAGACGATTCCAAAAGACTCATGATGGAAAATGCTATCCACATCCAGAGAAAAGAACCATGGAGTCTGAATGCAGATCAAAGCATACTATTTGCTCTTTTTTTTTCTTTGTCGTGGTTTTTCCCTTTTGTTGTAATTCTTCTTTCACAACATGACTAATGTGGAAATATGTTTAATGTGATTCTACATGTATAGCCTATATCAGGTTGTTCACCATCTTGGGAAGAGGAGAGGGGAGGGAAGGAGGAAGAAAAAAATTTGGAACTCAAAATCTTACAAAATAAATGTTGAAAACTATCTTTATATGTAACTGGAAAAAATAAAATACTATTAAGTGGAAAAAATTTTTTTGAAAAAACTATTGACTCATAGAACATGGAATGCTTGTTCTGGATGGTACCTTAGAACATAAGATCTAGAATGTTATTGTAAAAAGGCACATTACAACACAAAATATCTATGCCAGAAGGGATATTAGAGACCATTTATTACAATACCATCATTTTTCTCATTGGGAAACTGAACTCCCAGAAAGGGGGAGGTCTTTGCCTAAGGTGATAGAGCTAGTAAAGAACAGAGGAGCCAGGATTGAAACCCAAGCCATCTGATGGCAAATCCAGGCCCTTTCCTGCTATTCCACCCACTACTTCCTCTATAATTCCAAATTAAGCTAGGTAGTTTAAGCCCTAGGAAGTATTAAGGGAGGCCTCAGGAGGGGGCTGGGCACATGGTCCAACTTTATTCAGAAGGATAAGTTGAAGAGTCATGAAGTCAGAATTGGAGTCAAAGCCAAAACCAGGATTCTGATCTTTAACTAGAAGCTGGAGCCAAAGTTGGAGATTTGGGAAAACGAAAGATTTGTCTTTTCCCTTTAGACTGCATTGGAGTCCACCCATGACTGAGGTGTCATTCAACCATCCAATGGGAATTCTGCCATCTTTTGGCTTCTTATATGAATTTAAAAATCCTATTTATTCTGAAGAGTAATGTTGTCTGTTTCTCTCAGACCACGTTTATACCAAGATTTGTTGTTGCTGATGTTACTGTTGTTTTTCATTAGTTCTACCTCAGAACAAACTCAAGTCTCTGCATATGTCAAACAGGCCAAAGAAGGAGCAATTACTTGTTGGGAATATCTTTGGACCTCTGGGTCAAGGAATGCCCCCAACAAATGCAACCTAAATGATTTTATCACAAATTTGGGACAGACTTCATCCCACTCCCCCAAACTAATTCCAAAGACCTCACTGAATATAACACACGACTTGACTTCTCATTAAGATTCTGATCTCCTCATCTTTGTGCAAGTCAACAGGAAAATACAGGCATTACTTGAGGTGTTTCTGTTTCATCACTTAGCCTTAAGGAATTGCAGCTGACTCACAGGGGCTGAAGTCCAACATTACTTCCTATCCTGTGCCCAGGCATCCAGTTCCTAGATGGGATCCAACGCCCTAATTTGGGGCATTAGGCTTCCTATTCTCATATCCACTGACTCATTAATAAGTCTCAACCTAGTATCCCAAGGATGACATTGATTATAATAAAATTTATGGATCCTCAAAGTTGGGGAGGAGGGAGAGAAGAGAGCAGAAAGATACTCAATGCACAAAATGACTCAAGGATGTGACGGGCAATTAATTCTAACTCAGAAAGAAATGCTGAGCATGGAAGAATCACAGTGTGCATTAACAGAATAACTAAAACAGAATTCAGTACCAGTTTATAAGCGTGGTTACGATTGGTTGGGAGGTTAATATTTTAGGGTCATCACAACATATGGTAGTTTGGAGAAATGGCTAATCAGGCAATTTACATTTCACCTCAGTTGCCAATTAATCAAATAACCAAGCTTGATCTTGCTTATGATGCCACTCTCTCTAATGCTGAAGCTTCCCTTGCCAACAGTCCATTCCGGCTGCTGCCACAAGAGCAGCTAATTACTCCAATGGACCCTGCTGCCACATTCATGGACATTTCAGACTCACAAGACTGAGGCTGAGTTTGAGGCTCCCTTTTTCTGTGTTTTTTCTTTCCTGATCTTAGGTGAATGTGTATCCTGAGACAGGTGTGTCCAGGCTTGGAGATGACCTTGTGAGTTCAAGAAGTACAAAGGTCCTGGGGTCCCAAAGGGTTGAAGCTGAATGGTGATAACAAAAGGAATCCCCAGCAGCTACTGCAATGTTCTTGCAGAAGAAGATGGTCACCAACGAGGAGATTGGTCCAAGACTGGCCATTTTACCAGCAGACGCATACCAGGAGTTGGACAGTGTTGTTGTTGTTATTGTTTGTCCTTTGTTCTCGAAGAGGACCATGACATAAGGGAGGTGATGCCACGACATGTTTTTAAGTGAGGGAGGGCTGTGCAAAGTCACCA
This sequence comes from Vombatus ursinus, assembly GCF_900497805.2. Lineage (NCBI taxonomy): Eukaryota > Metazoa > Chordata > Mammalia > Diprotodontia > Vombatidae > Vombatus > Vombatus ursinus. The sequence goes on from NW_020954808.1 coordinate 1,034,172, forward strand.
GCCTCACTTTCTTCAGATACAAATCAGGACGACTGGAGGGGACCCCAGATGAAGTGGAAGACATTGGCCTTTTAAAGCTAAGGTCTTTAGCAGCTCTCAGTTTGACTGAAGCAATGCCCATTCAGTGATTAAGGCTAAATAAAAAATAAAATAAAATAAAATAAAATAATGAGGCAAAGACCAGGAGTTGTTTGGACAGAGCAAAGCCTAAGTGAAATGTAAAATACCTTATTAGCAGTGCTGCAAGCTGCTTGATGTTCTGATGAAGCTTAACTATCAGCCTCCCAGCAGATTGGAACTGTAATTATGGGGTAACATTAATAAAACATGTTCTAACTTTGAGTTTTTATTTTTAGTTAAATGCATACTTGGTAGTCTTTTATATTTAATATTTCTTTTGTGTATAGGAATAAAATACCTGTCTGATTCCTGATTCACATTATATATTTAGTACCTTCCTACTCTCTTTTTTTCAAGAAAACCTCCATAATCTAAGCTATAAATTAATCTGTCCCCCAGAGTGCAAAGGTAGGAGGTTAAGCATGCACAGTGCCTCCTGTGGAACCAGAACTGGTTTACAGAGTCAGGAGCCAAACACTCCTTGAGAGGCTAGAATAATGGGGTAAATCTAATGTACTGCCATGAGGAGAAGGTGGGATGGAGATTTGGTAACCCAAACAAGTTTAAGTGACTTGCCCAAGGTCACACAACTACTTACGTTATCTGAGGTCAAATCTGAACTCAAATCTTCCTGACTCCAAACTCAGCACTTTATCCTCCAAGCCACCTAGGTAGGTGTTCCCTCTATATGGGCCTTATTAATAGTGCATTCTTTTTGTACTCACTTTCCCCATTCCCCAAATACTCTGTATACCCATTTTGGGGGAGGGGTGATGTTTTACAGCTATGCCATCTTAGCAAATGCATTTGCCTTGAGATCATTGTGCCTACTGGCCACCTATTAAAGGGAAACTCGTCAGTGGGAGTTTATGAACTATTATTCTAGAAGAGTAAACCCACGGGGTACCTTTGGGAGCTCCAGCTTGTAGTCACTGCCCTGGGGACTCAATCTGCAAATCCGTGAGTGCCAAACTGAGAAAGTAACACAGAAAGAGTTTTGTACAAATTAGAGGAAATTCGATTTGAGATAAACGTAGTCATCTGAAGTATTGTGTTCCTTTCTAAGTGTCACAGATTTAAAAGGACACTGGTAAGGTAAGGGGCATCCAAAGAAGGACAAGGATCAGTCAATCAATGAATAAACATTTATTAAGCACCTACTGTGTGTCGGGCATTGTGCTAAGTGATGGGGAAACAAAAAGAGACAAAAGACAGTCATCAGCCTCAAGGAGCTTACAATCGAATGGGACTGGTAACCACAGGTAAAGGGGCCTTGTGTCCATGTCACATGAAGAGCGGAATTGGGCACGTTTAATGTGCAGAAGTGAAGATTCCGGGAGGACATGATAGCTGAGGTCAAATATTCGAAGGGCTGTAATGTGGAGGGACTGGCCCACAGGGGATAAACACTGTCCCAAATTTGTGATAAAATCATTTAGGTTGCATTTGTTGGGGCAATTCCTCAGAGAAGCAATGGGCAAAAGTTGCCAATAGATAAACGTAGGGTTGATGTCAGCCAAAACTCCCAACCACAGGATCTGCCCAATGTGCTGCCACAAGAGGTGTGGGTCATCCCCCACCCTGGAGGCCTCTCAGAACGGGCTGAATGATCGTTCATCTAACGTCTTGTAGCAAAGATTCTTTTGACCAGATAGCCACTGAGCTCTCAGTCTATAATTCTATGAAACCTGGGGCAATTAAGTATTACTGAAATGCTTAACATATGTGGTTTATGTAACATAAAGGAATAATTGGCATCAATGCAGCAACAAGCATTCATTAAGCTCCTACTGTGTACCAGGTACTGTACCAGGCAATGGACAGATACACACACACACACACACACACACACGAATGTCTGACGAGGCTTGAAATATTTAAATGTTCAATCCTGCCAATAAGGGAATCCCACCTAGGCCTTGTTGAGTCTTGATTCAGCTCACTTGGCTGGCAAACCTAATCAGGATATTTTGAGCATGTCAACAAACAGGCAAACCCTGACATATGTAAGGACCCATTGGGTGCCTCCAAGAGAATCCTAATCATAAAAATTTGGTTCCCTTGTGATCAGTGGCATGTGTGTGCTAGGCCTTGGGTCCAGGCTAATCCAAACTCAAGCTGATTCCATGTGCAGAGACAGGACAGCTGGGCACTGCAATGACAGCAGAGGAATTCTTTTTTTTTAATGTTCAACTTTTTTTTTCAATCAATAAACTTTTTTTAACTTTCCTTTTTTACCAAAATTTTGAATTCCAAATTTTCTCCCTCCCTCCCTAAGACACTAAGCAATTCGATGTAGGTTATATATGTGCAATCATGTAAAACATATTTCTATATTAGTCATATTGTGAAAGAAGAAACAGAACAAAAGGGAAAAACTATGGAAAAAATAAAGTAAAAATAGTATGCTTCTATCCAGTGGAGGAATTTTTTAGCTATGGGGGGAGGGAGAGGAAGAGAGAGAGAGAGAAAGGAGAGAAAAGGAAAGACAGAGAGAAGGAAACAGAGACACAGAGAGAGGGAGAGATAGAGAGAGGGAAACAGAGACAGACAAAAAGAAGGAGAGAGACAGAGAGAGGGAGAGAGACAGAGAGAATTAGCCTAGATGTGAGAGTGCCTGCCTTCCAATGCCTCAAAGATAGTACACTTGTATACTTGTTCTATTGTGAGCCAATCTGGCCAGCAGCAGGGTTTTCCAAGACTTTGGAGGCACTATGCTTAGTTTACTGTAAGTCTATATATATGTATATGCAGATATGGATATATGAGATAAATAGATAAGTGAGAGCCAGAATTACCTAGTGCATAAAGAGCGGGCATCAAAGCCAGGAAAACCTGGGCTCTGATCCTGCCTTTGACATAGTGTTCTTGGGTCCTGGGTAAGTAATAAACCTCTCATAATTCCAGGTAGCTCTCTTAGTCAGAGGTTCTCAACCTTTTTTCCATCCTGTACCCCTTGGTCAATCAGTCCGGTGAAACTTCTGGACCTCTTCTCAGAATTATGTTTTTCATGCATAAAATAAAATGCAGAGGGTTACAAAGAAAACCAATTCTATGGAAATACATTTATCAAAATATTCAGAAAAAAAACAAGTTTATGGACCCCAAGTTAAGAACTCCTTCAAGACTCCAAGTTGCAGAAAAGGTCGATGACCTAAATTAATGGAGAGAATTTCCTCTTCTGGGAGTTCTTCATGACAAGGAAATCACAGATCCAGTATAGACAGATAATTAGATAGATGAGAGAGGTGGAGGAGGGCAGGGAAGAGACAGAAAAAGAAAGAGAAACAGAAAGAGAGGGAGGGAGAGATAGACAGACAGATGGGAAGGGAGAGGGAGGGAAGGAGAGAGACAGAGACAGAGAGTAACTACAGATATACATATGTGTGTTCATACTTGTATTTGAGCATAGCATGTACACTCTGACTCATTCTCCAAGAGCCAGACTGCTACATATGCTCCTTAGGCTTCCAAGGTGTTCTGGAAGTCTTTATAGGATGTGTCTTCTCTGTTGACATTGGCTCAAGCCTCCCTGACTGTGACAGGGTACCAGCCCTGGGAAACCCCTCCCCCACCCCACTCTAAACTCTCCTTAAATTTCCCTACAAGGTCAAGTCTCTGGCATCTGCCTGAGGCATTGACCAATTCCAGTAATCCTTCAACTGCCCTTTCATTGTGGTCTATGCCCAATCTTCCAATTCTCTGTTACCTTAACCCAGCCCAACCTTCATAGTCTGTTACCTCCCAATGGATGGGCCACTTCCCACTCTTAATCCTGTCTAGACTCCATTCTCCTTTGGCCACATGGTCCAGGTCCTTGGCATTCTCTGTTACCTCACAATCACTCCAGACTACTTGGCCACTCCTAGATCCCTCCCACAGTCTTTCTGTATATAAGATCCATCTTGGCCACCATTAAGGTGCTCAGATTCGATCTGAGCATTAGCGATACAAATGCTTAGATTCCTTAAGAGTCAGGCCAGTATGGTGGATTCTTAAAATCTCACCCACACTCGATCAATTTTCTAATAAACCTTGTCTTTGTCTGAAAGAAGACTTGGGTTGAATTCATTGGGGCACTATTTCTAGGTCCCAGCAACCCTAAACCTCAACAGCTGTGTTCCTACTTCTGTCAGGAGCCAGTAATGAATGCTCTAGTTCTATTTAACCACTTAATGTAAATTAGTTTTACAAAGGTGAAAGGTTAATGTACAAGAGCTTCCCTACCCACAGTCCAAGCCAAGGGACAAGGAACTTCCCTAAGGTATTGTTCTGGGATTTGTTTCAACCCAGACCCACCTTGGGGAACTATTCCTTAAAAAACAAGTCTTGAGGTAAACATCCAGGGACTTGGTCAGTTCCTGGGTACTGATCTAAGACATTCTTGACATAACAAAGATTGTTCTTGAGGTCGGAGAGTTTCGGAAAAACTCTCAGGTCCTTAGGATTAATCACCTATTTCCTGGCTCCCTGACTTCTTTGTGTAAGGATGATAAAAAAGGGTCTTCCTTGGGAAAGTGACTTTGGGAGTCTCCCTCAGAGAGGATGCTCTGCCATAGGGACTTTCCCAACCTAGACCCTGACAGCTGTGATACAGGACTCCCCCAGCCAGATGTTCAGGAGTTGGTGCTTCCTCAAATTGGTGACATATTTCTTCTTTTTTATCTCTCTGTCTTTATGTTAATAGCCTTTGCTTCTAAGATTGTATAATCATATGTGACCATATTTATGTGCATGTATGTTTATGATTATTATCATTATTAAATCATTTATAAGTTAGGAAAGGTGTGAACATGTCTTTGTGGGTACCGATCCAAACCCATGAAACAAATTATAAATGCTGAACAGCCTGTAACACCTTACTGTTACAAAAGGGATAGCTACTTCAAATATATAGATGTAGCAAGAATAGGATACATACATTTTTCCTCTGAGACTTCGGGAATATATTGTCCCCCATGTGACTACCATCTCTGAGGAGAACAGTCTCCATATTTAGCCCAGTTCCTACATTGCATTGGTCCCACCACATTGACCTACAGAGGTGGAATCGTTTCCAAATGAATCCTTGTCTCCACTACCACTGGGCCGCAGACCTGAAAATTACTCCCAAAGTTTACTCTCGCTCCTCGGGTCATCAATGCTGGATGGAACCTAGCTTCTAAAACAAGGGACGTTAGAGTACTTTTCATCTCCTTTGTCTAAAAGGAATCAACGTAAAGGCCAAAGACTCAGGTCCTTTTACAGAGCTATATGGCCTCAGAAGAGAGAGATCTCCAAGGCCACTCCTACACTGTCTCCCGTTGGATGCCATGAGCGAAGGAGTCACCAAGATCCCTAAGAAGCAAGTGAAACAAAGAGGACATGGCCAATGTTGAGAGCCTTTTTTGAATGCCTCCACAGCCATAGAGTTTCCTCTTTATCAAACAGTCAGCCATCCAGAACCAGTTGCAGAATGTCGACATATTCTCCAACATCCCTCCGAGGTACTTGTATTCCTCATCATCGTGACTCTCGCTGGAGTAGGCACCCTATTCTCCTCCACACAGAAAGACACCATCTGAAGCAATCAGCGCATATGCCAGACCTCCATTGTTCTATCCCCATAGTTTGAAAAAATTGCCATCCTTGAATGTACAGTCATGCCACACCAAGACATGAACTTGGTTGGACCAATGCCATGGAGGAACTGAGCTAAACTGTGAGACTATTCCCCCCAGAGCCTATGGTGGTGTAGGGGAAAGCATGCCCTTGAGGTATTGAGGAAAATGTTTTTTCTTTGTTCTTGACATATTTTCAAGGTAAATATCACTGTGTAAAAGCTGGATGGAAGATGTAGAGCTAAGACAGCAGAGCAGGAGGAAGCAGTGTGATGAGGTCCCCTCCACAAACTTCTCAAAACAGATCTAGAAAATGTACCAAATTGAATCCTGATGGGGAAACCCAGGAAAAGTCATAGTGGATCATTTGTCCAGCCCAGATCAGTATAGGGAGATAGACATGGAGGTCTGTGGACACTGGGATTAGAATCTGGCCAAGAACGCACCACGCACAGCATGCCAGCACCCAGAGAGATGCTGTGCACCAGGTCAAGAGGAGGTCCCAGACCCATGCAAGGAAACCACCAAACTCAAACTGGGTCACTGCAACAAGGACAGGTATGAACCGGTAGCTTTATTGCCCCCGTCTAGCTCCAGGTCACAGATTCAGGGCGGACTCAGGAGTGGCAGCCTGTCTAGGAAGACTGAATAGTGTGTGGAGAAAGAAGGAAGTTTGGAAGCTAGCAGCTGTGTGGCTCAGATGCCAGAGATAGATCAGGGTCTCACTTCTAGCGTTAGCCCAGTCTGTAGAAGAATAATCAGGACAGCAATCTCAGAGCAAAGGGAAGCCCACAATTCTGCCACTTTAACCAACCGGGCCTCCCAGCTGGCTCATACAGGCAGAGTCCAGCAGCATCTACTCTTGTGCAGACCCAAACGCAGGTCAGGAACTTTTTGCTCAGCCCAGCTCAGACCGGGGAGGCAGCAATCAGATCATTTTAGGAGCACTGAAAGCGTACAGGCTTACAACCTGTTTCTGTGAACCTGAAATAACACAACACTTGATACTCCAAGAAAACAGTGAAAGGATAAGCACAGACCTTCTCTCCAAACATGATGTAGAGGCCAGCCCTAATATTAAATCCAATGTCAGGATGTAGACCGGAAGAATGAACAAATGAAAAATGAATCCCATCATAAAGAGTGATTATAATGCCCGGGAAGCTCAAGACACAAACAAACCCATAAGAAGAAAATGACTGACTCCAAAATATCTGTAAGCAAAGTCTCAGAGAAAAACATAGCTTGGGCAAAAATTCAACTAGACTTCTTGGAAGAGGAAAAAACAAAGCAAGAGGTTTTTTAAAAGCTGAAATTTTTTTTAATAAATGAAATGAGAGCGTGTGATGGAAAAAAGTGGAAAAGAAATAAAAGCCATGGAAGAAATAATTGGAAAGGATCTTAACAGTTTGCCACCAGAGACACCAAACCTTGCCTGAGCAACAAACTCTGGAAATTAGGAAGGACCAAATAGAATAACTGCATGAGATCATAAGAAATATTAAAATAAAGCCAAAAGGCTGAAAATATACAAGAAAACAGAAGGCATCTCACAGCAAAACAGCTGATCTGGAAAATAGATTAAGGAGAAAAAAGTTTAAGTATCATTGGATTATCTGGGTGTCTCGTCCCAAAAAGAGCCTAGACATCCAATTTCAAGAAATCTTAAGAGAAAACTGCCCAGACGTCTTAGAAACAGCGGGCGAAGTGAAATAGAAAGAATCCACCGCACCTACCGAAAGATACCCCAAAGGGATTCAAACAAATATATTTTTTAATTTAAACAAAAAGTTAATTGATATTAAGTAGTTAAATGGAACTGCAGTGTTGGTCATTGGCCTCTAACAGTGGAGAAAACCTAGCCAGAGGGGGTTCAAGCTAGTGGAAGTAGACAATAAGCACCCCATTAACTTCTCCGAGTACCCTAGAACAATGAGGGGTACCAGCCAGTCTGGTTCTAGAAGAGAAGGCCAGGTATACTCATTATAGACATACCTCTATATACACACATATATATTTACACACATACATATAGATGCGTGTTCAGGTGTGTGTATACCTGTAGCAGGGACCATTCACACTCACCCCCAGAGAGTAAACTCAAAGTTTCCCTTGCTGGTTCCCACCTCCTGAGTGGGAGCTCTGGGGCTGGCTGCCAGCCATGTGTGACTCATGGCTAAAGGCTCTGAACTCTGAGATGACAGAGTCCTCTAATTGGCTACCAAAGTGGAAGAACCGATGCCTTGCTGGATGCTCAAGAAGGAAGCAGTCCACCCCCTCCACCTTCTCCCTTTGCTGCTATGAGTATGACAAGACTGCTTCAAACTTCCTTCTCCAGGAGTTGGGGGGCAGGGGGAGGTTGAGGAACAGAACAAGGGCCCAAACTCAGGCGTGCCCAAGCCAGACATGGGCTCTAACTGTTCTGTGCTCATAGCCACCGTATGGCTGGGTGGGGTAAGGGTGAACCTCTGGAGAAGTAGCTGGAAATAGTTCAATCACAATCTTGGCCAGAAATGAAAAAGGGTGAGGGGGCAGAGGGGATGGAGGAAGCGTTAACAAGATGCTCATGAGGCAGTTAGCCAAAAGCCTTATCGTTTCAAAAGAGAGCATGCCTCAACTTTGCTTTCAGAGCCTGTGGAGTAGGAGGAGACTTGGAGTAAAGTGTCTCAGGTTCTAGTCCCATCTGTGACATGTGTAAGAGGTGTGAGTGTGCCCACATAAGACGTGAATATCCATCCAGAATGTAGAAACCTATAGAGAGGCAGCCCAAAGGGAGGAATTGATAGATATCTCTGGAATCTTGCCCACCCCCCTCCAAGAGAGACTGCAATTCCTACTTTGAAGGGAATAGGAGAAAGGGCTATAAGACCTCTTTGATTTCTTCTCAAACAGGGATACTGGACTAGAATTATATCTACCTCCCCACCAAAAAAATTTGCTGGTCAAGGGGCATAATTTTTAGATTCAGAATAACAATGAGCTTCCCTGGTTGCTATGCCTTAAAGGGGGAAAGATAGCCTTTAGCTTATTCTTGCTGTGAGCTCCTTGAAAGCAGGGACCTTTTTTTTCCCTTTCTTTTGTAGTACATGCTTAATAAATTCTAGTTGACTGACTGACTAGTTCCTTCCTATCTAGTGCAGTTACACAAAAAAAACATCATAAATAGTGAATGGTGAGTAAACCCATTTATTGAAGCAGATACCAAATAGAAATTGGAGGTGCTACTTTGTTGTTTAATCCTGTCTGACTCTTCATGACCCCATTTGGGATTTTCTTGGCAAAGACACTAAAGGGGTTTGCCATTTCCTTCTCCAGTTCATTTTACAGATACAGAAACTAAGGCAAACAGGGTTAAGTGACTTGCCCAGGGTCACACAGATAGTGTCTAAAAAACCAGATTTGAACTCAGGAAGAGGAGTTTTCCTGACCCCAGGCATGACACTCTATCTGCTGTGCCACCTAGCTATATAGATTAGAATGTACCAGAAAAAAAAATGGAGGGAAAAAGCTCTCCCCCAAGAGCAAGATATCTTGTCTCAAGCTGATCTCACCCAAGGGAAAATTCCCTGAAGTCTGCAGGGAGGCACAAGCTAGAAATCAGAGACATATTGAGGAGCTGACTTTACCCTACATGAGAAGTGATGCAGCTGCAAGAATCAACAGTGACAAATCCAGGAAAATCCACAAAGGAAAAGGGGTCCATAAGGGTTCATAGAAATAAACATGATATATCTGTTACTATCTTGATAAGCAAAGAAAATACACATGTTCCAAGTCATTTTACCTTAATTCTTTGAGCAGGTCTGTTCATATCTCTGAGCCTCAATAATTTTCCTCTGCAATAGGATAATAATCTTTGTCTAAAGGAACCAAAAACAAAGTAGATGCCCATTGACTGGAGAATGGTTAAACAAATTGTGGCACATGAATGCGATGGAAATATTACTGAGTCTTTTAAAAAATGACAAATATGAGAATACAGAGAAACATGGGAAGGCTTGCAGAACAGATGCAGAATGAAGTTAGCAGAACCAGGAAATGTCCCTCAAACAATGACAACACCACCACAAATAGAAAAGGCAACAACAATAAAAAGGAACTGAACACTGTGTAATTACAATGACCAAGTCTGATTCCAAAAAAGAAATGAGAGAATGCACCGCCTTTCCTTCTTTGCCAGAGTGAGGGACTATGGGTGTGGGGTACTACATATACAATAAGACTCGGTTGATGTGTTGGTTAGTTTGGCAGAAATGATTTTTTTTCCTTTTTGTTTTTTATTCTTTGTTAAAGAGGATGGCTCATCAGGTAGCAGAGGAGAGAGGGATATATTTGGAAATTAGGACTATGGGATTTCCAGATCAGATGTAAATGTGAAATGTCCTAGAGGAATCCAAGTCTCCCACCAACACCACAGCAAAGATTTAAAAGGGCACCAAATAAAATAGTGGTCAAGAACAGGGGTCAGCAAACCAAAGCTCAAGGGCCAGATCCAGCCCATCGTTTATTTTTGTACAACCTATAAGCTAAGAATAGTTTCTTACATTTTTAACTTTATTTAAAAATATTTTTTTTAATCCTCACACAGCTCACAGGCTTCACAAAAACAGGTGGTGGGCCAGATTTGGCCCAAGGACTAAGGTTTGACTACTGATCAAAAAAGACCAAACAGAAAAACCAATAAGCTCCTCCACTCACTCCTGGAATACACAAGAAGTAAATGAGAAGCCTTTGGAGGTTTGGAGACATCTGACTGGAGCCTGCTAGAGCCATAGCAGGGAACCAACTCCCAATTGGGGATTGTTCAAGGAAGAACCAGAATCAGAACAAGGCCAGCCTTTATGCATGTCTCTAAAACTAGTCCAAAAGCCTCTGTTGCATTTAAAGTCACCACTCACAGTGAAATGTTAGTACCTAAAATATATGGACCAAATGGCAACAAAGTACTTAAAGGAAAAGCTAATCAAATTACAGTCAATAATACTATAATAGTTGGGAACCTCTATGTGCCCCCACTAGACCTAGACAAATCTAATACATATATATATATATGTATATATATACACACACACACACACACACACACACACACACACACACACACACACATACATATATACATATATATATAAACTAAGAAGGATAAGTATCTGAAGGGATTTTTAGAAAAATTAAATAGGATATCTCTGGCAATTATTTAATGGGAATCAAATAGAGCAAATCTATTTCTCAGATGTTTGTGGTACTTTTACAAAAGTTGATCAAATGCTATGTGGCATGAAAGCCTCATAAACCAACACAGAAAAGCAGAAATATTAAACACATCCTTTCCTGACCAATATGCAATAAAAATTATAATTAATAAATGCATTTGAAGAAGGGATTCAAACAAATGAAGACTCAATAACACAATATTAAAAAATATATGGGTTAAAGAATAAATCATAGAAATTATAGTTTCATCAAAGAAAATGACAAGGTAATAATATACTAAACTTTTAAGATGCAAGTAAAAAATGTCCATAGGGGAAAAATTTATAGCTCTAAACACTTTCAACAACAAAGGAAAAAATAACAAGAAAACAAGGAAAGCAATAAATTGCTCATTTGCAGAGCTGGGAGGTATGTGGATGTGGAACATTTTCAGATTTCTTTAATATATTAACTGGTTTTGCCACTTTTTTCTCTTCTTCCTCTTTTTCTTTAAAAAATATTTTTTTATATGTGATGGTTCTTTGGAAGGGGAAGAGAGAAATACCTGGAGAAATTTTGGTGATGTAAAAAAAAAATTATCAACATAATGTTTTTAGGTTTAAATATTTTTTTAAAAGAGGAAAAAAAAACAAATAAAAAGTACCCAATGTAGCACAAAATTCTGGCAGGGAATTTTGCAAAAGTTTAGTTACATAAAGCCTGAATGAACAAAAGGTCTCTCTTAGTTTCAGACATGTAATGACCTCTGCCTGAACCCAACAACCAGAATCCCCTTATTTGTTCTGATGTGTTATATAACAGCCAAGTGCTAAATCGTTGGATGATGCCAACTGTGCACAATCCAATTGCTGAGCTGGTTCCCTAACAAAAAACTAAATTTCATTTTTTTTCAAATTGCTCTGGACTAGTTCAGTAAGTCCTCTAATCAAGCTCATGATGCTAGGAGTTCCCCAATACAGCCTGCTTGCTCTACAAGGATGGTATCTCAGCCTCCCTTTGCTGTTAGAAGTGTAAGCTCCCATTCAATTATCTTTTCCATAGCTTTAGTAAAATTATTTTTGTTATTACATTGTGGTTCACATTGCCATGGTGTTCCTTACAATCCCTCTAATTTGACTGTACATGACTCTTACATAACAAAACACAAGAGAAATTCTGAAAATCAAAGAATGGAGAAACAAAGTTGAAAACAAAAACAAAAACAAATTGAATTGATAAATAAAACTAAAAACTGATTTTTGCAAAATTAAAAATAGCCAAATCTAAAAAAGCTAATTTGATTTTTTTTGAAAGAGAGGAAAACCAAATTGATGAATCAAAAAAATGAAAAAAATAGAATCCATAATAGATGAGGAAGAAAGAAAGAAAATTGTAAGAAACTATTTTGCTCAATTACATGTCAACAAAATTTATATCTTATATGCTGGATGAATATTGGATGAAAAATGAATATTTACAAAAATATAAAATATCAAAATTAACAGAAAAAGCAAAGAATTTAAATATCTCAACCCCAGAAAAAGAAATTAAACTAGCCATAAGGGAATTGCCAGAGAAAAAAGCCCCAGGACCAGATGGATCTACAAATGAATGGAAGTGAATTCTATTGTAATAAGCATTCTAATCTAATTCTAATAAACATCTAGTTCTAATAAACATGAATTCTAATAAATATTTAAAGGATAATTGACTACAACATTACATAAATCACTTGCAAACATAAGGAAAAAGAGAGCCTCCAAAATTACTTCTTTGATACATCCAGGACTATGATCATCTTGATGCCTAGACTAGGGAGAGACAATGTGGATAAAGAAAACAACAATCCAATAGACAATGAATACCAATATTAAAATGTTGACTAAAACACTAATAGAGAGGCTACATCAACATATTTTAAAATATCACACTATGACTAAATTAGATTTATGTCAGGAATGCAAGGTAGATTCAGTGTTGGGAAAACAATTTTATTTACATAAAATTGAAAGTTTTTGTATTAAAATGAAGGCAATTATAATGAAAGAGGCAATGGTTAAGTGGGAAAATATCTTTAAGAAATCTCCAATACAAGTCTGATATTGACAATATAGAAAGAACTGATTCAAATATGAAAGAGATATCCCACAATAGACAGAGCCAAAGAATATAGGCATACATTTCTCAAAAGAAGAAAAGCAAGCTATCAACAACAACATGAAAAATACTCCATATCACTAACAAGAGAAATACAAATTAAAACACCTCTGAGGTTCTACCTCACACCCATTATTAGCACCCAGATTAGCAAAAATGACGAAAAAGAGAATATTAGAATTGTTGGAGGGGCTGTGGAAGAACAGGCATGTTAATACACTGTTGATCAAGCTATGGATTGGTTCAGCTATCCTGGAAAGCAATTTCATTCCCAGTAAAAGGGTCTCAGAATCTGTTCTCTCTAATGCCCTCTCTTTCCTAGCCATGGAAAGATTCAAAAAGAAAGCAAAAACAAAGACAAGTTTTCCCTAGGACTACATAAACAGCAAAGATTTATTAAGTGCCTACTGTGTACCAGCTACTATGCTGAGCACTGAAAGTACAAAGACAAAAAAGAAATAATTGCTGTCTTCAAAGAGCTTACAATTTATGGGGAGAAAAACACGTAGACTTTTAAGTAAATATTATATCTAAACTATATCTGTATGTATGTATGTATGTGTATACAAAATGTATATGTATATATGTATATATGTATTGCCTCATATTCTGAGGCAACTCTCCAAATTACCACTAGCACTGATAAATCTGGAACCCAGAATGTAGTTATGAAGAGGGGTAGGGGTTTGGGGATGCTCCTAGATGCACAGAGGCACCCCAAGATCACGGGAGGTTTTGGGGTGCTGGGAAAAGCCCCAGATCGTGGCGTGGGCTTGCCTGAAAGAATTCAACCCAAAAATCTTCTTCCAGCCAGAGAAATAGTTTATTAAAGATAAAGCATATAGGGGCAGCTAGGTGGTGAAGTGCATAGAACACCAACCCTGAAGTCAGGAGGACCTGAGTTCAAATCCAGCCTCAGACCAAACACTTGACACTTACTAGCTGTGTGATCCTGGGCAAGTTACTTAACCCCAATTGCCTAAAAAGAAAAACAAACAAACAACAACAAAAAAGACATTAATGAGCAATAAGAAAAAAAAACAATTTAAAAATAAAGCATATAGGCCAGACTCCCAAGGAACCCAAACATCAGTGATCTAAATGGGGGCTAGAGTGGATAGGCCAGGTGGATCTTAATCCAGGTGATGTCTGAATGGGGTCTGAATGGGGGAGGCCAGGTGACACTTGTAAGGATGAGCAGGCATGAGGCAGTCTCAGCCTTTTGGGCATGAAGAAAGCTCAGCGTCTGAATGGGGGCAAAGGTGAATCTTAAGTACAGAAAGATTGTGGGAGGGATCCAGGAGTGGCCAAGCAGCCCAGAGTGACTGGAGGAGGGGTCTAAGGAGATCTGGATGGCAGTGGCTAGTAAGCTAGGGTGAACAGAACTCCCGGGTCCTGGACCTCATGGTGCCTAGCTAGGATTAAGGGTGAGAAATGGCCAGGGGCCACAGGAAGGTGAAACAATGGGAAATGCCAGTTGAAGGGGGGAGGTAGTTGAGAAAAAGGGTCCATGTGTTTGGAAGGTCTGCGAGATTTGAACAGACAATGAGAATAGATGATGAAGGGAACTGGAAGGGAGGAAGTTTGCTTTCAAATGGAGCTGGGACCGGTAGACAAACTTCTTCAAAGGTGCTTTCAACGAGAGATAAAGTGAGTCTACAAGGAATCTAAAGTTTAAGGTTTTTCTAGGAATTGTAGACAAACTGGAGCCAGATTCTTTTTGGGGCCAGGAAGGAAAGCGCATCTGAATAAGATCAAAAAGGCGAGGCTGCAAAGGTCTCAGCTTCTGAAACTGAATGAAACCCTCTTCGGTTACTGTGTCCCTTCAGGACTCTAGGGGTATCCCCAAAGTGTTAAAAGGTGTATTTTTTAGTGTTCTTGCTTATGAACCCCCAGTAGTGGGCTTCCTACCATGATTATGGGTCAATTACCATTCAGTCAGCCAAACTCAACCAGTTTTTAGAATAAGGGATATCTACCAAGATGTTATAGTTAGAACAGTTGGTACTGCATTTGTCTGTCTGTCTGTCTGTCTGTCTGTCTCTCTCTCTCACACACACACATACACACATACACATACACACACACACATACACACACACACACACACACACACCTGTGACTCATTCTCCCACAAGCTCCTACAGAGTTCAGGGGAAAGTAGACTCAAGTTTAGAGAGCCCATGTGGTGAAAGGAAAATTCACAGCCCCTCAGAATCCTTTTGCTGGGGTCCTCAAGATGTTCCTCTTAGGTACAGCATACCTTTTCTACTGGGCTCTTTAAAGAACCTTGAACCTGCATCCAATTCTTCCTTGACTCCTTCAGTGTACTTTTTTTCCAGTTGGCCAACTGTATTTTTTAAGGATTTGTTCTCTTTCTTTTTTTAGGCAATTGGGATTAAGTGACTTGTCCAGAGTCACATAGCTAGTACGTGTCAAGTGTTTGGTCTGAGGCTGGATTTGAACTTGGGTCCTCCTGACTTCAGGGGCGGTGCTCTATCCACTGCACCACCTAGCTGCCCCTAAGGACTTGTTTTCTACAGTTAATTTTTGTCCTTCCTTTTCCAAGCTATTGACTCTCTTACATACCTCTTATTTCTTTTCCCAATTTTTCTTCTACCTCTCCCATTTGACTTTTAAAATCCTTCTTGAGCTCTTCCAAGAAGGCTTTTTGGGCTTCAGACCAGTTCATATTCTCTTGTGAGGTTTCAGATGTGGGTTTGTTGACAATGTTGTCCTCAGAATTTCTGCCTTGATCTTCACTGTCCCCATAATAAGAATCTATACTGTGTTTCTTTTTGCTCATGGTGTTTGCTTATTTTCTGGCCTTTAAAAAAATTGAGGGGCAGCTAGGTAGTACAATGGATAGAGCTCCAGTCTTGGAGTCAAGAGGACCTGAGTTCAAATCTGGCCTCAGACACTTGACATTTACTAGCTGTGTGACTCTAGGCAAGTCACTTAACCCCAGTAGCCTCACCAAAAAGAAAAAAGAAAGAAAGAAAGAAAGAAAGAAAGAAAGAAAGAAAGAAAGAAA
>NW_020954808.1:1050285-1058507 GCF_900497805.2 Vombatus ursinus
AAAGAAAGAAAGAAAGAAAGAAAGAAAGAAAGAAAGAAAGAAAGAAAGAGAAAGGAAAAAAAAATTGAGCTTTCCTGCTGGGGAGCAGGGGGCACTGACCCAAGCTTCTTGTGCTGGGAACTTGGGCCTGGTCACTGGCTTTATGGGTTGGGGTCTCAGATGCTGGCAGTTGGAGGCTGTGGGGTTCTGGCAGTTTACCTGGTGTTGGGCTGGAATCAACAACACTGGAACTCTAGGGGGAGGGGTGGGTAGTCTGGCCCCTGGAGGTTGCCTGCTCACCCGGGGCCTTTTGCTTTCTTCAGTTCCTTGTAGATGGATGTTTCGCTGCTGCAGGATGTCTCTCCATCCAGGGCTTTCCCCCTTGGAGCTGTGCTTCCCACAGTTTTGCTGAGGCACCAGGAGACTTGGCTGCCAGAACACGCCGTGGCACATGGTAGTTTTCCAAGCCAGTTTCCACTGGTTCCCCTGCCTGTACTGAGGCCCTCGGGGGCCCTGTGCTGTTAGTGTTTGCAAGCTCCACCACCTGGGGTTCAGGATCTCCCCCTAGTATGCTGAGGTGGGGTTTTCCACTAGCTTGCTGGGACATCTCCCACTCTGTGCCACTCCCCCTACCCCAGGGCAAGAGGGGTTAATCCCTGTCTTTCTGCTGGTTCAGCTGTTCCAGGGTTTTTCCTGGGGTGACATTTTCTGGGTTTTTAGAGGTTAGTAAGGGACAGTGAGAGCCATTTACTTCTTACTCCACCATCTTTGTTCCCAGAAGCAGAAATTCTCTTCCTTGATTCCCAATATAGACACAGCCACCAGACGATCGGGAACTTTGCTAAAACATCAGTGGGTAGGTGGGAAGTCCTCCACTCTGGCCATGTGGGATTGAGGACTAGGTGACTTAGAACAAGACCAAGGCTCTGCTCCTTTCCCTTCCCATCCCCCCAACTGATTCCTTTCCAGGGGTTTAGAGGGAAGCTTTCTACTTTTTGTTGGCTTGAATCTCCAAATCCACCACAGAGCATTACTAAGTTTCCTCAGATGATATGAATACATTTTCTATGCAACATCACGTCAACAGATGAGTAGTCTTTTTTTTGCATCTAAAGCCTAAGATTGACTGATTGATTGATCTATAGGGAAGTGGTTAAGGTATCAGGGCTTAGCATCTTGATATTTCCTTAAGTGGGGTAGGATGACTTGATTAATTTACTCTCACCCTTTCACATACAAATCCATTCCCTCCTCCTCTCTATCTTTGGAATCTCTAGCCTCCCTGGAAAGCCTAGCTTTGGTGCTGCTGCATCCTAGGCTAGATCTTTCTTGATCCTTCACTCTCCAATTTTAAGTTATCTCCCTCTTGAAATGATTGACACTAGTTATTAGGAACAGTGCTGGAATAATGGAAAAAAGATGGGCCCTGTGTTTGAATCCTGCCTCTCTGGGAATCCTAGACATGTCCCCTCATCCTTTACCTTTGCCATTTAGAATGCCTAGAAAGTCAGCCCAATGGCTGGCTCCTATATCAGGCTCTCCCTGATTCCATCAGCAGCTAGTGCCCCTCCCCAGCTAAGCCCATGCTATTTATTCACTGTGACAGAGAGGCAGGATATAAGGGACAGTAGCTATACTTAATGATATCTCTTTAGCAATGAAACTTCCATATCAGGATTCAACAAAAAACCCAACCATGGACTGCATGAAGGGGGTGGGGGGTGGTGCCAAGCCATGATTCTTTGCAGTTCAAAATCTGCCAGTGTAGCTAGAAAAAGGGGGCTCACCTATAGTGAGAGTGTCCATATATAAACAGAGGTCTCACATATGGCAAAAGTGTTGTGAATGTGTGGCTTGAAGGGAGACAGAATAAACATCTCTTGCCCCTTCTTCCCTCCATCCTTCACCAAGGGAGACTTTCATTGCTGCAAGGAGGAGTCTGGATGCCATTCTGCTCTCCTCAGAGAGAAGGGGTACCAGGCTAGAATTACATTTATACACTGCTTCAAATATTACTAGTCTAGGGGATGTGATTAGGTTCCATTTCACTTCTGATTGCTTTGTCATTTTGGGGGAAGGGGTACTCTAAGCTCTATATCCAAGGCTTGACCTCTTTTCTACCTAATACCAGTTACACAATTTAATTCACATGGTAAATAGCAAAGAAAGCTATTTATCCAAATCACAGCAAAACAGAAATCAGAGAAGTTATACATAAGAGAGCATAGACCATGCAATATAAATTGAAGGAGCTCTCCTACTGGGAGCGACATAACTCATACCAATCAAGAGGGAGTGTCCTGGATCTTACCCAAAGGGAAACTCCCCAAAGTCTCTAGCGTAGCAAGCTGGGAACAGAAACATAATGGAAACTGCCCACTCCTCTCATATTAGCTTCTTCCCAGAATCCTTTTCCTTTAGTAGCCTAAAGTGGGATTGACTTCTTCCATCTTCCCTGTCCAAATTGAAAGCTAGGAGTGCCCAAAGTGACTCAATGCTTGAAGGGCCCCAAAGGGGACTTCATGAGTCCCAAAAAAAAGGACTCAAGGGGACTGACCCTGAAGAGTTCTGAAAGGGGGACTGACAATGGCTGGCCCTCTCTTACCTCTTGCCAACTCTACCCCTCACTCAGGGTACAGCATTCATGTCCACCAAGAAGGAAAGAGTCCCATGCCATTGGGCTTTGGGACAGGGGGTTATACTGGGAACTACTATGAATCCTGTTTTCAACTCTGGAAGCTGGGGGTGAACTTCACCCTTCTCCTTTGTGAGCGGAAAGAAAAGTCTGTCCTCTCCAATCCAAATTCTTTATGAGCCCCAAATACTCATGCTTGGGAATTTTTCCCATCCACATGTCAGATATGAATGGGAAGAGGACACAAAAGGGTCAGTTGGTCAAGGAGCTTTTATTGAGTGTCTGTTATGTGCCAGGCACAATGTTTGGTGCTGGGGATACTAAGGAAAGCAAAAGACAATCCTTGCTTTCAAGAATCTCAAAGTCCAATGGGAGAGAGAACATGAAAACAAATTCACACAAAAAGATATATGCAGTATAAATTGTATCAACAGAGGAAAGGCACTAACAGGAAGGGGGTCCAGGAAAGTCTTCCTAAAGAAGGTGGGGTTTTAGCAGGGACTTTTAGAAACATAGTATAGTCAGGTGGCAGACATCTGAAAGGAGTGTATTCCAAGCATGAGGAATAGCCAGAAAATGAACAGAGTTGGAAAATGGAGCAGCTTCTTGGTGAAATGGCAAGGAGGCCAGTGTCACTGGAACATAAATTGAGTGAAGGAGAGTGAGGTGTAAGAAGACCAGAAAGGCAGAAGGTAACAGGTTCTGTAAAACTTTAAAAGCCAAATAGAAGATTTTATATTTGATCCTGGAGGTAACAGAGGGACACTGGAGTCTACTGAATGAAGAGGGAGGTGATACGGTCAGGACTGTGTGTTAATAAGATAATTTTGATAACCGAGTGGAGGAAACACTGGAGTGGGGAGACACCTTGAGGCTCTCTTTGGCAATGGAGACCCACCAGTGAGCTATTGCAATAGTAGAGGTATGAGGTGAAAAACACATGCGCTGAGGGAAATGGCAATATCAGAGGAGGGAAAGGGGTATGTCTGAGAGATCTTACAAAGGTGAAATCAACAAGTTTTAGCAACAGGTTGGATTTAGGAAGTTAGAGAGTGAGGAGTCAAGGATGGATAATGACTCCTAGGTGACTAAGGAGAAGACTATAATAGGGAAGAGGGCGGCAAAGCTTGTGGGGAAATACAATAAGTTTCAGGTTTGGATATGTTGAGTTTAATATGCCAATGAGGCGCCCGATTCAAGATGTCCAATAGGAGACTGGGGATCAGGAATGAGTTCAGAGCTGAATAAATAGATTTGAAAATCATCTGTAAATAGATTATAATTGTATCCACGGCAACTGATTACAGGCAAAATAGCATAGGAGAAGAGAAGAGGGCCCAGGACAGAACCTTAGGGGATATCCTTGGTTAACAAGCAGAACCTGGATGAAGATCCAGCATAGGAGACTGAGGAGTGGTCAGATAGTAGGAAGAGAACCAGGAGAAAGCAATGTCATGAAAACTTACAGAGAAGACAGTAGCAAGGAGAAGGGTATCAAAGGTTTCAGAGAGGTCAAGAAGGATGAGGATAGAGAATTAAAACTTGGTGATTAAGAGATCATTGGTAACTTTGGAGAGAACAATAGCAGTTGAATGATGAGGTGGAACATCAGACCATAGAGATTTTGGAAAGACAGTGAGAGGAAAGTAAATGGAGGAACCAGTTGTAGATGGCTTTCCCAAGAAGCTTAGCCACAAAAGGGAGAAGAGATATGGGACAATCACTCTCACAGAGGGATGGGTGAAGTGAGCATTCTTTAAGGATGGGGGAAGCATAGACATGTTTGTAGGCAGCAGAGAAGCAGCCAATAGACAGGGAGACTGAAGATTAGGTTTGATAAAGGAGACCATCTGCTGGAAAAGACAGAATGGAATGGGATCAAGAGGGCATGAAGAGGGGTTTTCATTTGAAATAGGTGAAGGAGAGAAATTATGTGAATAACGTGAGATGAAGATCAGGGATGAAGAGGGAGCTTTCACCAAATAACTTCAACCTTGAAACAAGGTTCTCAACCAAAAAGATGGAAGGAGAGGTTTGAAAAGAGATAAAAAGGACTGGAAAAGTAACTGAGGAGAGTGGGAAGATGAATCATTTAGGGAGGTGCAAAACCACAGTGAAGGTCCAGTTGAAGTTCTGCAACATAAAGAATGGATTCAGCTCTCAATGGCTCTCTTTTTTCTGAATTCATATTTAGGTGGGGTTTAGTGATGTCTTCACTCATGGTATCCAGGGAGATAACTGTGTTACAGTTGAAAATTAAGGTAAACTGAAAGACAGTGATGCAAAGCATGATCAATTTATTAGGCTGTTAGTAACCAATAAATTGGGTCAATGGTCTCTCTCACTGACTAAAGACCTCAAGGTTGGGCTCACCAGCCTTCATACAGTTTTTCGAAGGATAGAGTTGGGTAGATGAGGAAGACATTGAGATTGGTTACAGGGTAGACAGCATCATGGGGTGAGGACAACATTACTGGTTACATCAAGGAAAACAGGCTGGCACCTACATGCGGCTAGTAACCACTCCTCTCCATCATTAAGTAATGCTTGTCCTGAGGATATTGTTACTTGGCCAAAGACAGCAGAGTTCCAGGCTCCTAGGAGAGTTTGTTAGGGAGATAAGACCTTCCTTAATTGTACAAGGACAGGCAACGATGGACAATACACCTTGTGGAACTATACTAGATCAGCTTGTAGGCCTTTAAAGATAAGATATGATAAATAACAGTTTTTACTTGTAATTATACCTTTAAACTAACTTAGAGGGAAAGCTAAATTCCTGAGCTCAGCTCAAAGAGATAGCAAGGTGGCTTTAGGCAGATGTAGACTCAATGACAAAATCAATACAGCATAAAATCAATTACATTGTAGAATCAATACAGTAGAAACTAAAGTTAATATTAATTTTGATCTTTTCAGCTGTAAAGAACCTTTTCCCTCTCAAGCCATATGGCTCCCGAGAAACAGGCCTGGACTGTTGATCTTTTTGTTCATTCTTTTTCTATTCTAAGTGTAAGGAATGAAGTCTCCAACCAGGGGAGACAGAGTCACTAGAACGCAGAAGTCAGAATCCAAGCTGGGTGTTACTGCCAGCCCAGCATCGATATCCCAAGGAGCAAGGAACAATCCTCAGGGTCCCAGCTCGGTGGAAGTATTCATCTGGCAGTCATACCACATCTGGACATGAACTTGATGGGACCAATTCTAATCTAGGAACTGAGCTAAATTCTGAGCTTACTTCCCCAGAGTATGGGGTGGTATGGATGAGAGTATGTCCTGGAGATATTAGGGAAAATTTTTGTACTTTTATGTTTGTTATATTCTTGAAGTAAATATCCATTTTTTAAAAAGTTACTCAATGTAAAGTTGTTAAATGGAACTGGGTGCCAGTCACAGTCCTTTCAAACAAAGGAGAACATGCCCATGAGTGTTTGACCCAACAGCAGAGAGAAGAAACACCCTACACACACCTGAAGGAAACCTGAGGGACAATATAGCAGGCCTGGCTCAGAGAAAGTGGGGCCAGAGCATTCTATCTTATAATATAACAGATAGAAATCCAGAGCCCTAGGATCTGGTCCTGACTCTTCTGTGTAAATGTGAACATGGCCCTTCCCCTTTCTTTCTGCTAGCACCACAACCTTTGCTATGCCTCCTTGTGTTGTTAAGCATTCAGCACATGGAGATACTAAGAGGGCTCTTAAGCTGCATTGAGACAAGTCATGTCCACGGAGGGGGAGAGAGCCCTGGTCAGAATCCATGGGGACAATGGTGTCCAGTGCTGGGCTTCATTTTAGGAAGGACAGTGATTATCTAGAGCATGCTCAGAGGAGAACACCCACGTTGGTGACGGCACTGGATACCATCCCATACATGGATTTGCTGAAAGCCCTAGCAATGGTTTAACCTGGAGACTTAATTATTGTTCTGGTGGTTTAGTCAATTTAGTTGTGTCTGACTCTTCATGACCCCATTTGGGGTTTTCTTGGCAAAGATACCAGAGTGGTTTGCTATTTCCTTCTTCAGCTCATTAGATAGATAGGAAAACTGAGGTAAACAAGGTGAAGTGACTTGCCCAGGGTCACACAGTTAGTAAGTGTCTGAGGCCAGATTTAATCTCAGAAAGATGAGTCTACCTGACTCCAGGCCTGGTGCTCTGTGCACTATGGATCCACCTAGCTGCCTATATCCCCAGACTAGCTTACAAGACTTAATAGGAGGTGGGAAGGGAAAGAATTTGGAACTCAAAGTTTTAAAAACGAATGTTAAAAATTGTTTTTACATGCAACTGGGAAATAACATATACAGGCAATGTTGTATAGAAATCTATCCTGCCCTACAAGAAAATAGAAGGGGAAAGAAACAAGAGAATGGGGCCGTGATAGAAAGGAGGGCAGATTAAGAGAAGGGGTATTAGAATGCATGCCATCTTGGGGTGGAGGGAGGGAAGAGATGGGGAGAAAATTTGGAACTCAAAATCTTGTGGAAGTGAATGTTGAAAACTAAAAATAAATAAATTAATTAAAATAAAATAAAAATATTTTTTAAAAAAAGACTTAATAGGAAGACACAATTGTCACCTTAAATATTAAAAGGGTGGTCATATGAAAGAGGGATTAGATTTGTCTCCCTTGGCAGCAGAAGATCAACGCAGTGGATAGAGGTTGCAGAAAAGCATTGTCCAACTCCATGTAAGGGGAAAACAAAACAAAAACAAAAACTTCCTAACCATCCAAGTGATCTTATATTAGAATAAACTGCCCAGGGAAGTAGTGAGTTGTCCAATACTGGAGGTATTCAAGCAGAGGCTAGATCACTTGTCATCAGTTTCCATGTAAAGAGAATTCTTAATCAGGCACAGGTGGAAACAGGTTCCTAACCTAGGTTTCTTCTAGCTCTCCCAGTCCATAATTCTCCTATCTAGTTGACTCCTCCAAAATCCATACCCATGAATTATACTGTAAGCTTGTATAATTGCTCGTGACCTTAGGGAATATTGTTCACCTTTCTTTGTATTCAAAGTGCTTAGCCCTGTACCTGGCGCCTGGTGAGCACTTAAGAAATGCCTGATGATTGACTGATTGACTGTCCTCTCCCTGCCTCACCTGCTCCCAAAGATTACTCAGGAAGATTGCCTTAATTACTGGAGTCAGTCCTGGCACTGCCAATTGGCCTGCCATTCCCAGGTCTGGACCTGGGAACTCTTTTGACGGGGAAGGCTGCCCACTACCCTGGTACTCCTTTGTGTGTGGGGGGGGGGGTCCAGGAACCACTCAACTGGATTAGCAGCTGGCCCACTCCTCTGAACAACTACCCACCCCATTATAGGGAGCATCTGAGGCCCTGGAAGCCCTAAATTTCTGGCTGTCCGCTCCAGGAGGCAACAACACCTTGCCCCAGGCAGCAGTGATTCCCTGGGACTTTTTCACTAGGCAGGTAGAGGACAACCCAGGGCTCCTGATCCAGTGCATGGGTTCCTATGCCCAGCTGTTTCTCATGTGAAGATGACTTTCCACCAAGAGGAAAGAGAAGGAGGAGGAGGAGGAGGAGAAGAAGTAGTAGTGGTGGTGGTGGTGGTGGTGGTGGTGGTGGTGGTGGTGGTGGTGGT
>NW_020954808.1:1058517-1098446 GCF_900497805.2 Vombatus ursinus
TGGTGCTGGTGCTGGTAGTAGTAGGGCAGCCAGGTGGTACAGTAGATAAGCACTGGGCTTGGGAATCAGGAAGATTCATCTTCATGAGTTCAAATCTAGCCTCATACTAGCTATGTGACCCTGGGCAAGTCACTTCACCCTCCTCATCTATAAAATGAACTGGAGAAGGAAACAGCAAACCACTCCAGTATCTTTGCCAAGAAAACTCCAAATGGGGTCATGGAGAGTTGGACATGATTGAAAATGACCAACAACAAAGTAGTAGTAATTAACATTTATATAACACTTGAAGGATTGCAAAGCACTTTATGTAAAAAATATTATCTCATTTGATCCCCACAACTACTCTGAGAGGTAGATGCTATGATGATCCCCATTTTACAGTTGAGGAAATTGAGGAAGAGAGAGGTCAAGTGACTTGCCCAGGGTCACACAATTTGTAAGTGTCTGAGGCGGGATTTAAACTTAAGACTTCCTGATTCCAGTCCAATGATATATATCCACTGTGTCACTCAGTTTAGAGCCAGAATACTTGGATTATAATCCCAGCTCTGCCACTGTGAACTGTATGACTTTGCCCTCTCCAGACCCCAGGTTAACTGTAAACAAGAGAGATGGTCCAAATGCTCTCTGAGGTTCCTTCTAGCTCTAAAATTATGATCCTAAAACTGACCACTGGGCTACTCCCTAGCACTGTAGTAATCAAACATTTTTGTTCACGTACCCAAACATTCTAATATTCAAATATTACAATATTCTAAGCCAGGGGTTCTTTACCTTTTTAATGTCATGGACCCCTTTGGCAGTCTGGTGAAGTCCATGAACCATTTCTCATGATAACATTTTTAAATACATAAATTAAAAATATGTAGGGTTACAAAGAAAAGTAAAGGTTAGTGAAAATAAAGATGTAAATTTCTTTTCCCATCCAAGTTCATAGACTCCTGGAAATCTAACCATAGAACCCTTTTTTGGGGGGAAGGAGGTAAAGAAATCTGTGGGGCCCATGTAAGAAAGCCTTGATTTAAGCAATAGCAAAACCAGTGAGTTAAATTCAACTCTAAACCCTAAATGGGGGAAATGAAACAACAAAAAGCAGAAAAAAGGAAGTTTCTTTAAAATCCAAAATTAAAATCTCAAAAGTACAGCCATCTCCAAGTCTAATAGCAATAGTACAGGAAAAATCTGCTTAAAAGAAGAAAGAACAAAATTAACCATTATTAAACTCCCAAGTAAATAAAAAATGAAAAGTTAAAAAAAAATGATCCCAAGAGAAATCTCCACTTGTAACCAGAGCTGAGGTTAGAGGGGTGTGGCTTAGCAAGGGGTTGTCCCTCTCTCTCCTCCCTCCCTCCTTCCTTCTTTTCCCTCCCTCCATTCCCTCTCTCCCCTTCCTCTCTCCCCTCCCTCTTTCTCCTTCCTTTCTTTCCCCTCCCCTTCTCCATTCCCTTTCTCTCCCCTCCCTTTCTCCACTCCCTTTCTCTCCCCTCCCTTTCTCTCCTTCCTCCCCTCCCACCCCACTGAGGGTGCAGCCATTCCTTCCCAAAGCCCCACTTCTGGCTAGGCTATGACTTTTCACCTCCATAGAGAAGGGGTCTCCTGGAGCCTGCCACAAAATGGAACAATAGAAAGAGATATGACTGAGGGCATTAACACAACTGCCTCCAAGGGAAAGGGCTCCTTATAGGCTCCAGCTCCTTACAGGCCCTCTGAGCTCCAAATCCCAGGGGAACAAATGTGTTCAGCTATAGGACTGGGAAATACCAGCTGGTCCAGTTCTCTGCCCCTCCCCCAAGGTCCAGTGATGGAAGGTGTCACTTAGCCAATCTGACATGTCATTTCCTCTTCTGTAAAATAATACCAAACAGCTCCAATCCCAAATGATACACAATGATGACGACCACCACAGCTGCTAGTGTCTTCCCCACAGAGATTCCCTTCTATGGACTCTGTTTATAGTTTCAATGTTTCTCATTATTTACCTTCCATCTCCCCATTATACAATGTACTTTCCTTAAGGGCAGGGATTGTGTTTTTTGCCCCTTTTTGTATCCCCAAGACTTAGCACAGTACTTGGCTTACATTGTTCAGTCCAACTCTTCAGGACCCCATGGACCATAGCAGGCCAGGCCCTTCTATCCTCCACTATCTCTCAAAGTCTGTCCAAGTTCACGTTCATTATTTCCATGACACCATCCATCCATCTCTTCCTCTGACATCCCCTTTTCCTTTTGCCTTTAGTCTTTCCCAACATCAGGGTCTTTTCCAAGGAGTCCCATCTTGTCATTATGTGGTCAAAGTATTTAAGCTTCAGCTTCAGTATTTGACCTTCCAGTATATACCCTGAATTAATTTCTTTAAGTATTGACTGCTTTGATCTCCTTTCTATACAAGGAATTCTCAAAAGCCTAAGTCGAAAGCATCAATTCTGTGGCACCCAGCTTTCCTTATAGTCCAACTCTCACAGTCATACATCGCTACTGGAAAAACCATAGCTTTGACTCTATGGACCTTTGTCAGCAAGGTGATGTCTCTGCTTTTTGGTATGGAGTCCAGATTTGCCATAGCTTTCCTTCCAAGAAGCCAGCATCTTTTCATTTCACGGCTGCAGTCACCATCTGCTGTGATCTTTGAGCCCACGAATATGAAATCTGACACTGCTTTCATTTCTTCTCCCTCTATTTGCCAGGAAGTGATGGGAACAGTTGGCAAAATCTTAATTTTTTGATTCAAGTCAGTTTTTACACTCTCCTCTTTAACCCTCATCAAGAGGCTTCTTAATTTCTATTCACTTTCTGCCATCAGAAAGTCTGCATATCTGAGATCTGGCATATAGTAAGTCTTCAATAAATATTTATTGACCGACCTACACAGAGTTGCTGTGAGGATTGGATGAAAAATAATGGATGTAAAGTTCTTCACAAACCTTATA
Organism: Vombatus ursinus; assembly: GCF_900497805.2. Classification (NCBI taxonomy): domain Eukaryota; kingdom Metazoa; phylum Chordata; class Mammalia; order Diprotodontia; family Vombatidae; genus Vombatus; species Vombatus ursinus. The sequence goes on from NW_020954808.1 coordinate 1,061,450, forward strand.
ATGTTTTGTGTGTGTGTGTGTGTGTGTGTGTGTGTGTGTGTGTGCTATTAATAAAATGAGAAGGCTAAATGAGATGACTGGCTTCTAGGTTCAGGACTTCATTCTTACTTCCCAGGGCAGCTAGGTGGCACAGTGGATAGAGTCAGAATAGTGTTGCGCCTGGAGCCAGGAAGACCTGAGTTCAAATTTGACCTGAGACACTTACTAGCTGTATGACCCTGGGCAAGTCATTTAATCCTGTTTGCCTCAGTTTCCCCATCTGTAAATGAGCTGGAGAAGGAAATGGTAAAACATTCCAGTATATTTGCCAAGAAAATCCCAAGTGGGGTCGCAAAGAATCAGAAACGACTGAACAACTTATTTCCCATCTCTTCCCCTGGGAAGCCCACCCTGACCCTCCTCTAAGCTCCCTCACACTGCACTTACTGTCTCTACTTCCTAGCTGGCATGCTGCCCAGCCAGATCTCTTCCCTCCTCAACTCCCAGCAGGCACAGGGTCCTCCCTCCCCAAAAAGTGCCCAGATCAGGACAGGCGAACAGAAGTCATTGCCACTATTTTGCATCAACTGAGACTTTACCTAGGACAGTGAAATAAACTCGAGTGAGCTACCAAGTCGACCTCCCAGGTCATCTGTTGCATGGGACGGGGAGAAGCCTACAGCTGTGTAATCTGGGTCCACTGCCTGAGGCTTCTACAAAGAAAGGGGCAGAGAGTGGAGCCAGGAGTGAACATGAAATCCAGACGCCCTCTAGCGAAACAAAAAGACAGGGAGGGAGAGGAGAGGCAGGATCTTGGAAAGTCACAGCCCCATCCAGCCTTACAAAGGGACCTCAGAGCCAGGGACTGAAAATGACTCTCACATCCCCAGGATTCCTTCCAGCCTTCACCAGAATCCCTCCTTTCTAGCCTGATGGCCACCTCCAGAAGTAATCCTGACAGGCCTCTGGCGTCTTGGCTGGCTATGCCCCATAATAATGGATTCAGATCAGGGAAGAGAACGCAGAGATCATACCCTCCAGCCCTCTCATTCTACAGATGAAGAAAGTGAGACCCAGGTGGGGTTTCAGTGACTGGAACTGAGCCTAATTTGATTGACTGGCTGGGATTCAGGGAGACACAGAGCTGAACAGAGGTGTGTTCAACTATGAATGAATGAAAGAATGAATTCATTATCTGCTTGCAAAGCTCCAAGCAGTGTGCTAAGCACTATTAAAAAAAAAAAACACAACATTCCTTGCTCTCAGGGAGCTCCCCATCTAATTGGAGGAGACAGGACCTAAGAGTTCGGCTGCAAGGAGGATGGAAATTCCTGAAAGTCCTAAGGTTGCATCAGTGGAGCATATGTTTGCACCAGCAGCTCAGAGACCTGTGTTCAGGAGTCTGGATGGTGAAATGCCAGGGCACAAGGCAAGACCTTAGCAAGAGATAGTTCTCGGTCTGCTTGTCTTTCTTCTGAAGGGCCACCATGTAGAGGGAGTAGGGGCTCTGAGGAGAAGAGGGGAAAGATCTCTCCTTCTAGTACCCTCTCTCCCCCAGCAAATAATGGTGACTTGGGGTCAATGTTCTGGGCAGATGAAGACATGGGTTTGCCCATGTGGCAAGAGAGGAGAGTGCCTAAGAGTGGGAATTCTCAGCTGGAGATCCTAAAGCAAACCAAGGCATTGACAAAGTTCCAGCAGAAGCACATGGCTGAAGCAGACATGTGCTTGCCTATGCAACACAAATTTGTTGTTCAGTCATTTTCAGTCATGCCCGACTCTTTGTGACCCCATTTCGGGTTTTTTTGGCAGAGATAGTGGAGTGGTTTGCCATTTCCTTCTCCAGCTCATTTTACAGAAGAGGAAACTGAGGCAAACAGAGTGAAGTGACTTGCCCAGGATCACACAGCTAGTAAATGTCTGAGCCTAGTTTTGAACTCATGAAGATGAGTCTGCCTGACTTCAGACCCAGCACTCTATCCCCTGTGCCACCTAGCTGCCCTTTACTCAACATGGAGGAAGAGTCCATACTCAATGTTCCTGAACCTCAACCTCTTATTTAAAAGAGGAGAGATTTTTATTTCCTAGGCACATGATCCTAGAATCTGGGCTTCTGGAGAGAAAAAGTAACTTTCTTAGCCAATAGGTTCCCAGAATCTAGACTTCTAGCAGAGAAAAGACATTTCTTTTGGGTGCTGCTAGAACTTGGGATTGTCTCATAAGTAACCCCAAATCCAGACACCTGGCTTTCTAGAGAAAATGGGAGCTACTGAATAGCCTCCTCATTTCTACCTCTTAGAATCCCAAGTCTCCTCCAAATCTCAACTCAAGCACCATTTTCTAATCCCACAGCTAGTACTTCCTTCACCATCAAGTAAGCTTGTATTTGTTTTACGTATGTATATGTATTATATATGTGTATGAGTTTATATATATATATATAGACTCTGTCTCTCTCTATATATACATATATACATATACACAGATATATGCATGTACAAAGATATATATACACAGATATATGTGTGTGTATGTGTGTAAGTAGATGGGTAGGTATTTAATGGGGCATCTAGGTGGTGCAGTGGTTACAGCACCAGGCTTGGAATCAGGAAGACTGGAGTTCAAGTTCAGCCTGAGACAGTTATTAGCTGTGTGACCCTGGGCAAGTCATTTAATCCTGATTGCCTTTAAAAAAAAGAGAGTGTGACCTAACTATCCACACAGAAAAAACCAAGTGGATAAAGAATATCAATTATGCACACTATGTTATACAATTTAGATGGACAGTTCAGAGAGCTGGCATATAAGTACATATATCATGAATACTGCAGATAGATAAAGAACTGAGCCCAGAGCTGAATAGGCAGAGGCTTTCTTTTTAACATCACTATTCTTCCTATGTAGCTAAGGATCATGGAACTAAGTCTCCAAGGAATGAGTTGCAAATCATTCAAAGGGTAATGGAGACACTCCTGTTTCCAGATCTCCACCATCCAATCCATTCTCCACCCAGCTGCCAAAGTAATCTACTCTGACCATGATGTTCCACTGCCAAAAACCTTCATGGGCTCCCTCTCCTCTAGGCTAAGATACCAAGTCCATCAACCCTGGCATTTAAATCCCTCCACATGTTGGCTTGTTCCCACCTACTTTTCCAGAAATTTTAATCCACTTAACGTACCCTACATTCCAGCAAAGCAGACTTATTAGCTGTCCCATGCCCAGATTTACTCCATTCTTAAAAAACCTTTACTTATTCCTGCCATAAATCAGCAAGCACTTATTAAGCACCCACTATGTGTCAGGTACTGTGCTAGACAATCAGGATACACAGACAGAAAAGTAAATTATCCTTACTATCAAGGAATCTACATTCTTTTGGAGGGAGACAATATGCACATATAAGAAAAAACATAATATATACAGAATAAATATCTACAAATAAGGTATTGCTCCTTTCTTACATGGACATTTTCCTTGCTAAAAGAGGTAGAAAAAAGGACATTTATGTTACAAATATAGGGAAAAAAAGCTATTTGAGGAGAAACACAGACAGTTTTGAGAGAATGTGAGACAAAAACAGCACATCAAAGATAAAAGGACTGACTAATGGTACATATGGCTGCAATGCATTATTCCCTAGCTGCTAATGTATGTATTACTGTTTTTAGACCTGTGAATTTTGTACATAGGAAATTCTGGATCAAAGAACTCTTTGGGGACTATGAAACAATTGTATATTGACTATTTATGTCATATCTGGCAGAAATGTGAATATGGGATTTCTCAACCTAAGCTAGAGATGGGAGGCCAGGCTTTGAGATAGGAGAGACATTCGAAGCCAATAAAAGAAGCCAAAGGGATAAAGGCTGAGACATCAGAAGCCAGAAACCAGGATGTAGAACACAGGAGCTGGTAGAGTTGAGAAGCTAGCAGAAGCAAAGAAGTAATGTGGAAAAAGAAGATCATAGTAGCTGCTTCAAGTTAAGCTAAGATCAGATCATTAGAGATAAGCAAGCTCTGAATTTAATGGTAGGGAACTGATCTGATTGGAGGAAAAATATGCTGCTGTTTGAAAGAACTGACTGTAGGTTAGAAGATACTTGTGTGGTCTGAAGAGCTGGCTGGACTTATCTGAATTGTCTTTTAGCACCATCTACAGCTTGAAAGAGGGAAAATCCCTCAGAGGTTTGCCTATCCTCTTTGGATCAAGACAGGGAAATCCCTCAAAGCACTGAGTAGTCCTGAAGCCCCCTCAAGCCTGAACAGCTTTGCAGATCCCAGGTTTATGGCTGCTTTTTACTAAAAGAGTTTTACACTTCTTCATGGTCCAAAGAATAAGAGGTATATGACTTCACCTAGTAGGAGATTAGAGAGACCCATAAGAAGAGTGGTCCTATGTAACAAAAGACCCATGGTGTGTTTCTCACAGAGATCTTACAGAGATCAAGAACACCAAAGCCTGTAGTCTGGAGGTATGATTTGCCCCAACACATGTGTTTCCCTACTCATGTGCCTCACTTCTAGGTTCCTTTGAGTTTGTGCCCACTTTTCCCCATGGAAACTACATGTATTGATGGGAGAGTGTGACCCAGGTTTATAAATGGACTGTTATATTATGATTATTATTACTTTATATTCTATTAGTATATGTATTACACTTAATAGTTAATGGTGTCATCTTCACTGATTTGTTTAAGTGGGAAGCACACTGATGGGGGCTCAGGAGCTGAAGTTCTGAGTAAAAGAGGTATACATCCTTCATACCAAAGTGACCCATACCCCTGAAGTTTAGTTTCCCATATCCCTCTAAGGAGCCACTTTGACAACATGGGTAGAGGTGGGCTGAGCAAGCCAACCAAGCTGAGAGAGAGAGAGAGAGAGAGAGAGAGAGAGAGAGAGAGAGAGAGAGCCAAGTATGGTGGCCATGGATATACCCATACTACATACAGAGTAAATACAAAATAAATATTCAGCAGTTAATACAAATAGTTGGGGAGGGAGGATACTAACAACTTGGGAGAGCAGGAAAGGCTTCATTTGGCAGGTGGTGCTTGACCTGTGTCTTAAAGAGAGGAATTCTTCGAGTCAGAGAAGAGTTCATCCCAGGCATGTTGATGGCCAGTGAAAGGCATGGATATGGAAGACTGAGTACCATGTGTGAACAGAGAGGCGTCCAGTTTGCTTGTGAGATGTGTATGTGTGAAGAGGAGTAATGTGCACATTACACAAAGCTAAAAAGGTAGGTTGGAGGTCAGGTTGTGAATGACTTTAAAAATCAAATGGAGGAGTTAATACTTTATTCTAGAAGCAACAGGGGACCACTGGAGTTTATTTATGGACAGAGGAGTAACACAGTCAGATCTGTGCTTAAGGAAAATCCTTTTTTCAGCCGTGTGGAGGGTGGATTGAGGTGGGAACCAACTAGAAGGCCATTATAATAGTCTAGGTGAGAGATGATGAGGGCCTGATCTAAGTTGGTGGTTGTGTGAATAGAGAGAAAGGGGTCGTATTTGAAAGACACGAAGGTAGAAATGTCAAGATGTTTGGTATGAGAGAGAATGAAAAGTCAAGTATAACACTAAGATTATGAATGTGAGAAATTGTAAGAATGATAGTACTTTTGACAGGAATAATGAAGTTTGGTAGAGGAGTGAGTCTAGGGGGAAAGATAAGTTTTGTTTCAGACATATTAAGTTTGCGATATCTCTGGGCCATCCTTTCAAAGTACTTCCCTATGTCAAGGGGTGTGCTCAAACAAGTGAGCCAACTGTTAAATTTTCAGTGTGAGCATTTACACCTTGGAAATCAGCAAATGCTACAAATCAGGACTTGATTTATTGTTTTGTTGATTGGCTAGAGTTAAGAGCATGATGTCCAAGACAACTCTGAAGGACTTGTGATGAAAAATCATTTCCAGAGAAAGAAGTGATGGTGGCTGAATATAGATTGAAGCAAACTTTTTAAAATTTCTTTATTTTTCTTGAGTTTTTTGGGAGGTCTACGTTTTCTTTCACAACATGACTATTATGAAAATGTTTTGCACAACTACACGTGTATAACCTATATCAAATTGCTTGCCTTCTCAATAATAGAGGGTGGGGATGGAGGAAGGGAGAGAATTTGGAACTCAAAGTTTTAAAAACAAATGTTAAAAAATGTTTTTACATATAACTGGGGAAAAATACTAAATTTTAAAAAAGATTAACATACAAAAAAGAACATGATGGAGAAAATGCCAAGGAAGAAAATTAAATTTAAAAGTGTGTCATTTATACTTTTTTTTCAGACAGCCAGTTGTTAAACATTTGCCAGTACACCAATGCCTTATCCCTCCTGCTTCCTTTCATGTCCAGACTGCTAAGAGAAAGAAGCTAGCGATAATACATTCATTGGCTCCATTTTCTCAACTCCCATCCACTTGTCAGTCTCCTACAATTTGGCTTTTGTCCCCACCACTCAAACGCATCTCCAAGGTCTCAAATAATTTCTTTATTGCTAAACTAAATGGCCTTAAAAATACAAACTACCTACATTATCAGAAGAGGAAATAGAATATCTAAACTGGCCTATTTTAGAAAAAGAAATTGAACAGGCCATAAGTGAGCTTCCTAAGAAAAAAGCAGCAGGACCAGATGGATTTACAAGTGATTTCTATCAAACATTTAAAGACCAACTAATTCCAATATTAAATAAATTATTTGGAGTAATAGGCAAAGAAGGGGTCCTACCAAATTCCTTTTAAGAAACAAATAAGATACTGATACCTAAACCAGGAAAAGAAAAAACAGAGAAAGAAAATTATAGAACAATTTCATTAATGAATATGGATGCAAAAATCCTAAATAAAATACTAGCTAAAAGATTACAACATATTACAAAGATTATACATTGTGACCAAGAGGGATTCATATCAGGAATGCAGGGATGGTTTAACAGAAGGAAAACCATTAACATAATTGATTATATCAATGATAAAAGTTAAAAAAGTATATGATAATATCAATAGATGCAGAAAAAGCATTTGATAAAGTACAACACTCATTTCTATTAAAAACACTTGAAAGCACAGGCATAAATGGACTTTTCCTTAAATTTATAAGAAGCATTCACCTAACACCATTAGCAAGCATTATTTGTAATAGGGATAAGCTAGAAGCCTTCCCAAGATCACGTATGAAACAAGGATGCCCACTGTCACCAATGTATTCAATATTGTACTGGAAATCCTAGCTATAGCAATAAGAGAAGAAAAAGAAATAGAAGGAATCAGAATAGAGAATAAGGTGCAGATGGTATAATGTTATACTTGAAAAATCCTAAATACTCAACTAAAAAGTTAATTGAAATAATTAATTTCAGCAAAATAGCAAGATATAAAGTAAGCCTACATAAATCATCAGCATTCCTATATATCACCAACAGCATCCTGCAGGAAGAGATAGCTAGAGATACCCCATTTAAAATTTAAAATAACTCTGGATACCTACCAAAACAAACCCAGGATCTATATGAACAAAACCATAAAAAATTTTCCACACAAACAAAATCAGATTTAAATAAATGGAGAAATATTACTTGTTCATGAGTAGGTAGGGTCAATATAGTAAAAATGACAATTTTACCAAAATTAATCTATATATTCAATGCCATCCCAATTAAATTACCCAAAAAAGTATTTTACAGGGCTAAAATAGAATATAATAGAAATAGAAAAATAGAAATGAAACAGAAAAAATAATAAAATTCATTTGGAAGAACAAAAGGTCAAGAATATCAAAGGAACTAATTGGAAAAAATGTAAAGGAAGGAGTACCAGGTCTTAAACTATCTTATAAGGCAGTAATTATCAAAACTATCTGATACTGGCTAAGAAAAAGAAAGGTAGATCAGTGGAACAGAGTAGACATACAATCTACAACAGCAAATGAATATAGTAACCCAGTGTTTGATAAGTGAAAAGACTTAAGTTTTGGGGATAGGAATTATTTGGTAAAAATTGTTGGGAAAGCTGGAAAGCAGTCTGGCTGAAATTTGGATTAGACCAATATCTTACACCATTTACCAAGATAAGGTCAAAATGTATACAGGACCTAGACATAAAGGGAGATATTACAAGAAAATGTGAAGAACATGGAACATACTACCTATCAGACTTATGGATAGGTGAAGAATTTATGAACAAACAAGACAGAGAGTGTTGTGAGATGTAAAATAGATAATTTTGATTACATTAAATTAAAAAGCTTTTACACAAATAAAATGTAGCCAAGATCAGAAGGAAAGCATAACACTGGGGGGGGGGGGATTTTATAGACAGTTCCTCAGATAAAGGTCTCATATCTCAAATATATAAAGAACTTTGTCAAATCTATAAGAATACGAGTCATTCCCCACTTGACAAATGGTCAAAGGATATGAACAGATAGTTTTCCGATGAAGAAATCAAACTAATTTGTAGTCACGTGAAAAAATGCTCTAAACCATTATTGATTAGCAAAATGCAAATTAAAACCCTGAGATATCATTTTATACCTATCAGATTGGTTAAAATGATAGAAGATAGAAAGTGAATGTTGGAGGGGATATGGAAAAACTGGGACCTTAATTAGTTATTGGTGGATCTAACCATTTTGGAGAGAGATTTGGAATTATACTCAAAGAGTTATTAAACCGTCTATACCCTTTGACCCAGCAATATTACTATTTGATCTGTTTCCCAAGATGATTAGGGAAAATGGAAAAGAACCTACATGTTCTAAAATATTTATAGCAACTCTCTTTGTGATGGCAAAGAACTGGAAATTGTGGGGATTCCCATCAATTGGGGAACGGCTAAACAAACTGTAGTATGTGTTTATGATGGAATATTACTCTGCTATAAAAAATTATGAGTTCAACTATTTTAGAAAAGCATGGAGAGACCTCCACAAAATAACGAAGAGTGAAATGAGCAGAACCAAGAGAACACTGTATACAGTAACAGAAGTATTGTTTTTAGAACAACTTTGAGTAATCAAGTCATTCTATTAAAAATACCTGTTAACCACAAAAATTCTATGAAGGAAGATGCTGTTTGAATCCAGAAAAAGAACTGATATACATGTGTATGCATATGTACGTATGTGTGTATACACATATAGATTTGTATCTAATGGTAGCCATCTCAAAGTTTGGGGTAGGGGGATGGGAAAAAAGTTACATGATAACTTTGTTGTATATTTGAAAGCAATAACAAGTTGTACATAATGTATCTGCAATTTCAGGTGCAATTCTCTGTTTCTCTATCTCATTTTGTTATGGAAATGCTTGGTTTTTTTCTTAAGTTCAGAATAAAATAAATAAATTAAAAAAAAATTAAATGGCCTTGCAGCAATTGTTGTGGTAGCAAAAACCTGGAAAGAAACTGGGTTCCCAGACAAAAAAAAAAAATAAAAATAAACTCTCCCCTTGGCCCTACTATTAATCAGCATTTATTGAATTTCTACTAGGTATCAGGCATTGGGGATTCATAGACCAAAAAATGTATTAATGGAATAGAATAGCACTATACAGTAAGAAATGATGTACGCAAAAAATTCAGAGAAACATAGGAAGAGCTGTATGAATTGACGCAGAGCAAAGCAGAACCAAGGGAGCAATCTGTATTAGAACCGCATATAAGCGAAAGTTTCATAAAATGCAGTTGAACTATGAGTAACGGGGAAAACCAGTGAAGGCAGAAGAAAAGAAAGGGAGAATGAAACAAACCTCCTCCTCCTTCATGGCAAAGGGGTGGGGACTAATAGAATAGAGCATCATTATCAGATTCAGTGTCTGTATCAGATATTTTCACTGATTTGTTTTTCTTGGTCACTTGGGAGAGTTGGCTCTCGAGGTGGGCAGGATGGGAAATGCCTGTGATATATGTACAAAAGAAATCCATAAAATTTATTTTTGAAAATAAACCCAGTGACCTTTTCTCAGTCCTCCTCAGTCTTCTGTTCTCTCTGTAGCATTCAGCCACCCCCTTCTCTCTGGATTCTCTTTTCTCTCCAGGTTTCTGTGACACTCTCCTCTCCTGGCTCTCCTCCTACCTGTCTGGCCCCACCTGGGTCATCATCCAGATCCATCTCCTTAACTGTGGGTGTTCCCCAAGTCTCTGTCCCAGGCCCTTTTCCCTTCTCTCTACATGTACTGTTGGTGACCTCTGCTCCCATGGGTTTAATTATCATCTCTATGCAGATGACTTCCAGATCCATCTATCCTGCCCTTTGCTTTCTCCTCAGCAGTCCTGCTTACGAGACATCTTCATAGACATCTCAAAATCAGTACGTCCAAAATGGAAGTCATTATCTTTCTCCTCAAACTCTCTTCTCCTTTTAACATTCCTATTTCTGGCAAAACCAACATTCCAGTCATCCAGGTTCACAACCTAGAAATTATTTTCAATGAGTCACTTTAACCCCTATATCCAATCAATCAATATGTCAGTCAATAAACACTATTAAGTACCTACTATGTGCCAGGCACTGTGCTAAGTGCTGCCTGTTCCTCCATGTGTTTCATAACCAATCCCTCCTTCCCACTCATCCCATAAGCTCCATCACTCAGGGCCTCACTAGGGAAGCCTCCCTCCTGGTGTACCTCCATCCAGTCTCTTACTTTTCCAATCCATTCTCTACAACACTGTCAAATATATCTTTCTAACACCTATCTGACCATGTTACTCCTTTTCTTAATGGGTTTCGATGCTTTGTATACCCTCTAGGAAAAGGGACATAGGAACTGGACCTATAATTTCAATGATCTAGGGAACTCCCGGGTAAGAAAACTGCCTCCCCCTTTTCTAAGGTCTAAGATCTTCTAAAGTTTAGAGAGCTGCCTAGAATACAGGAGAAGCTAACTGACTTGGCCAGAGTCATGCACATCAGAGGCAGCAGTTGAACCCAGGTTGTCCTGGCATGTCCACTATGTCAGGCTCTCCTTCAGAATCCTCTGCTTCACATGTCATGTCCTCCACAATCTGGATCCAGGCAATCTCACTAGGCTTACACATGACTCTCAACTTCATGCAGTCTCTCTGTCTCAAAGTGACCTTGCAGTTCACTACTTGGGACATTCCATTTCTAGCCACCACACTGCACAGGCTTCCCCTCCACCCACCTGCCCACCCCTGTTCTAGAGTGCTCTCCCTCTTCAGCTCATTAGCTCCCTTCAAGGCTCAACTCAAACACTACCAGAGGCTTTTCCAGATACTCCCAAGTGTTAGCTGTGCACATTCATATATACACACAAACACCCAAAATCACTTCATACTTATAACACCTCCTTGGTCAGATTTGTCTTTTCTTTGGCACATTCCTCTATTTTTCACACAGAAGGAGCCCAAGGGACAAAAGAATCTGTGGCATGTGCCACCCTCAGGGGATTAACATGACTGGAGCTGCCACGATATCATTTAGCTACTGAGCTCTGGAGGCACAAAACTGAACCTTTCTATATAGGGCTGGACTGGTTTTTTCTCACCTGGGGCAAGTGGCCTAAAAATCAGGGATGGGGGAAGAGGATGGACAGACACTAGAGGATACCCCACCCCCAAGTCCCTAGAAATAAGGCCATTCTACTCCCTTTTATGCTAATTATTCTTGATAATTAGGTCCTAAGGTCAGTTCTTTCTTCACATTTGGCATTCAGTTAAGAGACTTGATTTCTGGGAACTGGACAGAGGTGGGAGGAAGAAAGAGATAGAGAGAGATGGAGAGAGAAACAGGGAGAGAAGAAAGAGACACAGAAAGAGAGAGACAGAAGAAACAGAGAGACACAGAGAGAGAAAAGAGAGAGACAGAGACAGAGAAGAAAGAGAGAGAAAAGAGAGAGACACAGAGAAGAGACAAAGACAGAGACAGAGAGAAGAGGACAGAGAGACAGACAGAGACAGAAAGACAGAGAGAGGTAACTTAGATAAACAGCAGATAAGATGCTTTGGGGATGCAGGCTGTGAAAGGACATGAAACCACTCCCCCCACAAAAAATTCCTCAAATTTCCATGCGAGCTATAAGTTACATTAGGGATAATAGATTTTCAGCTGGAAGGAACCTTCAAGGTCATCTAGTCCCATCATCTTCTTGAAGAAAGCACAGAGGCTCAGAAGGTGAAGGGACGAATTTGCCTGGGACCACATGGAGAGTGTGTGTTAAGAATAGGATCTGAAGCCCAGTGACTTGGCCAAGGTCACACTGGCAGGACTCAAACCCCAAACTCAGAAGCCTTCCCATTGTACCATCACATAGATCAATTCCTTGATTTTTACAAAAAAGGAAACCAAGACCTGAGAGAGGGGAGGTGACTTTCCTGAGGTCCGAAAGGAAGGTTCATTCAGCTCTCGCTGGGATTGAGGCCAACCTCCTTTGTCCAACATCCTTATTTTACAGCGGAGGAAACTGAGGTCCAGAGGTCTCATGTGATTTTGTGATTCCCAGGCCAGCACTCTGTCAATTAGGCTGTTGAGGCTTGGCCTCCCTTAAGGCAGTAAGGTAGGACAGTGATGCCCTGGTCTCATAGCTCCAGATAAGCTGCTGAAAAGAAAGATGGACTCTCAGTCCTTCCAGATGCACTCTGGCCTAAAGCTCATCCCCTGTCCCCTATCCCCCTGTCCAAAGGAAAATTTGAGCAGCTTGGGGAGGAAAATTGTTGGGGAGAAGAAAAGATCCTTGGTCTGGGAGGCCCTCCAGGAGGGGTTAAGGCTCACCCTTCTGCCGGCTCTCAGGCCTCCTCTCTCCAGGAGCCAGTTGTAAGTGGTTGGGTTTGGGATTTTTTAGGGGGGTGGGAGTGGGGGTGGCTTTTCTCCCTAGGGAAGGAGAAGTGATCCAAGGCAGCCCCGACCATTGTCAGCACTTGGCCCCCTCTCCTTACCCAAGTTACATCTTTGACTTTATGGATGACACACCCAAGAGAGACAATATGGACAATGACACCGCTTCAAGGTCCATGATAAGAGTAGCTCTGGTTATTAAACAGGAAATACTCCTCTCTCTCCTGGGCATCTGTGAGTCAGAGCGGGCAACTCTCTAGCTAATAATAACGACAGCTAGCATTTATATAGACCAGGCACCGTGCTAAGCGCTTTACAATTGTTATTCCATTTGATCCTCACAATAATCCTGGGAGGTGGGTGCTGTTATCAGTCCCATTTTACAGATCAGGAAACTGAGACAAACAGGCTAAGTGACTTGCCCAGGATCACACAGCCAGTAAGTGTCTAGATCTTCCTGACTCCAGGATACACTGAAAAATGAAGCTGGCCCTGAGGCAATGACTGTCTGGACAAGAATCATACCAGCTGAGTCCTAGAAGAAGACCTGGAAAACCACACCTGAGACATAGGGGTAGAGAGCTGCCTGAGAGAAGTATAGTTCCTTCCTCACAGTACATGACCACCAACACAATTTTGAGAGGAGACACCCTGGTCCTGGCCTAGATTGGCAGAAGACATGGAACAGGAGTTGTTTAGACAGTGAAAAGCCAAGGTGAAATGTGTAATGCCTCATCACAAGGCCCACAAACTGCATTGTTCTGATGAGGTTCAGTTATCAGCCTCCTGAGAGAGGATAACAGTAGTTACAAGTTATAAAATTCTGCTTTAAGTCTCTCTGTCAACGCACCCTTGTGAGTCTTTTGTCTTTTACCACTTGTTTATACAAAATAAATACCTGTCCCATGCCTGATTTATATTGCACACTGAGCACCTTTCTACTCTCTTCTCAGGAGGACCCTAGACATGAGCCAAAAACCTATACCTTAAACAATTTCCCCCCATGGCACCAGAGTGGAGATATAACAAGCTAACATGTATGAGAAAAAAGAAACCTAAATTCCCCTTCCTTCAAAGCCAAGCTCTCCCAGGACTGAACCTGGGCCAGACCTCTAGTAGGTCCAAAGCAATGAGCTTCCTTAGGGAGAAGATTGTCTTTTTTTTTTTAATTAGCCATTTATGTAGATTTTGAAGAAGTATCTGGAAGAAATGTAAGCTTCTTGAGGGCAGGGACTATTCTGTTTTTGTCTTTAAGAAACATGAATAAATTTGCTTTTTCATATGGGTTATAAAGAGCATTCACAATATTCTCTGATTGATTCCAATTTAACACGTGAATCTTTTTGGAATGTAGTTTCCAGTCATAAGTGACTGAGGTGCTAATACTGTGGTGATGAAGAATTTCTAATTGGCCTTCATGTTAGAACTTATGACTGGATTAGAACTGAATTTATAATGTTGAAAACTATCTTTATATGTAATTGGAAAAAAATAAAATACTATTAAGTGGGGGGAAATTAAATTAAATTTTAAAAGAACCGAACTTACCTACAGAAAGATATGCATACACATACAGTGCTTAGCATAATGCCTAGTACATAGTAGGTGCTTAATAAATGTTTATTGACTGACTGGCAGAGATTAATATGACCCTCTCTCAGCTCTTTTCCCATTTCTCTCTTTCCTGATGACTTTTGGGTGAGGAAGAGCTACTACAAATCTCCAGGTAGGGAGAGGGCAGCAGCTACAGCAATTTTATCTCCCCACCCAGCTGCCATATGTCCCTGAACACATGGTACCTGTTTCTTTTGTTTTTATTCTGTCCTGATCTTAGGTGAAAGAGTATCTGGACACAGAACAGAACAGGCTACAACCTTGTGAACTTCAAATGATCAGAAGAACCATAAGAGGTCTCCTCAACGAGCCGAGATAATAGTAGAAACTAGTGGAACCAGCCAATAGTAACAACACCTGAGTTGTGTAGGAAGCCCCTGAGAAGCAACTTAATTAAATATAGCAGTGGGTTGATCCATCAGCCAAGGCTCTAAGTTCTGCATGGAGCTATAACAGATAAACAAGGAAGCAACTCATCCATTGGTAATGCCACATATAGAAGCAAACAATGGAGACTGGTTGATGAAAGAAAAGGACTCCCCAAAACAGACACTATGAGGCACCCCTCATCTGCATGTGTTCCCTACATGTGTGCCTCAGAGCCTTTGTGCTTTTAACTTGAGCCCTCTCTCTCCAAGGACTGAACGTGTACAAATGGGAGAATGTACTCTGGGCTTGGGGGATGCTTTTGTACATCTCTTTTCTTAGTAAATATCCCTCTGTTAATGCTAATTGATGTCAGCTGGGATATTAGGAGAAGCACTCTAGATAGAGACTCCCAGACCCTCTAGAACTCTAAGGAGAGCAGTGGTCCACTGACACTATGGGAACCCAAACTGTCAGCAAATGTGAGAGCTAGGAGAAAGCCCAGAGGGGGACACTCCACATGCATCCTTAGCACCAAGGATAGTGCTTGACACTGGAATTGAGCTGAAGAAATGCTTATTGGTTGATCGATTGATTAATAACAGATGGATAATGTCAAAAGATCTAGGGGTGGGCTGAAGTGCATCAGATGGACCTACAAAGGATCGATCAGGGTAACAGATAAGAGTGGCTCAGGATGAGGTGTGGAGCCACATGGACAACACAGGAGATCAAAGAAGAATTCAAGTAAAACGAGAGGATCTCTGAAGTTTCTTCCAGTCCTGATAGCTTTTTTAAAATGAATTTGTCTCACTATCTTTCGTTTGTCAAACACCCAAATTTTTACCTAAATTTTGCTCTGTATTCCTCCCCTTCACCCTTCCTACAGATCCATCCCATATAATAATTAATGAGAAAAGAAAGATAAGGAAGAAAAAAAGTGAGCAAAAACTTATCACTGCATTGAAAAGATATCTGACAAAATGCAGTGTTTCAAATTTACGGCCCCTCCACCTCTGCAAAGGAGTAGGGGAAAGCAACTTCTCATATCTCTTCTCAGGAGCCAAGTTTGCTCTTTGGAATTTTGCAACACTCTTTTTTTTCAAATAATTTTATTTATATCCTTAAGGGCTTTTTAAAAACATCATCAGAATTTTCCCCAGTATTCCTCTCCCTCCCCCTTCTCCTCCCATATCATATAACAAATAATATTTTTAAAGAAGAAAAAAAAACAAAAACAAAACACACAAAAAAAAAGAAGAAACAGAGGGAGAGGAAAAGAATCAGCAAAAATGACCAGTACATCAGAAAACAGACGCAATATACCGCATTGATGGATTCCTCACCTTTGGAAAAGAGCAGAGTTGAAGTATCTTCTGATCAACTCTTCTTTGGGGTCATGCTTTTCTTTGTAATTTTGCAACATTCACTTTTGACTATTTTGTGGAAATTGGTTTTTTCCCTTTACGTTGCTGAAGTCATTGTGTATATTGTTTCCTTGGTTCTTTCTGTATCAGATTGTGTATATCTTTCCACAATCTTCTTTATTCCTCAGATTTATCCTTTCTTAGAACACAGTAATATTCTGATACATTCATGAACCACAGTTATTTTAGCCATTCCCCAATTAATAATCATCTGCTTTGTTTCTACTTCTTTACTACCACAAAAAATAAAATACTGCTATAAATGTTTTGGCGCATACGGAACCTTTCTTTTTATCAATGACTTCCTTATTTTTATGCCTGCCAGTGGAATCTCTGGGCCAAAGGGTAGGAACATTTTAATCACTGTTCTCATAATTCCAAATTGTTCTCCAGAATGCTTGTACTAACCAAGTTCCACCAAGAATTCATTGGTGTGCCTATCTTGCCACAACCTCTCCTACATTGACTATACCCATCTGCCAGTTCTGCCAATTTGCAGGGTATGAGGTAAAATCTCTGGGTTGTTTTGACTTTCATTTTCTTACTATTAGTGATCTGGAACCCAGTTGCCTATGATTGTTAATAGTCCGCAATTCTTGAGTGTAACCCTAGACTGAGTGAGGAGCAGGGCAGAGTTGGTAAGAGCTGAGAGGCCAGTGCCCTTTGAATCCCCTTCCTTTACCCTCCTCTGCAATCTAGTGCCACTGGCTGATGCCAGCAGTGACTTATCGTACTTCAAACAAGACCTTGCAGCTTTCCACCCACCGCCTTTGCACAGCCCATCCCCAAGCCTAGAATACTCTCCCTCCTCATCTCCACCTCCTGATTTCCCTGGCTTCCCTCAGGTCCTGGATAAAAGCACATTTTCTGCAAGAAGCCTTTGCCATCCCCCTTAATTCTAATGCCTTCGATCTGTTGAACATCTCCAATTTATCACATGCATAGCTTGTTTGTACATAACTGTTTGCATGTTATCATCATCAAGAGCAGGAACTTCTGTCTTTTACCTTTCTTTGTATACTCAGTACTTAGCACAGTGCCTGGCACAGAGTAGGTATTTAATAAATGCTTATTGACTGATTCCCAACTCTGACATTCTCTGCTCTAGGTTCCCTCCCAGCTGACAGTCCCTGTTCTAGACCTGTCCCCACTCTGACATTCCCTGTTCTAAGGGCCCGCCCAGTTCTGACATTCCATAGTCTAAGCCCCATCTCTGCTATTCCTTGCTCTAGATTAACCCCACAGCTCTGATATCTCATGTTCTAAGTCTTGACACTCCATGGTCTAAGCTCCCCTCCCCAACTCTGACATTCTATGATCTAAGCCCCACCTCCCCCAGCTCTGATATTCCTTGTACTAGATTCACCTCAGCTCTGACATGCCTTGTTCTAGATTCACCCCACAGCTCTGACATCCCTTGTTCTAATGGCCCTCCTAGCTCTGACATTCCCAGTTCTGAGTCCCCTCCCAACTCTGACATTCCCTGTTCTAATGCCCCCCAGCTCTGATATTCCTTGTACTAGATTCACCTCAGCTCTGACACGCCTTGTTCTAGATTCATCCCACAGCTCTGACATTCCCTATTCTAAGGCCCCCTCAGCTGATATTCCTTGTACTAGATTCACTTCAGCTCTGACACACCTTGTTCCAGATTCACCTCCCATCTCTGACATTCCCTAGTCTAAGGCCCCCCAAGCTCTGATATTCCTTGTTCTAGATTCACCCCACAGCTCTGACATCCCTTGTTCTAATGGCCCTCCTAGCTCTAACATTCCCAGTTCTGAGTCCCCTCCCATCTCTGACATTCCCTATTCTAAGGCCCCCCCAGCTGACATTCCTTGTATTAGATTCACCTCAGCTCTGACATGCCTTGTTCTAGATTCACCTCCCATCTCTGACATTCCCTATTCTAAGGCCCCCCCCCCCAGCTCTGATATTTCTTATACTAGATTCGCCTCAGCTCTGACACGCATTGTTCTAGATTCACCCCACAGCTCTGACATCCCGTTCTAATGGCCTCCCAGCTCTGACATTGCACGAGTTATCTAAGATGCTGGGGCTGGTTGAGTGCTTTGGGACCCCATGGTGGAGGAGACATCTTGATCTCACACCCCCAGGGTCCTGAGAGGTCCATCCCTAGGCCGGGGGCAGCGCACTGACAGGCGGCCAGCCTTCAGGCCTACCTCGCCTCGGGGTTGTTATGGAGGATAGGGGGAAGGAAAAACCATCTCTCCCTCCCCTTTCTCCTCCCTGGGGCGTGGTCTTCTTTGGCCACGTGACCCTTTGGCCCCGCCTCTCCAGCCCAAGTCCAGAATGGAGCTGCGTGATGACGGCATCCTCCTGGTCAGACCATACAAGTGGTGGGAAGAGGGCAATGTAGGGGTCGTTTGCTGCAGCACCGTACCACTGTCCCTGTAGGGGCCTCGATTAGAAGAAAGAGGCCCTTGTCTCTTCAACAATTTAAAATTCTTTGTTATCTCTTCACTCCCAGGAGATACGTCCTCTCCTTCCAACGTACACCTTTTCTCTCCCTGTCCCCCTTTCTGACCCCACGCGGTGGCGCGACCCGGTTTGACGCATTGCAGGGAACGTCGGACCAATTGGCGAGCCCCTCTCATTTCCGCTGCCATTGCGGACCAATGATGGCTTAGTTCACACGGTGGGGGGGGAAAGAATCGTGTTACGCATGAACCATTGGTGCCCCTCCACCAAGTCCGCTACGGCTAAAGGAGAGAAAATAGTCCCTGGGCCGCGGACGGGGGCGGGGGTGCGCAACACCCCAAGGATAGATCCGGCTCGGGCCCGTACAGACTAGGGCTGGAATGGGGCGGGCGGAGGGATCCTGCACCGCAGTGCGGAGCTGAAGCGGGTGGGGAAGGCATCTGGTGGAGGCGGGGCCGGGAGGACGGACGGGCGGGGCGCAGGCGCAGGCGCAGGCGGGGAGGCTGTCGGCGGCGCGCGCTGCAGTCTGTGGTGGCGCGAGCGCGCAGCGGCGGCGGCGGATCCGGCAGGAGCTGTGCCCCCTGCTGCGCTCGGAGCCTCGTTCCCAGCGCCGCGCGACCCCCGCTCTTCCCTCCTCCTCCTCCTTCCTCTCCTCTTCTTCCTCCTCTGGTGCCCAGAGCGCCCGTGTCCCGCTATGGTGAGTGTGCGCGGAGGGGGGGGAACCGTTAGAGGGGGGGGAGGGGAGGGGGGGGGGGGGGTGGTCAGTGTTAGCCCGCGAGGCCCTCGGGGTTGTTTGGGGGAGGCGGATGGTCAGTTCTGTACCCAGACGGTGGAGGGAGAAGAAGAGCTGACTTTGGGGAGGGGGGGCGCTGATGATGGGGGAAGGAAGGTGTGCGGGGAGGGGTAAAGATGAGACCCCCGGAGGGGGAGGGAGGGAGGCTAGCTTCGGTCTTGACCCCAGGAAGGCGGCGTGGGGGGAGGGGAATGGTCAGTTTCTAAAGGGGAGGGGGGGCTTGGGTCGTGCGGGGGAGGGCCCCGGGGGGTGGGTCGGGGATGGGCGGAAAGGAAAAGGGGCGGAATGGGGGCCGGGGGGATGGGAATGAACTTGGGGTGCGGAGCTGTTGCACTCTTAATAGGGAAGAGCCCTGCACGTTTGGGGCGGGGACCGAGTAAAGATGGTCTTCACTGGCAAGAGGAAGGCGGATAATGGAGGGTTGAACCCTGACTCTGGCAGATAATTCCATTTGAGGACAGATGGTTGGGGTGGGGTGGAGATGGCTCTGAAGTGGGTGGGGTGACCTTAGTTATTGGGAATTGGACCCTGAAATGGAGATTAGGAGCCTGACAGGAGGATCCCTAGGGAGAGGACTGTGTGGGGGAGGGGGGAGGGAAGGGGAAGAAGACAGCAGTTGAGGGTAGAACCCTAACAAGGAGGAACATTTAAGGGGCTGATGGATTGGAAGTGGGGGAGATGGCTAATCCCTAAAGGGGGGGGTTGAAGACAAGGGTGGGACCTGGCTGGAGGTTCTGACCAGGAGCACAGTTGAGACCCTGAGCTGGGGATTTGCATTACTGTTGGGAAAGACCACTGAGAGTTGGTCTCTGGGGAGGGGAGCTGGTTCTGACAGGAAAGCCCCTGATTGGGGGTGGGGAGGGCTTGGTTCTGACCAAGAGAAAACCCTGGAGGGAGAGAGGGGAGGGTTTGGACCCTAATGGGGTTGAATCTTGAGGGGCAGCTGGCTGATCTATGTAGAATGGGGAAAGGGATTCGTTCTGATGGGGTTCTTGAGGATAGCTGGTTCCAGATGAAGCAGCCACCAGGGTGAGTGATTGTTGCTATCAGAGAGGACCCTCGAGGAGAAGGATTTACCCAAGAGAAAGGTGGGTGACTGAATCCTAGAGATCAGAGAAGATGGTAAAAGGTTGGTCTTGGGGAGGGAAGGCAGACACTGGTTCTGAGAGTCCAGGAGAAGGGAGCCAGTGAAGGTGAGCATTTAAAGAAGGAGGCAATATTAGTCCCTGACAGAGGACCTTGGCGAGAAAGGGACACAGTTGGTTGCTAAGTTTAACACTGAGAGGTTATGCTTGGACCATGGTGGAGTTAATAGATTAATAGGTAGGGATAATTGCCTGAGGTTTGGGAAGGACAAAAACAACTCTGAGAAAAGGATTAGAGGAGTGGTATGGGGGGGGGGGGGGGGGACTAAAAGGACTCGGGGAAGAGGGGGTTGTTTTTTGCCAGGAAAAGAGGGGGCATTTGAACCCTTGGGAAGAAAAAGGATTATATGGAGGGTTAAGGCTGGCCCTTGAAGAGGATGGTGATGATTAGACCCCGAGTCAGAGGAAAGAGAGATCAGTCCCATTTGTTGGGGGAAAGGATCAGAGCAGCCTTGTGGAAGTGATGGGGAGGGGGAAGACGGGAGAGACTGAACCCCCGATTGGCTGAGGAATGTTGGCTCCTGAGGTGTTGGGGGCAGTTGGTATGTTAGGGAAAAGGGAGAGAAAGAGGTGACAGTTAATCCTGCAGATAGGGGTGGGATGATAATTGGATCCTGGAACCTGGGAACTAGTTGGTGTCTTTGCAGAAGGAATTGGAAGGGGGGAGAGAAAGATCCCATGTGTAATAGGGAGGAAAATGGAGGGGTTGAGCAAGCCCTGAGCAAGGCACTGGGATAAGAGAGGAGCTCAGCAGGCCAGAAGTGGAGGGTGGAAAGAGAAGGTGTGAAGACAACAGCCTCCTCCTCTTGAAATTCTTGAGGTGAAGGGCAGGGGGAAAGAAACTAGGGAAGGAGGATGAGGAGTGTGGCGCTGGGTGAAGGCTTGAAAGGGAAGGGCCTGGGGGAGGGGGGAGAATCTGGGTAGGAGGCAGGATGAACAGAGAGGAGCTGGAGGAGCTCAGAGGGAAGGTGGAACTGTGGGAATGATGGACAGGGTTTGCGTATTAGGCAAGTGGATGAAGAGTAGGACCCAGGGTGCAAGTGGTCAGGCTGAGGTGCAAAATGAGGGTGTTTGGGAGAATATTCCAGGTTACAGAGAATGACTTAAAAGCGTGGAAGGGGTGTGGAGCTAACCGATGGGTTTTTCCTGGGAATTGAGTTTGTGCCCACAGTGGGGTTTTAAGGATAATTTGAAGCATAGGCCTGCCCACTGGGGGGGGGGGGGGGGTGTTAGATAAACAGGCCTGAGTAGGAAGGACTCTCTTTGGTACAAAAAGGTGGAATTGCAAATTAAGGCTTGAGATTGGGGGAAGAGGTTAGAGGTTGCAGGTGGTTTTCTGGAATGTTGGAATAAAGGATTTCCAGTTGGGGGGTGGGGGGGATTAGGGCTTTGGGGGAGAGGGGGTCAGGCACAATGGAATTTGGCCAAGGGTGCCAAAAGTGCAGGAACTGGTGGGTGAAGTTGCCCAGGGTAGCATTTGGAAAATGAAGTCCAATGAAACTGAGGTTTGAGGGGGAGAAAAAAGAGTAAGGGTCCATGTGGAAGCCCAGAAGACCTCCTCCCAGCTGAGGAGAGCCAGCTCCCTCTGCACAGGGGGAAGGGCTGGAATTCTCATCCTGCTGGGTGCAGCCTGCAGCCCCACCATCTTACCTGTGTTCTCTGAAACAGGCAGCTAATGTGGTGTCTCCTTTCTCCTGGTCCTGAGGGTTATCTGGGAGTCTAGTGCCCATCACTCGTTGGCCACGTTGCCTGGTGTCAGACTTGGACCAGACTGCCAGTGAGATTTTTCCCAAAGAGCTCTTACCTTCTCTGATTCAGTGATAGGCCCGAGCCCCTCACTAAAGGAGGTGGAGGGGGTTATTGAGACTTGACCAGTGGTGGTGACTTTCAGGACACCGCCCCCTACCACCAGTTGACTTAAGGAACAGCCTTCTTGCCTCCCAAGCCAAGCCCTCTTGGCCTCCCCCTGGGGCCTAGTCATGCATAGAATGTCAGACCTGAGCAATGATCTTCTTCCAACTCCTCCATTTTCTAGCTGATGAGACCGAGATGGTGAGTGACTTGTCCCAGATGTTTGTTTCCTCCTTGGCACAGCTAGAATTTTGAGAGAAAAAAGGAAGAACCGTTCTTTCGTACTCTGCGACACACCCCCGCGCCCTCCCCACACACATACCCAAAAAAACCCTGCATTCCCATCTTGCTGGTATTGGCTGAGAGAGAAGCCTCACTTGCCTTGGGTTCCTTTCTCCCTCCCACCCTCCTATCTCCACCGCTACCTCCCTGATGCCAGCTTTCAGGGTCTCCCACCTCAGAAACACTTCTGGGGAATCCACAGCAGTTCATTTTGTCATCACTGCACTTGCTTCCGCTTGGGTGGGAGGGAACGAATCCTTTCCCCCGTGGCAGACTTTGGCCTAGCCTGCTGACCTGCTCCCTGGATGGCCTGAAGACCCTGACTCAGTGTCTGCTCTCACCCAGTACCTGTGGAGCTTGGGGCCGTTCCCCACCCCCTGCCTTCTTTTCAGTCACCCAGCTTAGAGACTAGAATATGGAGGTAGGGAATAGCAGGCTGGCTCTGCCTCCTGCAGCCTCCCCTCCCCCAGCCCCTGCAGTACTGGCCCTGGCTGGGGAGCCATTGGCCTGCTTGCTGAAAAGAGCGTGTGTCCATCGGGAGAACCTACCCCACCTTTGCCCCTCTTCCTTTCTGCCCTGCTTCCCTGGCTCCTTCTGTGATCCGTCTGCTCAGGTGTCAGGATGGAGGGGACCAGGGCAGATCCTTTTGTCTTCTAGAGGCTGGAGCTCGCTGAATGAGATTGCAGGCCTCTGAAGGGCTGCTGCCCTGGCCTGGCCTCCTCCAGCACAGCTCAGCTGCTGGCACTGCGGCCTCCATGTGGGGGCAGGGGAAGAGGGCAGCTCTGGCTAGTGAGGCTGGAGAAAGGCAAGGCCTTCTCTTCCCATCAGCCCGGCTTCTCTTCAGAATGGCTGTTTCTGTCCCCCTGCTTTCCTCCGTGACTTGGACATCCCTCCCATTCTGCCCAGTCATGCCTCGTTTCCTGTGGGTCTGAAGTCTCCTTTTCCCAAAGGGAAAAAAAAAAGAAAAGGTATCTGTTACAGCCGTAGGAGCCTTCTTACCACTGATCTTGAGAGGGAGTTGGAGGCATTGTCTGAGACAGTGATCCAAGTGGAGTGGGCCTCCATACAGCCGCTTGTGGGGCCAGGGCAGAGATTCTGAGCTGCCTCTGCTGAATTCTGGGCCGGCAGCCTCCGGGCCAGCGCAGCCCTTCGCCTACGCGTCGCTGTGCTCAGTTGGTTCTTCCCCCCATTCTGTGACCTGGCTTGCTTTCAAGCATCCTGAAGTGCATTCCTGCCCTGGGAGGAGGGCCTCTGCAGTACAGCGTGGACCAGCCTCAGCCTCAGCCTGACCCGTCGGGTTGGGATGGCAGGGAGGGAGAGAAAGGGTTAAAAACACTACAGCGTGGTGAGGGAAGCCAGCTACAGCTTGAGCCTGCAGTGACTGCCACTACTGCAGTCCCCTCCCTGACAGCTGCCCCTCAAGTCTGAGGAGAACAGAACAGCACAGCACTCTCCCCCCCCCCCCAGAGAAGGGGGTGGGGCAGATGGAGCAGCCCCAGCCCCCGCCTGCCAGCCCAGATGGGGCTCGGCTCCCAGCCTCCCCTGGAGTGTGGCAGTCCTGGAAGAATGCTGTACCCTTAGGCTTCCTGTTACTCGTAGGGACAGGATTTGGGTTAATGGTGCAGGTCTGTGCTACCACCTCCACTCCCTCCCCCTGCTCAAGAACTGACCTGTTTCAGTTTGGCAGAACCTTCTAGACCTGCTTGCTTAGGCCTCTCGGGAGGAAGCTCCCTGCCTCCTCAATGACACCATAAAGGCACAAACTCACAGCTCAGGGAGGCTTCTTTCCCCTTGAAAATGCTGTTGTTGGGAGGAGGGAGCCCTTTTCATGCCCTCCACCACATCATGACAGAACACCTCCAAGAGCATCCAGTCCCTCCTCTGCCAATCAGTCTCTCCATTCTACACACATAATCCAGAACTGAATTTCCAACCTAGTATAGCCCCTGACGCACTGAATAGCTCCAGAAAAGGCTCTGCCCCTACCCCATGCCCCTTGCCACCCTCACCCCAGCTGCTTTGTCCCCAAGAGGGATGCTGACTTGTCTCTGCACAAAGTGGTTTTTCATCCTGAGGAGGTAGAAAGGAGAGATTCTTTAAAGAATTGTGGGAGGTGGCTAATGACGGCTGTGGGCCAGCCCGGTGACAGACTCCTCTTTTTGGTGCTTTTCCAGGCTGACCAGCTGACCGAGGAGCAGATCGCAGGTGAGTCCTCTTCTCCCGCTCCCCATACCCTCCAGGGACACGTCTACAACTAAGCCACTAGATTCCTGTAACCTTGTTGTTGCTTGCCTGCTGCTGTGGGGAAAGGGCAGGAATGCCCCTGGGACTCAGTATGGTATACTGCTGTCCCCTATGGCACCTTGCACAGAGGTCCTGGGGATGTGGCATGATTCCCGTTGCCAAGTGCTTTTCCCACAACAGACCTGGGAGGTGGGCAGTGGCAGTATCTCCTTTACAGCTAAGGATCCTGAGGCTTGGAGGGGCAGCAGCTTAGCCACGACCACAAGGCAAACCCGGATCTCCTTAGCCCCACTTTTCTGTTCTTTGTGCTGCGTGCCACCTCTTAAATGCTGTTTGCTGAGTGACTGTAGCTGGATATCACCAGTGAGCTATGTCCCCACTGCCATGTTGAGTGAAGCTGGTTCATGGCTTAGGTTCTGGGCCTCCCTCCGTTGGGGCACCTGCAGCCCCAACAGGGTAATGTTAGAGATCTGGTTCCGTGCTTCTCGTTCCCTTAGAAAAGGCTTCTCTGAGCTTGTGTCCCAGGTGGAGATCTGGCCTGAGGTGATTCTCTCTGGGCCTGCCTGGCTGCTGGGAGCCCTGGTCGCCTCGGCTTTCCCCGTCCTCACTTTGCTTCTCAGCTGTGAGCCTATGTGGCCAGGAGTCCATGTCCTCAGCCGTCGTGTCGTTGAGCGTTCCTTAAGAACGGTGCGCCTGTAGGACGTAGGCCCTGCTCTAGGGGACCCAGTGGGCCTTGGCCAAAGCGTGGTGATGCTGTCCTGAGGGAGACAGACAGTGAGAGCCAGCAGGCACATGGGGACAGCTGCCTGAGGTTTGCCTGCCCGGTCACCACCACTGCTGCTCCTCCTCTCCCCACGCATATCCACCTACCTCTTCTTTCCCTTTACTAGTTAACAAAACGCCACCCTAGACAATACCCTTTGGGGAATGGCAACTGGACATCTCCTGTTCTCAGCAGCTGTGAAGCGGAATTGGGGTTCAGGAGCATCTGCTGCCAGAATGAACCCAGTGGGAGGATAGGAGCCATGTGCCCACCTTCCGCGCAGCCAACTGCGCCTCCTTGCTCCCGTCCCAGCCCCAGCTGCGGCCTTCCCACTCAGCACCAGCAGCTTCCCGGCCCTCTGGCTCAGCAGGCGGCCCTCCCTCCCCACGCGCTGTCCGTCCATCCGCGCACCGCTGCCGCCCACCCCCACACCTCCCCACACATAACTGCTCGGCTCCAGTTATGAAGCTGCCCCAGATGCAAATGGAGGGGTGGGGACAGGAATCTGGGTTGGCAGAGGCGATTACATGGGTTGCATCTCCTTGGGCTTCATCTTAGGGACTGCTGGTACCTTTTGTGGCCTTCTCTTTCAACTTTGGAAAGAGGATGGGTAAAGATAAAGGCTAAAACTTATGCATCTGAAGCGGATTGGAACTGTCTGCTCTCTCCCCAGATGTAGAGCTGGGCTGGGGCCTGCTGCTCAGGCAGCTTTAGGGGTAATTTGGCCCTGGAGGAGTCAGTGGAGCTGGTTAGGGGCCTGGGTCCTTCGAGAGGTACTCACGCCAATACTCTTGTATATAATAAAATGTCCCTTCCAACTCTGACCCTGTGCTCTCGCATTTCAGAGTTCAAGGAGGCCTTTTCCCTGTTTGATAAGGATGGAGATGGGACCATCACCACCAAGGAGCTGGGGACGGTGATGCGATCCCTGGGTCAGAATCCGACTGAGGCCGAGCTCCAAGATATGATCAACGAGGTGGATGCAGATGGTGAGCCCTGAGGAAGTGGGGCGGACGTGTGGGCCCGTGGGCGGCCCTCATACCCCCGTGCTGGGGAGTTTGGCATTTCCCTCCCGGGGCCAGAAGTTGTCTCCCAAGTACCAGCTGAGAGCATGGTCTGTGTTGCTGCGTTCCCAACTCTTCTAACCTGAGCACCCATTTCCAGGAAATGGGACCATTGACTTCCCTGAATTCCTGACCATGATGGCAAGGAAGATGAAGGACACAGACAGTGAGGAAGAAATCCGAGAGGCGTTCCGCGTCTTTGACAAGGTGGGCAGGTGGCTCTGCGGTGTGCAGCGCCCCCTCCTCCTCAGGCTGTGAGTGGAGGCCCGGCTCCAGCACTGGCCGCTACTACTGGGTCACTTTGAGAATTAAATGAGGTGGTGGATGGAAAAGTTTGGGGAGGTGAAGGAGGCACTTGTGTGCAGACGTGAGGCCTTTTCTCATCTGCTCCTCCAGGACGGGAACGGCTACATCAGTGCCGCGGAGCTCCGTCATGTGATGACCAACCTCGGGGAGAAGCTGACTGATGAGGAGGTGGACGAGATGATCCGAGAGGCGGACATCGATGGTGACGGCCAAGTTAACTATGAAGGTGTGTCTGCCCCTCCGTCACCCCGGGAAGCCCCGGCCCAGGGCGGAGCCCAAGGGAACTCAGGCGGCAGCCCGATGGGAAGGCAGAGGGATGGTCTGTGGGAGCGACCGTGGGGTGGGTTTCCCAGCATTCGTGACATCCTCCGGCATCACTTGCCCACGTCCTAGTTAATGGGAAAAGGCGGAGCCACATTGTGCCTTCAGCGAGCAGGCCGTGGGTCTCCGGCCCAGAGTTGGGTCCCCAGGTCTGACGCACATTCCTTCCCCCGTCTTGTCTCTGCAGAGTTTGTACAGATGATGACCGCGAAGTGAAGGCCCCGGGCAGCTGGTGATGCCCGTTCTCCTTTGATCTCTCTCTTCTCTCGCGCGCGCTCTCTCTCTCCGACACTCTTACTCGCATAACCTGGTTCTAAGCCAACCCTGACTGACGACTGAGAATCCGACATAAAACAACATGAGATTTGTCCCAAGCTGCATGACTGCTCTTTGATCTCCCCTCGTTCTTCCCTCTCTGCCCTTGGACATCCCAGCACCTGAGCTGACCCCTCAGACAGACCCTCCCCCACCCCAAAAAAACCACACAGGGGATCTCTGCCTTCATGGCTCTCTGTAGGTTTCCTCCTCTCCCTTTGATTTCTCACCCTGTGTTCGGTGGCCAGTGCTGGCCCCATGCCGGGAGCTGCAGCAGAGTGGGGAAGAGTGTCACACCCTACCTGGGGCAGGAAAGCCAAACCCTTTAGATGTTTGCATGCGTCTGGCACTGTGGTTCTGTGTTCAAAACCTTGGGGGGGGGGCCATGGTGAAAGGCCTAGAGGAGTTCCGACTTGAGGTCTTGGGGTGGGTGGTGGGTGGGCATGAGGAAAACGTTTGAAATCGAGGAGAAGGGAATTCTAGACACTGATTGGGGGGTAGGACAGGTGAAGGGAATGAGGTAGGGATGGACAGCATTACACAATCCATTGGCTTTTCTTCCCAAATAATCCAGCAATTGGCTCGACCAAGTTTTGGCCTGTGGGAGAGGAGGGGAGAGGTGTCCCTGCTCCCTCGGCACCTTGTATAAATTGTAAATGTCCACACTCCTCAAGCAGTCTCTTGAGCTGTTCTGTAAATATCTGGTGCTAATATCCCCGCCGCTCTCCCCACCCCAGCCGGCTTCTTCGCTCCAGTCCCGCAGTTTGAGTGAACGTGTCGATGGTCGCTTGGCAATGTGCTCGACTCTTTGATTTGTTTTTTCTTTTTCAGACAAAATCCATATATAGCTTGGGGGTGAGGGGTGACCCAACTCCCATTCTTGATCATAGCTGCAATAAGAGCGATGTAGGAGCCCCTAGGAGGGCCGGTCTGTGCTCCCCCCTCTGGCCCACCGCGCGTCTCTCTAGTGACTAACTGCGCTTGTAGCTGTATGGCGCTCACGTCTGTGCTATGTCTCTGCTAGTCATCCCCTCCCTCCGCCGCCGGATAGCATGATCAGCAAACTCTCTTCTTACCAACAACCGTTTCTCTCTTAACATTGGGACGAGGAAGGAGCCATGGGCAGACTGGTCTTTTTTCCTCCTTAGGTTCTTCTTTCCCCCTCTCTCTCCCTCTCACACCCCCAACCCCCAATGCCCAGGTGGATCAAACTGACCCTTCTAGGGCCTGACACGAGATTTCTCTCCTGAACCACCCCCTGGTGCCTTCCTCCCAGGGGAAGGGGAGGTGGAAACCCAGCCAAGGGCCATGGTGGGCAAGCAAGGTGGGACGAGGCTATGGCTATTGGGGAGTGGTTTTATTTTGTTTTGTTCTCTTTTTTAAACCGGGCAATATTGTGTTCAGTTCAAGCTGTGAAGAAAAATATAGATCAATGTTTTCCAATAAAATACAGTGACTACCTGGGCTGGCTCTCTTCCCCTTTTGTGATAATTCACAGGTAGAGAATGTTTTTTGCTTTACAAAGGGCATTTCCCACAAGAGCCCTGTGAGCCAGGCCAGCCTCCCCATTTTCCAGATGAAGAAATGGGACACGGAGAGGTTCCGCTCAGATTGACGTCACCACCGGCCACTTCCCTTCCCCCCAGGCCCCCAGCCAGGAGCTGAGCACATCGTCCCGAGCCCTCGGCTCTCCCAGGAGCCTGCCTTCTCTGAGCTCCCTTCCTCCTCCTTGTCATCTCTAGCATGTCGTGTTTGCTTTTTCTCCTATTGTTTCATGGAAGTCAGCCCTATTGAAATTATAAGCATCGATGTCACAGCTGTATCTTGATTCTTATGTCTCCTGTAGTACCTACACTAAAACAACTTCAAAGCTGTTGTGCAGTCGTGTCTGACGTGTGGTGACCCCATTCGGGGTCAAGTGGTTCACTTCTCCAGATGAGGAAACTGAGGTGAACGGTTAAGTCCCTTGCCCAGGGTCACACAGCTAGTGAGAGTCTGAGGCTGCATTTGAACTCGGGTCTTCCTGACTCCAGGCCTACTCTATCCATGGTGCCACCCAGCTGCCAGGACAGTTTCCAGATTGCTATTGAAATGGCATACACTAGTTTTAATCTAAGTAGTTTTACAGAGTTTTGCTCTGGACCATGAAGTGGGTAATGCAAGTGTTAGCCAAATTTAACAGATAAGGAAACAGGGCTCAGTCAGGAGTTCAGCAGTATGCAAGGACCTCCTAGGCGAGAAGGGCCTTGGGTTCCAACTTTATTGAATGGTCACTGATGAACACTGAGCCTGTGTGAGGCACCTTGGAGAGTACAGTAAGGTACAATATAGGGCTTAATTGCATAATTGTGTCCAGTGAGGGGTAAGCAGTGGAGCTCTGGAGTGTGAGGTCAGCAGGACAGCTACCCAGAGGGGGCCCAGCGTCAACTGATAGACGTGAGGGACCAGTCAGATTTGGATGGGGGTTAGTAAAGGTAGAGGGCACTCAGCCGCCCTGGCACCACAACGGGGCTGAGCTGCCAACATCCCCTGGGACCAGAGCCCCTGATGGCAAACCCAGCATTTACCGTGCCATGTTTCTTAGGGGGATCTTAGAGACCATCGGGTCTAACTCCCTTGTTTTACAGAGAAGGAAACCGAGGCCTGAAAAGGTTAAGGGATTTGCCTTTTTGCTGCAGACATCCAGGAAGCAACTGTGGGTGTTATTTGCTTCTGGGGGAAGTGAGTAGGGGCCTAGCTCGGCTGCGGAGTGGCCGTGGCCTGTGCTGCTGCAGGACAGCTCCCTCCTTTATCCGGCGTTCAGTCTGGCCTCTGCTCGTGCAAACCTCCCGGAGCGCCTCTGCCGCGGGCTGCTGTTACCTAGGAGTCTTTTGATGAGTATTTAAATAGCCTTAGAACCTAGAAGCGGAGGCTGGAAGAAGCCTTGCATCCGTCTGCAAGGACCGGCCATTTCGCGGGAGGCTTGGGGGTGCACATGCGGAATGGATGCCCGGGCTCTCCCCTCAAAGACCTCGCAGTCGCGAGGAA
Organism: Vombatus ursinus; assembly: GCF_900497805.2. NCBI lineage: Eukaryota > Metazoa > Chordata > Mammalia > Diprotodontia > Vombatidae > Vombatus > Vombatus ursinus. Next base: position 1,092,183 of record NW_020954808.1, read on the forward strand.
GGACCCATGCAGGGTCGTTTGGGGAGGGCGGAGGGCCGCAGCATACCTGGTAGGACCCTGACGCTGAAGCTTGAATGGAGTTGATGGAGCCTTCCGGGCGTGGGGAGCAGCCTTCATTTTACAGATGGGGAAGATGAGGCCCGGAGAGATTGTGACTGGCAATTGCCGTAACATTATTAGTCACGTCCACGTTTAACTGCCCCCTCCCCCAAACAAAGTCTAAGCTAAATAAACAATTAGTGAATGATAGGGAAAGAATTGTATCCTCCCGGGACCAGTGCCTCGAGCGTAGTGCAGAGTCCCGTGGGCTGGAGAAGGGGGCAATGAGCTGAGCGCTTTGAGATCCCTCCCCAGCGCTCGAAGGCCGGACTGTCTTGGGGCCTGCGAGGGTCTCCGGGTGGCCAGCAGAGAGAGGCAGCCGCCAAGCAAAGAACCTCAAGCAACCCCGAGGATCTGGGGCCCGAAAGGCCTCTAACAGCGAAGGATTTCTCGCACAACTCCCGCCCCCGACCCCCACCATGGTTGTTTGATTGGTTGTCATTGACTGAGAAAGTCCATTCCTGGCCCGGGGATCGGCTCCCAAAAGGAGCCGTCTGTTGGGAAGCCAGCTCCCGTCTGACTCCTTCCTGCGTTGGACAAATGAGCATCCCTGGAGAGGGGAAAGGATTTTCTCAAGGTCACACTGGAACACACCCCGAATATAAGGGTAAATCAATGGTCTGTCTACAGCTCCTGTCTCTCTTTAGGAGCCTAGAGCTGGAAGGGACCTCTGAGGCCAGCTGGCCCACCCGCCACATTTTACAGATGAGGAAACTGAGGCCCACGAAGGTAAAGTGCTTGCCCAAAATCTCACATACGTAGTGTCAAAAGTGGGATTTGAACTCAGGGCCTCAACTCCAGAGCTGTTGCTACCTAGCCCGAATCCCACTCCACACCTCCTCCCAAAAAAAACCAAACCCACCCATCCTCCAGGAGTGTACTTCCCAGGCCTGCCCTCTCAATCAGGGCTCCACCCTGCCGTGCCCAAGAGCTATGGGCAGGTGGGATTTCACTTTCCCTTCCCTTTGTTCTGGATCTCTTTTCTTCCCTTATCCCAGCTTCAATGTCCTGTGATTCCTTCCCGGTGGGACTTTCGGCTCAGACTCTGGCCTCGCTGTGCCTATCCATCTTCTTCTCCACGGTTCCCTAACTTAAAACCCCTGCATGCCACATTTCAAAGGGACTGCCCCACCCTCTCATCTGACAGATGACAAAACTGAGGCAGAGGGGGAGGAAGGGACTTCATGTGATAGTGTGATACATTCAACTTTTATCGGCCGTTACCCCGAAGTAGGGAATGTCCTCTTGCTGACATTCAGCCTGGCTCTTTGTCTGACTTTCAAACACTTCCAGTCATAGACAGGGAAAGGAGCACTTGGATTGGGAGAGAGGGTCCCTGCATGCTCATCCTGGCTTGGGGCCCTGGACCAATCACAGCCCACCCCCCACGGACATCATTTTTTACAAATTTTTACTTATTTGAGCCTCACTCCAACCTTACGATGTAGGAACCCCATGGAATTATAATCTCCAATTTTACAGATGAGCAAATAGGATCAGAGGTTAAATGACTTATCTAGGGTCACACAACTGGTCCATCTTAGAGGCGGTATTTGAATCTAGGTCTTCGTGACAGCATGTCCAGTACCGAAAAGGTCAAACATAGATGATATTCTAAGGCCCCTCCCAGCTCTGACATTCCATGTTCCAAGGGCACTTCCTACTCCATTACATGCTATGTCTTCTAAGGTTCCATCTAATTCTAAAGTTCTGTGACTTTGGGAACTTAATAGATGTCCAGTCCAGCTTCACAAAGGAACAGACAAAAAATGACCTGCCCAAGGTCACACAGTAGATGACTTAGTGGCAGAAGGACTGAGCCCAGGCTTTCTGGCTCTTGGGCCGGGTTTCTTTCAATTCCATTGGGCTGGAACCCTGCCAGTCCTACAGTCTAGGAGTCCTGGTGAACCCCGCCTCCATTGTGCTGCCGTGTCTCACCCTAGGCTAAGAAGTCACCTGCATGGGTGCAGCTTCAACTCGTCTGGTCAAAGAGTGCCCCCGAGTGGCCAAAAGGAAGCCTGTCTTGCAGAATCCTGCTGCTTGGTCTGAATGAGAGAATGTGCTGGGCCTTAAGGAGCTGAGCTGAAGAGAACTAGGCACATCACGGAGGGTGGAGCCCACATGGTCCGGAAAAGGGAAGTGGGATTCGCCTGTCAAGCTGTTTTTTTCTACTCACCCTCCAGCCAAGATGCCAATTCACCATTCCCTCTGGTGCCCCAGATTAGGAGCTGTGCCTCCAGCCCCCTCCTTGAACTGCCAAAGGCATGCAGAGGCCTAGAAGGGGCCTCACCCATTTTGGGGTCCACAGAAATGGACTGTGAACTTGGGGAAAAGAATAGAGATTAGAAGGGCCTGGGGAGAAGCTGGAGGCCTATCCTCTACCTCCATCATCACTCCAGGGCCATCGATGGACAGGCAGATATTGAGTGCTTTGAGATCCTAAGGGTTTTGCCCTGTGAATAGGAAGCTTGCAATGCTCATTCACCTAGGACTTGGAGGCATAGTGCGTTGGGTCCCTTGGCCCATTCCCCAACATTTGGATGAGAACATGCTTCCATGTGGTCTATGAACTACCCTCCCTGCCCCCCACACACACTTTTGCGACCACCCCTCTGTTTTCTTTCTTGTACTCTACCATTCACTTCTTCAAATCCTGCCAAGTCCAACAGCTTACCCCTACCCCGCTCCACCGCCCCAGCTCCATCCTCTTCCTCTGGTCATCTCCGACATTCCTTTCACCTTGGGGCACTTCATCTCCCCTGGGGAGAAAACTTGATTAGGGACTAGGGATGGGGATGGGGTGGAAGTATATAAGATGACTTTTTGGGGGGAGTTGCAAGGAGCAACTTGTCTGATGGGGAAGGAAGCCCTTGAAATCTTGAACTCTCCTATACTGAAGAGAGGGAGAGGCCCCCCGCTGGGGAAAGTAGCAGGGAGTGGGGACCAGAGTTGGGGAATTAACATTGAGGATACAGAAGCCACTGAGAACTTTCCGGCTTTCCAAATATTTAGACAGTGAGATGGATAGGGGATAGAGGGCTGGGCTGGGCTGAGTTGAACTGGGGCAAGGGACCAAGGAGCCTAGTTATTTTGAGATCGCTATTCTTCCTGGGTTCCAGGACAAACTTTTTTCCTTCCTCTGTCGTCTGGCCTTTATGGGAGCAGCTACTTAGGGGGTAATCCTAGAGGAGCGCTGAGGTAAAGCCCAAGGTTGGAAGGTTTCGGAGACCCCGGCAAGCCAGATGCCAGGGTTCCTGGGCTGATAGTAAGGAAACCAGATATGTCTGTCCCCTGTGTTCCCCTCCTTTGTCTGAGCCCCACCCAGACGGCCAGTTGTGGCCCTGAGAATTTCATCTGCTTTTGAAACTGAAAGGGCCCTTGGAAACTATTCTAATTCCTTCATTTTACACATGAGAAAACTAAAATGGGACTTGGCCAGAGTCACACAGATGAAACGGAGAGTTGGAGATTTGGTCCATTTCTGATATCATGGTTTGGGGGTCTGCCTTTGATACCTGGAGGAGAACCTGCTTGTACCAACAGTCTGTCTTTCTTCCCATATCCCAAGGAGCCACAGCTCCCCTCCTTCGTCCCACCCAGCCTGGCAAGAGCTGAGATGGCAAACGGAGGCTGGGGGATCAAACTTGGCAGGTGCCTGGTGCCTCATCCCTGGGTTGTGTCCGGAAAGGAGAAATTATGGACCTTAACAGCTGGTGGCCCCATGGGTGGGGCCGGCCGTAGGCAACAGAGTACGTGCTGGAGCCTTCGGAAGACGGCCTTTCTGAAGAGGATGAAAACCCAGGGGTCCAGGATGGGGTTGAAGGCACTGAAGCGGAAAGCAACGAGGTCTCCCAGGTCCTTGTGGTCAGGTTTGATGGCCTGCCTGAAGCCACGGATCTGGGGGAGGAGGAGGGTCAGGGAACAGGTTAAGGAGACCTGGGACACCTGGGGATCAGACCTCCTACTCCCCACTGTTTCTCCAACTGTCTTTTGGGCACCCAGGAGCCCCAGTTCCCAGTTCCTCCCATCTCCTCCCATTCTGAACCCCTCTGGCCGTGATGCCTCCATACACAAAAAACAAGATGGGGTCGAAGGCGCCTTGGACTTCCAGCCCTCACGCCCTCCCCAGGAGTCAAAACCAGGCACCCTACAACTTCCCAAGATAAGGGCAGAAGTAATTTACCCAAAGGTCACAAGGAAGGGGCGAATTACAAAAATTACCAAACAGATGTTTCAATGCGGGTCTTCTGACTAAAACCATCCCTCGGATACTTCCTCTCTCTGGCTTCTACTCTCCACCCCACCCCAGTGGCTCCCACACCCCCTCTCCCCAAGTCGAGTGGAACAAGAGGTGGGGAAGTAGCAAAAAGATAAGGGAAGATAAAGAAACCAAAAAGGAGGAGGAAAAGTCACACTCAGAAGAGCTGAGAGGTGAACCTGGTATCTTACTGGGACTGTGTGCCCACGGGGAGGTCCATGGAGGAGACCAGAATGATAGAACCTCAGCCTTGCCTGGGACTGCAGAGATCATCTCCTACCTGGGCGCCAGCCAAACAGTCTAGCCCTCGCCACCTCCACCACCCCTTTTTATAAAGAAAGTGAGGAACAGAAGACCAAGGAAGTTTTCCCACCATCACAAAGCACACCAGTGGCCTGATACAAAGGAGAGACCCAGGTGAGCACTAAGTAGATACCTCCAGTCTGAGGGACTACGTATAGCTGGGCATGTGAGGAAATGAGAGGGGGCTATAGGCTATGGAATAGGAGGAAGAGGAGGAGGGACAAGGAGGGAAGGTCCTCTAGACAGGGGTACACAATCCAATTCATGATGCCATGCCTGAAAGGGACATTTAAGATTGCTTCTCATTTTGTAGGTGAGGAAACTGAGGCCCAGAAGAGCAAAAGGCTTTATCCATAGTCGAGGTGCAGGTAAGGGACAGAGAGAGCAGAGAAGGCAAGGAAGACTGAAGGAAAGGAGCTACTCCCTGCCCCCTCCTTTCCCCTTCTACAGGGGGTCTCACCGTGAGCGGCAGCGAACAGATGGCCAGGATGCCTGTCATGAGGGCCAGCAGGATCAGGTGGTCCACTTCATCCTCACCCTCCCTGGGCCCCGTCCCGGCTCGGCCAGGCGCCAGGGAGCCCCTCCGCCGCCGCTGTTCCCGGTACATGCGGCACAAGCTCAGGGTGACGGAGCCGTTGCATAAGATGATGGCACCCACCAGCAGTGCCACCAGGGTGGCATAGGCCAGCGAAAAGGCCCGCACAGCCACCTCCTCGGAGCGCATCTGGATGAAGCACCAACTCCCCGGACAGTACTGTTGGTGCCGGCCCAGCCCCAACAGAGGTAAGGAGCAGAACAGGGCACAGAAGGTGTAGATAGCAGGCAGGGCCAGCTTGGCATAGCGACGTCCATTGAGTTGTGCATAGCGGTAGGGGTGGCTGAGGGCCAGGCATCTCTCCACAGCCATGGCACAGAGGATGAGTGTGGATGCCAGGCCAAAGAAGGTCATGGCGAAGGCAAAGCAGTGGCATAGCCCCGGCCCCTGAGTCAGCCCCAGGAGAGAGCTGTTCTGGGCATAGGCCACAAAGACAGCGGGGCTCAGGAAGCATGTGCCCAGCAGGTCAGTGCCGGCCAGCCCGGTGACCAGCACGGCGAAGGCTGAGGAGCGAGCCCGTAGCACCCGCCGGTGGGCTGCCAAGATGCCCAGGGCCAGTCCATTACCAACCACCCCAGCCAGAAACATCAGCGAGCTTGTCACTGGACCACCATTGCCCTGGACGTAGGTGAGGTTCTCGCATAGCTCAGGCATCCCCGGAAGGGCTGGAAGCTGCCTTGGGGCTCGGGGCCCCAGGGGCAATGGCCCTTCAGGAAGCAGCAAGGGGGGCAGAAGGAGCTCCGGAGCCCTCCTACCAACCTCACCCTAAAGCTTTCTTTGCTCTCTGGGTGCTCAGATTTCCCTCATCGAGATCACCCTCACCTCTCTCACCTCTCTCCCAACATGTCTGCAGAGAGTCTTCAGCTCCCCATGCTCTGCTCTGACTCTGACTCAACTCTGCCTGTGTACTGTCTGTCTGCTCCCTCTCTGGGCTCTCTATGCACCTCCCCTCCCCTCCCCTCCCCTCCCTCCTCCTCCTTCCTCCCTCCTCCCTCCTCTCTCTCTCTCT
>NW_020954808.1:1098546-1126904 GCF_900497805.2 Vombatus ursinus
TCTCTCTCTCTCTCTCTCTCTCTCTCTCTCTCCCCTTCCTCTCTCTCTCTCTCTCTCTCACAGTTTCTCTCTGCCTCTCCTCATCTTTCTGTGCTATCTTGTCTTTTGGTCTTGATTCGAGTTATGTTTAGTCTATGACTCTGTCCCAGTCTCTTTCTCTTTCTCGTTCTCTCTCTCCCCCACTGTGGCTCCCTGCTGCCTCTTCCTCCTCTCTGGGCTCTGGGGTTGCTCCTTGCTCATACATACTCTTGCTTTCTCCCTCGCTCACTCCCTATCTCTCTTGCTCTACTCCCCACGGATGCTTTTTGTTTCCTCTTCCTGACTCCGCCCCATCTCCCTCCCTCCCTCCCTCCCTCCATCTTCCTCCTTCCTCTGCTCCCCCCATCCTCCCCATCCAGCTCACTCTCTCCATTACTCCCCCCATCCTCTCCATCCAGCTCCCTCCCCCGCATCTTCTCTCCACTTTCTGTCATTTCTCCCAAACTCTTGTCTCTTCTGTATCTCTGGCACTGCACCTCTCTCTCCCACCGTGTTTATCTCTTTCTAACTCCCCAGCCCACATCTGTCTCTCCCCCACATCTCCGTCTTTCCACCCTTTGCCTCATCCTTTAATCTCTCCCTTCATCGCTGGCACCGGCTGACCTCCATCCCTCTCCCTCTGCCCCCCCTTCCATGTTTCTACCCCCATTTCCCTCAAGTCCCTTCTCCACATCAGTCTGTCTGCTCCATGTGGCCACTCTCCATTGCTACCACCTGGACGTCCCCATCTCTTCCTGCTTCCATCCCTATCCCCCCATCTCTGCCCCCATGTCTGGCTCAGCAGCTCGGGTTTCTCCCTCTCCTCCCCTCACCCAACTTTCCCCACTTTCCCTTCCTTTCTCACTGTCCCCCCAGAACCCTGCCTCCTCCTCTATTCTCTCCCCCCACCCCCCATCCTTGCCTAGGGGAACTTCCAGCCCTAAAGGGAACGGCCAATGAGCAACCAGTGATTCTTCTTTGGGACAAGATTGACCAATCAGAAGGGGGTGGTGGCAAAAGTCACGGCTGAGACGGAGGGAGGTCAGGACTCCAGGATCTCTCCTGGGCTGTGGCCCTGGGGGTAAGGATACTGTCCAGGAGTTGGGAAATAACCAGGAAATGCCTTTCCGATTTGATGTTTTCCAGGGGCTATGAGCTCTCTCAGCCCCTTTCACCCCAACCCAGGGAGGGAGTCAGAGTGAGAAGTTGGAAGGGGAGATTCTTAATATCTCCAGTTAAGTACTTGGAGATCCCCTTGAAGGAGCCTCAGAAGAGAAAGTTGCCCGAGGAGAAGGGGTCACAGCTGGAATATATTTTAGCCACCAGTTTTCCTGGGGAGGGGAATGGAGACTTCCATAGAAGCCCCAAAATACCACCCCCTTCTTTTCATGTCTCCCAGGCCCCAAGCTAATACTCTGTGATGGAGCTTCCAAGAATAATATTTGGGGCACAGAAGGTCTGCAGCACCTCACCACTCACTTTCTCATTCCCCCTAGGATGGGGGCAGGGTAGTGGGAGCCAAAAACATGAAGATCTGAGATAGCTGGGTTTCCCTAGCTCCCCAGACATCCCTCTCTTGATGGGCAGAATGGAATGAGCCCAGGTTGACAGCAAAGAGATCTGGGTTACAGTCCTGCTTGTCCTCCCTCCCCTCCGAGGTTCATTCCCTCTCTGGGCCTCCATTTCCTCTCCTGTCAACTGATGGGGTTAGACCAGGCAGACTAAATGAGACCTCAGCCTGTGTCCATAAGAGAAGGATCCAAGGGGTGTCTGGGCCCCCCTAGATAAGGTAACATCCTTCCCCACATTGGAGAGTTGAAGCTGAAAGGCAACTCTCACGTGACCTCCAGACCCTAGTGTGTACCACAGTCTTGGTGTGCAAATATAGTCCTATCTCCCCCCGCTTGCTGCCTCCCTCCCTTCCTATCTTCTGGATCCAGCTGGCATCCCAGGATTCCAGCAGTGATGGGGCTCAGGAAGAGTTAGACACTGGCCCCGAGACCAACAGTTTGTGAGAAGGAGAGGGAACTGGGAAGTCTTGATCTCTCTACCCAACCCTGCTCCACTCCCTAGCTGAGAAATCCTTGATCAGAGGGCCAGATCAGATCTTCCCAAGATCCAACAATGGCTATTGTGTCTATCTGTGCATACCCCATCATTGCGACTCCCCCACCCTCCCCAGACAGGCCAAACCCAGAACTAAGAACTGTTTAAAAAAAAAAAAACAACCTAGCAGAATATTAACGAGGAGTCTAGGGAAGGCTAAAACCTTTCCAGCTCCCCTGGGAGCTCCCTTTAGACCTCCCTTTGGATGCTCCCTAGCCCAGAAAAGGGCAGGTCCATCACCTTAACTCTCCATCGTCAGTCATTGACATGTGCTGTTTCTGAGGTGAATGGGAAAATGGTGGGTAAACAAGAAACCAGAGGCCTCTGCTCCTAGCCTGGTCTGCTGTCAGCTGTGTGTGACTGCAGACCCGCCCTTCTCCGCTCTGGACCACAATTCCTCCCTCTGTAATATGGAGAGACTGGGCTAGAAATGATCTCGAAGTCCTCTTCCACCTCTGATAGCCCAGGCTTCTCTAATTGCGAGATTCAAAGGATGTTATTTAATTAGTTTCTAATATTCTTGAATCCCAATCCCTGAACATCCTTTGATTATGAGCTTCTAACATCCTGGTCCTCTCTTCTTTGAACTTTTCTGCGATTTGAGGTTTCTAACATTTTATCACTCTACTCCTCACATTTTGGCTCCAAGCTGATAATATTCTGTGATTCTCTAAGAGGTACTGGGAATACTGAAGAGGAGCATCCTGGCTCTGCCTCCAGGCTAATGGGCCCAGGGGGCCAAGCTGAGAAGTCTGGGACTCAGCTTCCTGGTAGCCTCTGGCCCCTTGCCAGCCACTACCCCAGACTTCCATGAAAGCCCAGGATTGAGGTACACCTCAGACATCTTAATCCTCCCCCATCCCCTGGCCAGGCCATCTTCCCTAGACAGGCTAGGGGAGCAGCTGGAGTTGCCCATATGCCCAGCCACTCTCTCACCTCAGATGGGCAACCAGAGGCAACCTCTGCCCTCTGGGTGCCCTCAGGAACCTGGTGCCTAGGGTGTAAGTGGAGTGGAGGGGAGATTTCTAGAGAAGCTGGGAAAAGGAAGTCCTTAGGGACAGTGAATCAGCAGAGGCAATGACCTGAGAAAGACTTCATCTTCTTCTGTGGTCCCCTGTCAAGGAATTGGATTCAGGCTTTCTGTCTCCCCAGCCCAAAGGGGGAGGGGCAGAGGAAGTCCTAGGCTCACCAAGTTGGATGAGAACCTTAGTCCAACCAAAGTGGGAAACAGATCTTCTTTTCTACCTAGACCTCATTCTATTCTAGGGAGGGAGGGGAAGTGGTCTGGAGGGACCGACTAACCGATTTAGAGTGGTTTAGTGGAAAACCCCAGAACTCAAACCCTGCCGTGCTCTTTATCACCTGTTTTGGTGTGTATTTCTTAACCTCTGGACCTTAGTTTCCTCATTAGACTAGGTCATCTCTAAGGGACCTTCGGGAGTTAGATCCTATCTAACCTAGCCCAGGACATTACACCCAGAGCAGACCTCCCCTCTGTCACCCTCCCTTCCTCCTCCATACCAGTAATGATCCTGTAATGAGGTCTGGCAACTCAGCCTGCTATTTGACACCTTCACAATTCAACCAGCCTCCTCTCTTCTTCCCCTCAGGCAGGAGCCCTCCCAGCGCTTGCATTCATCAGGTTGATCACAGCTTTCCTTTCCTTGCTCAGGCTACTAGTGCCACCTAAGAGGAAATGGTTCTTTCTTTCTGCCTATCCCAGCTCTCTTCCAGCATGATCCACCCACCTGGACAGGGTCTCTCCTTCTGTCCCCCTAGAGCTGGAGTTCTTAACTCACGGGGTCCATGAGCTTGAATGAGAAAAAAATTACGTCTTTATTTTCATTAACATCCGGTTGAAATTTAGCATTTCCATTCATCATGATTATAGCGCGGTCCCAACATAGTGAAGTCATTTTGGTCCTCTCTTAGAACGAAGGACAACAGCCAATGACGAAAACAACAAACAGCGCTGTCAGCAGCACCCGGGACTTAATCGCTGATAGAAATCACAGATATTTTTGTAACACATGACAGTGGTCACAGATTATCTCAGAATAATCATTTCTTTTCATCGCTGCTTCAAAATGACTATAGCTGGCAGACCCACTTCTAGAACCTACGTGAACAGTCTTCTGATCCACAGATTGCATGCAGATTTGGGTATTTTCTCTATGATCTTACGAATTTTATTCTCTGCATTTAAAAACAAGATTCTGAGAAGAGTGTCAAATGTCAAAGCTCCCTGTTTTGTCCTAGTGTTGAATGGAGCATTTTGAGTTTGAAGGAGCCACAGAGGTTGTATAGCCCAGTGATGTCGAACTCAAATAGAAAGGAAAGGGGGCAGCTTGGAAGAGGAGGGGGCCACTAAACCATCCATGAGGATTCCTGCAAGCCCCATATTGATGTAGAAAACCACATATTAACATTATCTATGTTTCATTTTTATTTATTTTGTTAAATATTTCTTCAAGTCTGGACTCAGACACATGACACTTACTAGCTGTGTGACCCAGGGCAAGTTACTTAACCCCAATTGCCTCACCAAAAAAAAAAAAAGAAAAGAAAAAGAAAAGAAAAATGATTGTCAAACATCATCAAACATGTAATTGGAACATATTTAATGAAACAAAAAAATATTTCCCAGTGACATTTTAATCTGGTTCAGTCCACACTGGGCAGCCTGTGTATTTGACATCTCTGATCTAGTCCACTCTTCTCATTTTATAGGTGAGGAAACTGAGGTCCACAGAAGGGAAGGGGCATGCATTGGTTCCATAGGCTGTCAATGACAGAGCCAAGATTCAAAACCACATACGTTGACTCCAGGTCCAGCACTCTTTGGACCAAACCATACTGATTTAAAACCAGAAGGGTTGTGTCTTTTATGACAAGCAATGGAGACATTTCAAAGAGATACTTTCAACTAGCCTAGTAGTGGTTTACTCCATATTTTGAGGGGTAAGGGACTTCTTTCCCCCTCCAGCTCCCAAGAATCTGAGTGTCAGAGGCTGGGGGCCCCTAGACACTAGAGACACAGGCAGAACCAGCCAGAGAAGAAGGCAGAGATAGCATATCAAAGTGATGAGCAGAGATTCTGGGTTAAAGAGAGAAATGGAAAGTAACAGCCCCTGGGGGAAGACCAAAGTGGCTTCTGATGCTAAATTCCCTGGCTGCCTGCTCCTTGAGCCACTGGAAGTCATTATGGATGTTGGCAGGAGACAATGCTTTCCCTTTTCTCTGAAGATTTTGGAAATGGAGAACAGCTTTTTGTGGTAATAAAGTAGATATCCATCGACTGGGGAATAGCTAAACAAATTGTGTTACATTAATGTAATGGAATATTACTGTGCTATAAGACACAACAAACATAATGAATACAAAGAAGTACAGAAAGACCTATATGAACAGATATGAAGTGAAATAAATAGAACCGGGACAAGAGTGTACACAATGACTCAGTCGGTACACATTTATTAGGAGCCTCCTAAGTACCGGGCACTGTTCTAAGAGCTGGGGATACAAAGAAAGACAAAAAACAAAAAAGCCCCTTCCCTCAAGGAGCTTACAATCTAATGGGGGAGTCAACGTGCAAACAAATTATACAGGACAAATAAGAAAAAGCACAAGAAAGACATTAGAAATAAGAAAGATTGGGAAGGACTTCCTGTAGAAGGTAAGATTTTAGCTGGGCCTTGAAGAAAGCCAAGAGGCAAGAACGAGGAGAGAGAACATTCCAGGCATGGAAGACAACCAGTGAAAGTGCCTGGAGCAGAGAAATGGAGAGATGGAGTGTCTCATTCAAGGAACAGTCTGGAGGCCAGTGTCACTGGATCAAAGAGTATGTTTGGGGAGAGGGGTGGGGTGGGGTGGGGTGGGATCCAGGTGAGAGTGAGGTTTAAGAAAGCCAGTGGAAGGCCAGGTTTTGAATGCCAAACAGAGGGTTTTATGTTTGATCCTAGAAGTGATAGGAAGGCATTGGAGTTTATTGAGAGGTGACATGATCAGACCTGTACTTTAGGAAAATCAGTTAGACAACTGAGTAAGAGATGAACTGGAGTGGAGAGAGACTTGTGGCAGGCAGGCCAACCAGCATGTGTGAGGGTCCGTACCAGGCACTGTCGGAGAAGAGAAAGTGGCGTTTGTGGGAGATGATACACAGATAAAATCTACAGGCCTTTGCAACATATTGGACATAGGAGGTAAGAAAGAATGAGGACTCAAGAATGACCCCTAGATTTCAAGCCTGGGTGGATGGGAGGATGGTGTTACTGTGTAAAGTGATAGGTAAATTAGCAAGAGGGGAGGGTTAGAGGGGAAATATTATCACAAGTTCAGTTTTGGATATGTTGAGTTTAAGATGTCTATGGGAAATCCAGTTCAAGATGTCCACTGGGCAGTTGGAGATATAAGACTGGAGGTCAGCAGAGAGGTTAGGGCTGATTAAGTAGATCTGAGAATCATCAGCATAGAGATGATAATTGAATGTGGATTAATGAGATCACCAAGTGAAATAATGAAGGGGGAGCAGAGAAGACCACCCAGGGCAGAACCCTGTGGGGCTAGTGTCTAGCATCTGATGTAGATGAAGATCCAGCAAAGGAGACCGAGAAAGAGTGGTCAGATACGTAGGAAGAGAAACAGGAACAAACAGTATCTTGAAAACCTAGAGAAAGATAGCATCAAGGAGAAGAAGATGACCGCCAGTATCAAAGGCAGCAGTGAGGTCAGAAAGGGTGAAGATGGAGAAGGGGTCATTCGATTTGGCAATTTAAGAGATTGTTAGTTACCTTGGAGAGAACAGTTTGACTGAAGGTCAGATGTGATGAAGTTTGATGAGATGAGTTCAGAAGCCAGACTTTAGAGAAGAAGAGAGTGAGAGGAAAGAAAGTGGAGGCAACCATTGTGAATGGTCTCAAGGAGTTTGGGCACGAAAGGGAGGAGAGATATAGGACAACATGGTAGAGATAGATGGATCAAGTGAGGGTTTTTTGAGAATAAGAGAAACATGGGCATGTTTATAAGCAGCTAACAGAGAAATATTTGAAGATAATGAGCGAGTGGTGATGACAGGGGATCATTTGTGTATATGGAGGGATTCGCCTTGGCAAAGAGAAGGGCCACCTTATGGGAGACTGGGGTGAAGGAGGACATAGCGGCAGGAGGCATCTGGGCAATGCGAGATGAAGAAGCAGGGAAGGAGACAGAGCTCTTGGTGAGTGGCCTACAACAATATAAATGGAAAGAACAACTACAAAAAAAATAGAAACTGAATGTTGCATAAAGGGTGCTGTGTTTTTCCCATGTAGGTTATATGGCATGGATCTTTCTAGATGCGGCTCATAGGAAGGCAAAAATAGATATTTCTAAAGTCTCCTTCCCACCCTCTTCTCCAAGGGAGACTGATTCCTGCCAAGAAAGGAAGCAGGATTAGGGTCAGAGAGGCTGACCACTCTTCCCTCCTCAGAGGGGATGGAATTATAGCAATCTGATCCCTTAAATACTGTTATTCAAGGGAACATTTTTATACATAGATGTATATGTGTATGCAATATATGTATTTCTATCTATACTTTATATCTATATGTTTATATATTTCTATATACAAAAATATACTTCTATCTATCTATATATTAGTTTTAAGCTTTGCTTTGATTACCATCCCTTAGTGGGGAAAGAGTGCCCCAAGCTCTATATCCAAGGCTTGACTCTCTTCTCATCAAATGGCAGTTTCAGGAGGAATAACGTTTTCTTGTTGTTTTTGTTTGGTTATTTCAATTGTGTCCTACTCAACTATTTGGGGTTTTCTTGGCAAAGATACTAGAGTGGTTTGACATTTCCTTCTCCAGTTTACTTTACAAATGAGGAAACTGAGGTAAACAGGGTTAAGTGACTTGCCCAGGGTCACACAGCTAGTAAGCGTGTGAAGCCAGATTTGAACCTAGGTCTTCTCAACTCCAGGCCCATCACTCTATCCACCCCATTACCTAACTGCCCAATAATGAATATACATAAAGAATAGCAAATAAACTCATTTGTCTAAACCAACAGCAAACAGGAATCAGAGAAGATATATACCAGACAAATACAGAGTGAATGAACTCTCCCATTGGAAGCAAGATAACTCAGCTCAACCAAGAGAGAAAGTCTCAGATCTCACCCAAAGGGAAATTCCCCAAGGTCTCTAGTGTCTACCTGGGGATAGGGACATAATTGAGGTGCCAAGTCCTCTACATGTCAGCCTTTTTCCAAGAGTCTTTCTCTCCCTTTGGGAACCTGAAAAGAGTCTGGAACCAAGTGTCCTCTTTCTCAAAGATGGAAGCCCAAAGGCCAGGCCCTCTACTCTCCCAAGCTCTCACCAACTCTGCCCCTCAGAAAGTGGGGAGCATTGAGTTATCAATCTCCACTAGTAAGAAGTGCCTTGTGAAAATGTTTTTCGGGGCAGCTAGGTGGCACAGTGGATAGGGCACCGGCCCTGGATTCGGGAGGACCTGAGTTCAAATGCGGCCTCAGACACGTAACCCTTACCAGCTGTGTGACCCTGGGCAAGTCACTTAACCCCGTTGCCTAACCAAAAAAAAAATTAGTTTTCAGCCATGGGTTATGGTTACAAAATTATAAAGCACAAGCTTGGCTCCAAAGCAGGTATATGAGAAGGCACCTCCCTTTACTCCCTTGGATGGATATGGCATATTGTATATAACATCAGATTTTTTTTCAATGTATTAATTGTTGATCTGTTTGTTTTTCTCTCTTCTCTTTTTCTTTTTTTAGTATTTTCTTTTTTATCTTTCCCAAGTTGCATATAAAAACAATTTTCAACATTCATTTTTAAAACTTTGGGTTCCAAATTCTCTCCCTCCCCGACTCCTCCATTGAGATGACAAGCAGTTAGATATAGGTTATATATGCGTGGTCATGTAAAACACATCCGTAATAGTCACGTTGTGAAAGAAAACAGACAAAAAAAAAACTCAGTGAAGAAAGTTCAATGAAGTGTGCTTCAATCTGTATTCAGACACTATCTCTGAGGATGGATAGCATTTTTCATAAGTCCTTCAGAGTTGTCTTGGATAGTTGCATTGCTGAGAATAGCTAAGTCCTTCACTGCTGATCATCTTACAACATTGCTGTTATTTTGTACACAGTACATTTCACTTTGCATCAGCCCATGCAAGTCTTTCCAGGTTTTTCTGAAAGCATCCTGGCCATCATTTCATATAGTATAGTAGTATTCTGTCACAATCATGTACCACAACTTGTGCAGCCATTCCCCAGTTGATGGACATCCCCTCAATTTCTAATTCTTTGCCCCCAGAAATGAGCTGCTATAAATAATTTTGTACATGTAGGCCCTTTTCCTTTTTGTTCTTTTATCTCTTTTAGGATATAGACCTATTAGTGGTATTACTAGGACAAAGGGTATGCATGGTTTTATAGCCCTTTAGGCATAGTTCCAAATTGATCTACAGAATGGTTGAATCAGTTCACAACTCCTCCAATAGTGCATTAAAGTCTCATTTTTCCCACTCCCCTCCAACATTTGTCATTTACCTTTTCTGTCCTATTAGCCAATTTAATAGATATGAGGTAGTGCCTCAGAATTGTTTTAATTTGCATTTCTCCAATCAATAGTGAGTTAGAGTATTTTTTTTTAAATGACTGTAGGTAGCTTTGATTACTTCATCTGAAAACTGATGTCTTTTGATCATTTATCAATTGAGGAATGGCTCTCATTTTTATAAATTTGACTCAGTTCTCTATATGTTTAAGAAATGAGGCCTTTATCAGAGAAATTTGCTTCAAAATTTTTTTCACAGTTACTATTGCTAACTGCATTTCCCTCCATCCTATCCCCCAGTTTATTCTATTCTCTCTCTCCTTTCACTTTGTCCCCCCTCAAAAGTGTTTTGCTTCTGATACCCCCTCCCCCAATATGCCCTGCCTTCTATCACAACCCCCCTTCTCTTATCCCCTTCCCCTCCTACTCTCCTGTAGGGTAAGATAGATTTCTATACCCAATTGAGTGTGTATGTTATTCACTCTTTGAGTCAATTCTGATGAGAATAAGGTTCGTTCACTTTCCCTCACCTCACCTCTCTTCCCCTCCACTGTAAAAGCTTTTTTTTGCCTCTTTTATGTGAGTTAATTGACCCTATTCTACCTTTCCCCTTCTCTTTCTCCCAGTACATTCCTCTCTCTCACCCCTTACTTTATTTTGTAGATATCATCCCTTCATATTCAACTCACATCTGTGCCCTCTGTCTATATATACTCCTTCTAACTACCTTAATAATGAGAAAGATCTTATGAGTTACAAATATCAGCTTCCCATGTGGGAATATAAACAGTTTAAGCTTATTAAGTCCTTTATGATTTATTTTTCCTGTTTACCTCTTTATGCTTCTCGAGTCTTGTATTTGAAAGTCAAATTTTCTATTCAGCTCTGTTCTTTTCATCAAGAATGCTTGAAAGTACTCTATTTCATTGAAATGTCCATTTTTTCCCCTGAAGAATTATACTCATTTTTGCTGGGTAGGTGATTCTTGGTTGTAATCCTAGCTCCTTTGCCCTCCAGCATATCATACTCCAAGCCCTCTGATCCTTTAATGTAGAAGCTGCTAAATCTGGTGTTATCCTGACTGTGACTCCACCATATTTGGATTGTTTCTTTCTGGCTGCTTGCAATATTTTCTCCTTGACCTGGGAACTATGGACTTTGGCTATAATATTCCTGGCAGTTTTCATTCGGGGATCTCTTTCAGGAGGTGATCAGTGGATTCTTTCAATTTCTATTTTACCCTCTGGTTCTAGAATATCAGGACAATTTTCCTTTCCTCTTTTTATTTATCTAAAAAAAATCATTGTTATGATGTTATGTTGGATTATTCCCTGGGCAGAAGGAGAGGGAAGGATAAAAGGGGAAATTGAAGTGAAATAAAAATGAAAGATAATAAAAATTAGTTTTTTAAAAAGTAAAGGTAAAAATCAAACAGTACATAATAGAGATTCAATTTTTTTGCATACAGTCTTCTTTTTCTGTCTTTTTTTTATGTGAAAATGGTTCTTGATGGTTGTCAAATTAAAATTATCCTTTTTCAAATGGAGGGCAATAATATACTCTCCTAGAAGGTTATTCAAGTATACCAGGAATACCTAACCCAAGAATGGAAGTTTCCAAAGTGGGACTTTTCAGATCTTTTGTGAATAGAAATTCTAATGTTGTGTTTTATAAACTCCAATTCCATTTAGCAAATGGATTTTACTCTACAAGATGGAATGTGTATTTCTTTGGATTACTTGGAGTTTGGAAGGAGACAAGAATCTTAAGGGAAATGGAGGCACAAGCCTTTCTGATTGATTTATGAAAAAGAACGATGAGGCTGAGTGGAACCCAGGCAGGCGCTGGGAAGATAGGAGTGCTTCCTGGCATATGAACAGAGATCTGGGTAAGCAGTCTATATTTACCCATGTGTGAAGAAGACCTGAATTGTTAAGTCAAGTTTGTAGCACCACCTGGTGGCTCATGCTAGGCTTTATTCTGTGTAGCTATGCCAGGCCACACCCCTGGGAGTAACTTGCGTATTGCAGTACAAACACCTGTCTTTCCATTTCTAATTACCAGGTAAGGAGTGGATCCTTTTGTACTGACAAAAATCTCCAGTGCCTGGCACACCCCTTACATGTGGGTGCTCCTCTGAATACTTTTTTTTTTTTTTGGCATCCGAGATATTTTTTATTTTGAAGTCTTGAACATTTTGTACTTAAGGATATTTCATTTAGATTTGATTTCTGCCCCCCACTTAACTGAAAAATATTAGTTTGAATTTTTTTTTCTTTTTTAAAAAATTTTATCTTTTTTCTTCACTATATTTATTTCTTTCCAGTTTAATAGAATATTTTCCCACCAGGATTATCATCCTTGCTTCTTTGGAAAATTTTTTTTCAGTTTTTCAAATCTTTCTTTTAACTTATCTTAATTTTTTTCTTTCCTCACTGTAGATATCTTTCCAACTTAGAATATTCTGTTTGTTTTTCCCATTGGGGTTCGTTCTTCTGACCAATTCTGCCTCTCCCATAGGATCCAAATGCAAACAGCATGGTGATTCCCAGTGTGTTACTGCTTAAAGTAATGATGAGTCTTCTTAATCAACCTCTTTGAAGTTGTTTGCTCCTGATTTCCCAGCAGTTCATTCACTGCATGAGATACCAAATTCATTGCTATTGCATGCCTTTTCAGACATTGATTGTTGGTGCCATCTTTACAGTTCAGGTTGGATAGTACATACTTTACATGTTTGTTTACATTAAAATGTAACTTTAACATTTGCCGAGGACTTTACAAATATTATCTCATTTGAATCTCACAAATCTGGGAAGGAGGTGCTATTATTATCCCCATTTTACAGATAAGGAACCTGAGGCAGGCAGAGGTTAAGTGACTTGGGCAAAGTCATAGCCTAAGATGGGAGTTGAAGTCAGGAATTCCTGCTCAGCACTCTATCTAGCTGCCTCCAGGGCAATACATATTATTTGGTTGCATAAAATAATATGTATTGTTTTGATTGTTAATGATTTGCTGAATGCAGTTTAGGATTTGAACAAAAATGGATCTTGAAATGCTAGGAATGAGTTGTAAAGTGATGGTTAGACATTTCTTAATTCTAAGACTATAGTTGTTGGCGTTCAGTGGTTTCAGTCATGCCTGACTCTCTGTGACCCCATTTGGAGTTTTCTTGGCAGAGATACTAGAGTAGTTTTCCATTTCCTTCTCTAGCTGATTTTATAGATGTGGAAACAGACAAATGGGGTGAGGTGACTTGCCCAGGGTCACACAGCTAGTAAGTGTCTGAGGCTGGATTTGACCTCAGGTCTCCCTGACTCCCGATTCGCTCTATCCACTGCGCCACAGAATATAACATGATTGTAAAAATAAAACCTTGAAAAGAAGTACCAAATATTTGGAAGAATGAGAGCGCCAACTAACAAATTCAACCCAGGATTTGCCATCCAATTTTAGGAACGCAGGTTTAGAACTGGAAGAGATCCTAACTATTAAATCCAACCCCTAATTTTATGGATAAGGTAACTGAGACCCAGAGTCACAAGGAGAGTAAATGTCTGAAGCAAGATTGGAATCCAGGCCTTCTTGCCTCAAAATCCAGATAGCTGGATTTCATAGTTAGAGATCATCTAATACTGACCATCCTAATCCTAATCAGCAGCCCCCAAAATTCCTGAGGGAGGCCAGAACCAGATTAAAATGTAATTGAGGGCAGCTAAGTGAAACAGTGGGTATAGTACCAGCCCTGGAGTCAGGAGGACCTGAGTTCAAATCTGGCCTTGGACACTTGACACTTACTAGATGTGTGACCCTGGGCAAGTCACTTAACCCCATTGCCTAGCCAAAAATAAATAAATAAATAGTTGAAAAATGTTTAACAAAATAAACAAAAATACAATACAACACAAATAAAGTTAATTTATGGTTTTCTAAGTCAATTTTCCTCTATCCTTTGTGAGTTTGAAATCACTGACAACCTCTTCATTTTACAGAGGAACATTTTGGGCCATAAAGGTGAAATAGTTGCCCCAGGTCACATAAACAGTAAGCCTCAGTGCAAGGATTCAAACCCAGGCCCACTACCTCTAGAGTCCCTGACTGCACCTCTCTGTCTCCCTGGTGCTGGGGTCTAGATCTCTTTGACACAGAAACCATAGGCCCAATTTAGTTCTCAAAAGATAACTGATATCCCCCTAAGGAAAAACCAGTAAAATGTGCATCAGTCACACAGCCAAATTACAGTACTATAGGACAGAAAAAAGAGGGGAGCATAAACATGAAGAGAGGTCCATCTCATCTATGTGTACCAGTTCTGAAGGCTGCCAATCCTGAAACCCCATGGTACGAAAGCTTGCAAAAGCTAGGGCGATTTGGCACGGTCCAGGATGTGCAGGAGACAGGTGCTAAGTTCCAGATAATTACATTCAACAAAAAAAAGAGAGAGAGACTTCTGACTTTGTGGTAGAGTAGATAGGCAAGGGTGGAGAGGAACAGTGCAAACTGCAGAAATGAACAAGGCATTAGTGGCACAAATGGGCAAAGGCTGACCATACCAAGGGGCATTGAATAGCATCACTCAGGCTTACTGAAGAACAGAAATTAATGCTTTGTAAGCAGATGCTACAAAAGAGTCAAAAGACAGGACAAGTGGGAGGGTCTTCGAAGAAGGGGTTAACATAGAAAAATCCATCTTCAGCTCACTCTAGAACATCTGGGCATGTATGGGCTACAAAAGCAAGAAACCACCACTGGTCACCCAGACTCGAAGGCATGAACTCACCGAAATCCTTCCAATAAGTGGAACTGTGAGCAGAACCCCTCCTCCTAAAAATAATAATAATAATAAAGGATCTGCAGATCCTACTGGGAGAGGCAGCCACAGGGAGAGTGCAGCTGAAGAAACAGAGCTATCTTCTGCCACAGATGTGAACGAGGTAGTCACATGTGTGCTGAGTGCCCTCGGTGGGAGAGCCACTGGGAGTTTATCAGAGACTGAATGGAATCAGCCTAGCTTTGGGAAGCAAGCATAGGATAAGAGGCAGAGGTCACCCAGGTCCTGAAAACATTAAACCCGACCTCATCACCAGTGATTTATGACTCTAAAAATGGAAGGTGTGGAGTATCCTGTTTTGCTAGACTGCAAGTCCCAAGTGACCATTCTTTTCTAGACATTCTATGAGAATGAGCAAAGGAGTCCAGATGAAAAGCCTCATCCCACACAGAGATTGGTTTAAGAGATTTTATTGCTATGTTGTTGTTCATCCTTCGTTTTGGAAGAGGACCAATGACACCATGAATGAGGTCTTGACTTGTGCACGAATTGGATTAAATTGAGGCAGAGTTACGCAATCCTCAGCCTCATTCTGTCTTCCAAAGTCATCAAAGTCCAGTAGTAGGACAAAAGTCAAGATGACTGGCGATGGCCCAGGATTCAGTGGATGACCTTGGCATCTTCGATGTCTGACCAACCTCTCAGTGCTCCACTGCTTCAGCTGCTTTCATGACTGTTGGAACAAATTGTTCTCATCCACCCATTCTGCCAGGGGTCATCTTCACGTGCTTGGGATAGGCAATCCCCCAACTTAATCCTGTCAGTTTAAACCTCAACCTGGTTTAGCCTGTCTGCCAAGATAGTTTCTTGGGGTGTGGCCCCTGTGCATGCTACAGCTTCTTGGAGCCCACAGGTGAGAGTTGGGTGAAGGTGGACCAAAGGTGAATAAGCAGCCCTGAAAAGGGCTTGGCAAGGGAAAAGTGTTAGTCTTCCCTGAACGCCCCATACACCCCTACAAGGGGAGGAAGAGAACAAATGCTATCAGGACGATCTCAGTGTGTGGCCTTGATGCCTGAGGTGGACAGCATATGGCGCGAGGATGGGAGGCTGGAAGAGGTATCTCTACTCTAGAGTCTAGAGTAGACCCCATATAGGGTGGTGACCCACCCTTTAAGAAGCCCTGCTCTAGACAAAGGCTCAGAGCCCCTCGGGGCTCAACCTTATGTGTCAGTCAGTTGAGACAAAGAGCCAGTATGATGCCAATGAGAGACTCCTTTATTTATAGGACCAGGAAAATAAAAATATTTTCTTAATTACCTAATAAGGAGGAACAAATGAGGAGCAGGGAAGTATGAGGTAGAGGGAAATGTGAAAATCAACCAACACCGTTACAGCAGAAAGGCTGAAACAGAGCGCTGGGGCCGCACCAGCCAGAGCGCTCTTCACCAGGTGACAGAGGCACATTTGAGTAAAGAACCTTTACAGACTACAGAAGGGCTAAGACTTTGTGTACTGCGTGATGGAGGCTGTCTGTATTTAGAGTAAACCTACAATTTGTGAAGGAAGTTGGCTTCACCAAGAAGGTAGACACCATATATGGGTGTGCCCTGAATCTAGTGGCCATCTTTGAACGGTCAGTGTTTGATTAGGACCAACTCCAGCCTTTTCATGGTTTTAGAAGAACATTCAAACAACATGCTGGGGGCCGCTAGGTGGCGCAGTGGTTAGAGCACCAGCCCTGAAGTCAGGAGGACCTGAGTTCAAACCTGGCCTCGGACCAAACACTTGACACTTACTAGCTGTGTGACCCTGGGCAAGTCACTTAACCCCAATTGCCTAAAAAACAAACAAAAACAAACACACAACATGCTGGATTTGATACCTGAAGTCCTTGATTGTCCATGTGTCTTATGTAAAAACTTATAACACAAGAGCACTGGCTCTTCTGACTGAGAATGGAGCCATAGAAATTTGACGCTTATGATACTCCAGTTCCTTGAGAATGGAAGGTTCAGTTGATGGAGTTGATGGAGTTCAGTTGATGGATCACCAGGGCATGGGGATGGCCTTCTTACAAAATTGTTTTTGTTCAGCCTTTGTTCTCTAAGAGCACCAATGACACCAGGAGGGGGATGTCTTGACTTGCAAGGGAACTGGATTTAAGTGAGGCAGAGCTGTGCAAAGTCATCAGCCTCACTCTCTCCTCCAGAGTCATCCAAGTCCAATGGAAGACATAGTTCAAGGCAACTGGCGATGGCCCTGGATGCAGTGGGAGACCTTGACCTTTTTCAGCTAAGGTCCTTCTCAGCTCTCAGTTTTTCTGAGACAATGCACATTCAGTAATTAAAGGCTAGGTAAGAATGGAGGCCAAAAAATGGCTTAGTTTACCTTCACAAAAGAATCTATCTGGGAGGGAAAGACCCTCAGAGTTTCTTCTTAGAAGAATGAGTGTGGAACATGTCCAAGGAGCACTCCTGCAAAATCCACCTCCCTGACTCCCCATCTTTTCAATAAGGATCTCAAGGGACTCTTCTCTGTATGATGAAAGGCTATAGATACCATCTTCCCCCCCCCCATCATCAACATTCATTGAGCATTTACAGTGTACTAGGCACAATAAAACATACCAAAAAACATAGTCCCTGCCCTTGAGGAGTTTACATTCTATAACCCAAAATACAACTTTCTCTTTAAATGGTATTTGGTGTTTGTTTGTTTGTTTGTTTTAATTTTCATAACCGTTTTTTAAAAGTTTTTATAGTATTTTATTTTTTTCTAATTACACGTAAAGACAATTGGTGTTTTCCACAAGGGTAGTGAGGGAAGATATTGCAGTGTGAACGCTGGGTCTAACTTAACTCCACCATCATTTGGTGAAAGGATTGGGTTAAGGAAAGAGCTTAAGGCAGACAATAACAGATTATTCAGGGTAGGGCTTAGAGTGAGATTTTTTTAAGCCAATATCTCACTAAATTAAGGGAAGATTTCCTATAGGAAACAGGAATAGAGACAAGAAGTTTATGGGATGCAAGCAGGGAACACCTATATATGGTGTCTACCTTCTTGGTGAAGCCAACTTCCTTCAAAGATACTGAGCCCAAAGTATCATGCTATCTCTCCCCACACAACATCCTCCCCACCACTCTCCATCATCAGAATAGGAGTGTGGTTGGGAACAAGGCAGAGGGAAAAAAGGTGAAAAGATATACCTGGCAAGTGAAACACAGGATTAAAATCCAAGGCAGGCTATAAGAGTAGCAACAAATTCTTTTAAAATGGGACTTTGGAAGCCCAAACCTGATAGTTAACCAATGTCACCAGAGACCTGGAGACTCGTAACTTCTGTAAGTTAGAAAAATGCCACACCAAAAACATTTTACCACATGTTTTTTGCAGCTGCAATCATAAAGGTTTACACATTGAGACTGTGTATCCAACAGATGCACATGGAATGACATGTAACATCTATGGGACACCTACTTCCACCTCGGCTGTGAGTGCTCCAACCCTAAAGTACCAGAGAAAACTATACCTGTGGCTGGAACCAGTTAGCTTTTCCCCCACCCCCCACCACGATAGGCCAATGTGGAGTCATTTTTCTTTGCTTAGACACAGAAGCTTTGTAAAATCACAATGTGCTGAAAGTACTATGATAGATATGTAAAATGTGTATAAAAATTCCACATCCTCATCTTGGCCACATCAGATGAAAACAGACAGCTCCCCAAAGGTTAACTCAACTCCCCTAATATTAAACAGGAAACCCACAAGGGAAACATAAAAATCCAAATAGAAGTAACATAAATCTGTCACAAATCATAAACAAAAACTCTTTGTGGGACGGCATAGATAACCAATGATCTGCTGTGTGAATTTTAGAATAAGGCAGACAAAAGTTGGAAGGCTGATTAACCCTCCCCTCCTCCCCCTGCTTCAGCTTCATGTCCCTGGGTGTCCAATGTCCAAGTGGTCTCTCAGTAATTGCATTATTAGCGTGCTGTCTTCATCTGATTCTTCCCCGGCCGTATCAAGTTCAGCAGTGGCTTCATCCAAAGCTGTCTTTCCAAGGGTGCAGGCTTTCTCTGGAGAGTTCAGGCTCTCCTAATAGAACACAGAGAATTCAAGGCCAGACCCAGTCTTCTCTGAGCATCTCCTTTTTGCTGATTTCAAATGTCTCTTGATATGCTTGTGAGTGATCGACTATTCGATGGACCATTCCTTTCTTGTCATCACCAGCAGCTACCTCAGCTAAAGAACGGTCTCCTTTTGTTTTCAAATAGAAAACTTTGCTTTCTGCTTTGTGAAGCGTTAGGAACTCTTCCCACAGAGACAGTACATCATTGCACTGTATCTCTTAGCTCAGTCTCAATCTTCCCCCTGTATTCTCTGGCCATCTGCTGGTTTTTTTTTTCCCTCAGCACCTTCTGTCTTTTGTTCCATACTTGAAATGACCCTCCAAGATGACCTTTGGGCCCCTACAACATTTTTGTAAGCAACAGAGAGAAGATTGCTCTCCTCGCTGAATAATTCAGCTCCTTGCTCATGCAGGCTTCACGCAGGCTGCCATATCCATCATATGTCTCAGCCTGCTCAGCCAATTCTATACCAGCTCATTTTTATCCACGACTGAATATTCTGTGCCTGGGAGTGAGCGGTAGCGGCAGCGGCGGGCAGACAGACAGGGTTTGGGTGGTCTCTGGGCAGCCGCACCAGCAATAGTGGGGCTAAGACTCTGGCTATATCTCTCGGCTCCTATAGAGACCATCTGAAAACTTGTCAATTCATAGTCAGTCAGTAAACATCTAAGTATCTACTAACATCCCAGATACTGTAGTACTAAGTGCTAGGGATACAAAGAAATAATACAGGCAAAAGACAATCCTTGATTTCAAGAATGGTTACTGGTTGATAGAATCATTGTGAAGTGTGGCAACCTATATGCATCACTGGTAGCAGTGATCCGGGTTGTATGCAAGAAGACTGAATGTTCATATACTAGAGGACTTTGAATAAGAAATCTAAATTGGACCAGAGCAACATGTAAAGAGCTAAGGTGCCTGGAGGATCTGCTAGACAGCCAATGGTTCTCAGTGCTGGATTAATGGAGATTGAATCCTGCCAGATATCTGGATACTGTCTGGTTCCAATGGCAGAAGAAGACAAAGAGAAAGTGGCTTACATTTGCCCAGCTGGATTTTCCCAGTTTGAGTGTCTGCTCCAAGGGATCTTAGGGGCACCTGCCACTTTTCAGTGGCTTCTGGAGGAAGTTGTTGAAGGCATGAACTCTATGAACATGATGACCTGTATCTGGATGACTTCATTGTCTTTGAGAATGTCCTGCAAAAGCATGAGAAGAGACAGGTGAAAATGTTGGGTCAACTATAGGGAGTAGGTCTGAGACTGTGACAAATGTAGTCACACAGAACTTCTATGTTGTATGTGAATCATCAAGTATCTCAGCAAGGAGAGATTACCCAGAGAAAACAAAAGTGACCTTCAAGTGGCCGCCTCCAAAGGATCTTTGAGACCTAAGGACTTCTCTAGGATTTGGTGGCTATTGTCACAAATGAGTAAATTGTTCCGCTGCTATTGCTAAACTACTGAGGTGGCACTGTGGATAGAGCTCCAGGCCTGCAGGGGGGAAAACTCATCTTCCTGAGTTCAAACCTGGCCTCAGACACTTACTAGCTGTGTGACCATGGGCAAGTCCCTTCACCCTTTTGCCTCAGTTTCCTCATCTGTAAAATGAGCTGGAGAGGGAAATGGCAAACCACTCCAGTATCTCCCCCAAGAAGATCCCAAATGGGGTCACAGAGAGTTGAACACGACTGTCCAATGACAACAACAGTCACTTAGGAGCATGTATGATTGAGAACAAGAGGTAAATGGACAGGAAAAGTCACTTTGGTTAAGCCATCTGAAACCGGCGGGAGATGGTTAGATTGACTGGCATGAACAAGCTTGTAATAACTTAGCTGCTGCCCCCAGAGACACCATCCTTGGTCTGAGCAGACCTAAGTGTGCCTTTTGACCTGCTTGCAGATAGATGCTGACCTGAAAGGCTTGGGAGCAGACTTGTACCAGCAGAGTGACTATCACCCATCCCATTTGCCGACAGAGTGAAACTCTGGGTGATGAAACTTATCTTTCTATAGTCTGGAGTTCTTGGCTTTAAAGTGGGCTATCACTGAGCAGTTCAAAGACGATGAGTACGGTGCTAAATCCCACGTGCGAATGGACACCGGTCTGCTGTTTTGTATTTTAACTAGCACCAAATTAGATGTTGACTGCTTAGACGTGGGTGGTAGTCTATGACTTCAGACCAGGCTCCCCCTGGTCTGAGAAGGCTAATGGGAATGCGAATGTTCTGTTCCATGATCCATATGACACAGAAGTTCCAGTGATGCTTGTTGGAGGGATGAAGGTAATTTTTGATACCCAGGGAACTTGTCTGCAGTCAAATGTGAGGGAACCAGAGAGTCTGAATTCCCACCAGAGTCCATCTCTGGTGTTTCTGAGGCTTGCGGGGCCTGGGTCTGGCACTACCATTGCAGGAGGTAAACAGCCAGGCCAGAGGCCTGTGGTTTCATCCCATTCAGTAATGAGATCAGCGAGGCCTGGACTCACAGGACACCAGGTTCCTGAGGCCCCCAAGGAACTGCCCTGTCCCTGACCTCTTGGGTTCCTGGGGAGGTGCCCCTCCCCTGGTGCTGAGCTTCCTGCCCCCTCCCCTTCCTAGGCATTTCATCTCTATTTTCAGTGCCCATCCTCTTTCTTTCCAGTTTCATCTGTCCTAGCTTCCCTGCCTTTCTTTGGCCAACCCCTCAATTTATATAAAGCCAGTCAATTCCCCCAATCTGTCCATTTGCCTTCCCTTCACCTAACAGACTTCATCCTCCAGGTATGGAATTGTAAAATTTTAGGACATAGAGACCATATCTCTATCTCTCTCTCTCTCTCTCTCTCTCTCTCTCTCTCTCTCTCTCTCTCTCCCTCCCTCTCTCTCTCTCTCTCTTTCTGTGTCTGCACACACACACACACACACACACACACACACACACACACACACACACAGAGGCTGTATAGTTGGGAATATTGAAGCCCCCAATCTGGAAGACATTTAACCCAAGGCTACCTACCTAGCCTCACCTCTGAACTAGAATTTGAACCTAGGTCTCCCTGAGTCTCATCCCTGGGCTCTTGCCACAACTCCTCCCCCATTCCTCCATTCCCTAACCTACAGTTCTTCAAGCATCCATTCCTCACAGATCAGTTTGTGTTATCTTTCCCTTCTTTGGGTCTTAACCTGAGCTGATGGGACTCTTAAGTTTCTGAGAACCTAGCATTCATTGACTCCAGGGTTCTAGGCTTCTGGAATTCCCTGGTTCTAGTCACCTCCCAGCTACTCCTTTTCCTTCTTCCACCAAAGAAACCCACTCCCCCAACCCCACCGTCTGCAGCCCAACCCTCACAGAATCCTGCCTGAGTACAATTTCCCCCGGGACTCCAGCAGACATGATGCAACCCGGCCCGGAGCCGGCGGCGGGAGGGGATGCAGAGATATAATTACAGCTCCGCTGTCCTCCCGGCAGGAAGGAGTGGACCCCGGGGACCCTAATCTAATTGTTAATAACTGAGCAACGACCCGTCCCCTCCTCCCCCTTCTCTGGTTCCCTCTCCTTCCCCTGACCCCCATCTACACTGCTGGGATGGAGTCTGTCCCACCCTTCCTGCTATCGCAGCCTGAGCCTCCATCCCCCTCCTCCCCCCAGCGCGCCCATCAATGTGCCCGCGGGCCCAGAGGCGCCTCTTCTCTTAGAGACAAGGATGGGATGGGGTCTCAGTCCTGGCAGCTGTCCCCACTTGCGAGCGCACAGACAGCGAAAATCAGTACATGGGAGGGCCCAGCTGGGGGGGGGGGCAAATGCAGGGGGAGCGAAGGGGAAGCAATACAGGGGCTCAGTTAGAGCACCCGAGGGGACAAGTGTGAGTACGTCGCCCACCCAGATGCGGCGGCTAACGGGCAGGATGCGGTCTGGGTCAGAATGGGAGATGGGCTAGGAGATACAGCCAAACTTGGAGAATAGAGGGGACCAGGCGCGAAGAGAACGGGGGCTGGCCTCGGGGAGTGGTCCAGTAGGAGGGGGAGGAGATCGGAGCTGCTCACGGGCCGTCAAATGCGGGGGATGCTGGAGAAGAGGGGCGGGGGCGGGGAGAGGACGAAGGCTTCCTCTCTCAGCATCCCCACCCTGTCACTCCCACTGCCTAGGCTAGCTAGGTAGCCTTGGATTAAGTGTCTTCCAGATTGGGGGCCTCAATATTCCCGGGGGAGGATACGGGATTTCGGGAAATCTAGGTCTCTTGTCCCAACCACCCCCACTCCGCGTGCCTCAGTTGCCCACAAAAGACCAGGAGATGCAGAAGTCATTCATTTTATTTCTGTATTTTTTTCGGGGGCTGGGGGATTCAGAGCAGGACGCAGAAAAGTCGTTTCTCGCGGAAGGGATTCTCGGCCGCGGGCACCGGGGTCACCAGTGGGTCCTCCTTCACATGCGCCTCGCAGAAGGCCAGCAGCTCGGCCGCGGCTTTGGACACCTGAAGCGGGAGGTAAAGGGTTAAGCGCATCTCTAGCCACCACCCACCCAAGCCCACAGAGGCCCCTTTAGGCGACACCCTCTGGTCGAGTCTGGAACTACACCGAATATCTCTCCGTGGTCGCCGGTGCGCAGCACCACCACATGGCCACGGCTGGAATCGCAGCCTTCTTCCCAGACCTAATGATAGCCGTGCCCCCGCGTGGTCGAGCTTGGGAATGCACCCTTACCCTGCCGCTCGTCAGGAACACCCACGGGCGGGGCCGCTGGTCTAGGCTCCCCGCCCAGTCCTGGTACCCATAGCGCCACCACTTGGCCACGCTCGGAATCTCAGCCTCCCTCCCTCCCAGCAGCGACGCCCGCTGGCCGACTCCAAAACTGCAGCAGAGATGGAAGGACGTGAGTCTCTTCTCAATGCCAACAGCAGCAATAGTGACAGCCTAGACCTCCAGCTGTTATGTCACATGATCGTAAGATTTAGGACTGGAGGAGATCTGAGAGGTGATCTTAAGCTATGTGGAATCAAAGATCTGAAGCTGAATGGGGACCTCAAGTCAAGCCCCTTCATTTTAGAGATCAGAAAGTCCAAAGACTTGCAACCCAAGATAACACAGGGAGTAAGAGGAGAAGCCTGGATTCAAACCCAGGCCCTCCGATGCCAAATCCAGCATCTCTCCCTGCCCCACCCTGCACAGCACCATGCTAACTGCACCAACCCACCCATTTTACAAACGCGAAGACTGAGGCTCAGAAAGGTGACGGGTCTTACCCAACGTCACATGCGATCCCTTTGTCTAACGTCCTTACCGCTAGCAAAAGCTTATATTTATAGCAAAGAATGCCCAGATGGGAAGGGATCTCAGTGATCAGCTGGATAAGTCTGTGCTCATAAAGGGTATCCCCCAATACAACCCACCCGGCAAATGGCCATCCGACCCTTGCGTGGCTATTGGAAGACATCCATAGAGAAAGAACTCACTACCTCCCATGGAAGCCTTTTGGATAGGATGAATCATTAGGAAGTTTTTCCTGACATGAAGCTTAGATTTTCATGTTTGGTTCTAGTCTAGCCCTTTGAGGACAAACAAAATGGGCCTAATCTCTCTTCCACTTTTAAGTACTCAGATACAGCTATCATGCCACTCATCTCTAGCCTACTCTTCTCCAATATAGCTCATCACCTGTTCTCCAACTTATAGTCTTGGAGAGTTACCTGGGGGTACTGAGAGGTTATGTGCCTGGCCCTAGGTCACATAGCCAGGATATACCAGAGACAGGATGGGAACTCAAACTGGAGTCAGGAAGACCTGAGTTCAAAGCCTTCATCAAACCCTTACTAGCTATGTGACTCTGGGCAAGTTACTCCCCTGCTCTGTGACTCAGTTTCCACATTTGAAAAATGAGGGAGTTGAATCCAATGACTGCTAAGGTCCTTCTCCTCCTTCTTCTTCCGTATCACACTGTTGGTTCATACTGAATTTACAATCCACTAATGATCCTAGATTTTTTTTCAGACAAATGCTATTTAACCATCTTATATTAGTGAAACTGATTTCCTGAACCTAAGTATAAAACTTTACTGTTATCCTTATTGAATTAGACACAGTTCCTGATTACTGTGGATAAGGAATCCCCCAAAGTGGGTTTTTTTTTTTGGTTTTTTTATTTTGGTAATTGGGGTTAAGTAACTTGCCCAGGGTCATACAGCTAGGCAAAGTGGTCTTTTATTTGAATTCGCACTGCATATTTCCATTGGGTTGAAATCAGTTACAATATTTTACATTTATTTTCACATCTTTATATATTTTATTTTTACATTCATATCTTCAGATAGTGTGAATTTAAACATACACATAAACATAAACTCCCTTCAGGAGATTCGTTATTTTTACTCATTGGGACCTGGTTGCCTATCTTATTATATTCAACCCAGTGCTCTACCCTGTCAAGACCCTTGGGAATCCTGACTCTTTCATCCAGGGTCAGCTTTCCCTCCCAGCTTTGTATTATCTCCAAATTTTATAAATATGCCACCTATGCCTTTATCCAAGTCATTAATAAAAAATATTCAACATTACAAGGCCAATTACAGATCCCTAAGGCACTCCACTAGAGACCTCTTTCAAAGTTGTACAGGCCATTAGAATCCATCTAGTTATACTTTCATCTAGCTCACTTCATGCCTTCTTTTTCACAAGAATTGGCTGAGATACACCATAAGATGCTTTTAGACTTACAAAGTACTTTTCTCTGCAACCCTGAAAGACAGATAGCCCAAGCATTGTTATTATCCCCATTTTCCATATTTGGAAACTGAGACTCTGAGAGGTCTTATTTACCAATAGTTACCAATAACCACAGAGGAGTAAGTGTCTAAGGCAAGTTTCAAACCCATTCTCCTGTCTTCAAGTCCAACACTGTATTTACTACACCAAACACCAGGTGTTTTTCCTTCTCTTCTTTTCTCTGGTCCCAATGGACAATGCAAGTCCCAGGTCTGAGGAGTGAATCCCTTTGTCCCCTATTTCCCTAGCCTCCATTCTTACCTCCCGGTTCCCGAATTGTGCATACCTTCATGCGTTCGATGTTGACTTCCAGCTTTAGCTGCTCCACCGTCTTTCGGGCCTCAGCGATCTTGGCCATGTTGTTGGACATTGTTGTGAAGAAGGGGTTAACGCTCCTACAGATACCCTGGGGACAAAGGGACAAAGGGACAAAGGGATAGGGAACAGAGAGCTGGGAGGAATTGAAAGAAGGGGGTCAGGGAAATGGAGGGAAATTGAAATGAAGGATGGAGGAATGGAGAATAGAGACATGGAGGAATGGAGAATAGAGACATAGGGAATAGGAGTGGAGAGAAGCAGGAGAAAAGAGACAAAAATGAAAGAAAATCATCATAAGGGGACATAGGAATAAGGCATAGGGGTAAAGGTTCAGGAATTAGGAATGGAAAAGGGGGTGGGGGTTAGGGATTAAAAAAAACAAACAGACATGAATGAACAGATGGATGAGGCACGGGAATGAAGGGTCGGGAATGGAGAAATGAAGATGAGGGATAGTTGAGGGAAGTGGGAGTACCAGGAGTAGATTGAGGAATAGGGTGTTAGTAGAGAAGGACTGCAGAACAGACAGGGCTGAGAAAGAATGGGATGTAGAGAAATTGGGATGGGTAACAGAGGGATGGAGAGAAATAGGAGGGATGAGAGAAAACAAGCAAGGGTGAGCAGAGGGATGGAGGGATGGAGGGTTGGAAGAGAAGGATGAAGGACCAAGGGATGGAATATCAGGAATAAGAAACAAGGGATAGGAATTGGAGAAAACAGGAATGGGAAGAGGGATAGAGTTGGAAGATAATGATGAGGGGCAGGGGGCAGAATAGGGGTGGGTGGGGTGGAGGGAAACAGAAATGGAGAACCAAGGATGAAGGATAGCGATGCAAGAAAACAAGCATTGGAGAGGACGGAGAGACAGAGTGGAGGGGCAAGAGTGGAAGGAATCAGGGATGGGGACAGAGGGATGGAGGCACAGGGGGCTGGATGATAAGGATAAAGAACAAAAGGATGAAGGAAAATGAAAACTCAGTGAGAGGACAGAGGGAAGGAAATAGGAAAAACCAGAGAAATGTATAAAGAGAGATGAAGGGACAGAGGAGTGAAAGAGATGAAGGACAGTGATGGAAGAGAAGAGGAAGATGAAGGAACAGAGGGATGAGGGAAACAGGAATGGGGAACAGAGGCACAAAGGGACGGAAGGGGCAAGAGGATAGGACGAAGCAGTTATGGGGATACAGGCAGAGAATGGTATGGAAAAGTAAGCAGATAGTGATGAAGAACAGAGGAATGGGGAAACAGGGATGAAGAATAGGGTTCAGAGGGAGAAAACATAGGACTGGGAACATGGAGGGGTGAAAAGATGGGGGATGGTCTCTGTATCAGTCGCCCCCCAATCCTGGTTGTCTATGTCCTATCATTCCCCTGGAGCTGAGGGAGGTGGGGGATGGACTATATTCATGTCTTGGTGGGTGTCAGGGCCAAGGTGGGGGGAAAGGTGGAAAGGAGCGGGGAGGACTCCTCATGCCAATTAGCACCAGCTCTAGAGCAAAAGGGAATTAAAGTCCTGGTGGGAGAAGAGAGGGGGCCTGGGGAGGTGGGCTAATTAAGAGCTAAGCACCAGCTGCCCCCTCTTCTCCTCACCAGGAGGCCCCCACTCTTCCCCAACCCCCAGCTCCAAGTCACTGACTCATTAGCTAGCACTAGGGGAGAGAAGGGTCCAGACAGCCAGGATCCCAGCCCCCAGCATAAACAAATCTTGAGCTTCCACTCCTGGGGGAGGACAGAGGGACAGAGGGACAGAGGGACAGAAGGAGGGGGACAGAGAGATTGTGAACAATGATGGGGAACAATTGGATGGAGAGACAAGGGGAGAGAAAGACAAGGAGACGAGGGTCGGAGGAGGAATGAAGGGATGGGATGGAAGGATTGAGGAATAGCGGGATGGGGGGACAGAAGGAGGGCAAATGAAGGGGAAGGGAGCAGGAAGGGGATCTTACCTGTTGCTCCTTCTCTGCCTCAATGGCAGAGGCTGAGGCTGGAGGGAGCAGCTGCCAGAGCACCCTGGGGGCAGCCCCGCCCCTGGCCCCCTCCCTCCCGATCCCCACACCCGCCCCCGCTCCCTGTCCCTAGGGCCTCTTGGAGTCCTGATCTCACACATGCACACTCGAGCGTGCACACGCGTGCGCGTGCACACACACACTCCCCGAGTTAGTCACAGAGACCCACCACTCAGTCACACACACACACACACACACACACTATCAGATGTGCACAATTACACACTCTATCATAACAGCCAGCGTTTCCCATATAGTTACAGAGACTGCCACAAACACAACTGAACAGTCACAGGCGCACAATCAGCCAACCCTACACAGGACCCTACACACACAGGCGTACGCACAGCAACATGCGTGCCCCATGCTAAATTAGTGGTAAACATTATGAAACACGGCTAAAGGCAGCCAGTCACACACCCAGTATTCAGAACACATTCAAAATCTCTCTCTGTTTCTATCTCTGTCTCTCTGTCTGTCTCTGTCTCTCTGTCTCTCCCTCCCTCCCCCCTCCCTCCTCTCCTCTCCTCTCCTCTCTTCTCTTCTCTCCTCTCCTCTCCTCTCCTCTCTCCTCCCCTCTCCTCTCTTCTCTCCTCTCCTCTCCTCCCCTCTCCTCCCCTCTCCTCTCCTCTCCTCTCCTCTCTTCTCTTCTCTTCTCTTCTCTTCTCTTCTCTTCTCTTCTCTTCTCTTCTCTTC